>NC_140598.1:30473829-30888829 GCF_057381915.1 Diplotaxodon limnothrissa
AAGCGACATGTCAAAAATGAAACCAAAAGTACTTCCCTTTCAAAACAAAACAACCTTCAGCTTTCAAATTGTGCGCGCCTCTTCTCGTTTAATGTCTGCAAAAATGTCGTCAGTTGTGGTCTTCTTCTCCCTTCACGTCTTACTGGCTTCTGGATTGAAAGGTGAGTTCATGCGTTTAGAGACAGGACGAACTAGCAGTGGAGGAAATGACTCAACCTTTGCTAAAGAAAGTGGGCACTGCTTGATGGTAGTAAACAATGCATGATTAATAATACCGTGCAGTGCATACATGATGTTGTTATGTTGCAGTGTGTGCATGCACTGCACAGTTGCATCGATAAAAATGTTAGGAGCTGGTATGAGTAATTGATCTGATGCCAAAGATGGAATAAAATGTTACTTTTACTTCACGGTTTGACTGTACTGGGCGTCATCACCACAAACAGAAATGATTAGCTTATAAAGCACATTTCAGACAGACACAATTTGCAATGAAGAGGACATCAATACAGGTTAGTGGAAATCTCACAACAGTGGCATGAAAGGTGTACAAATCCAAATATCGACAATGTTGATACCAATGTTTGTACTGATATTGAGATGACACCTTAGTTTCTGTTCCTCTCCTGTATATAATGCTGCGGTTACATAGAAGAGGAGACCCCGCTGTCTGTGTAGCAGCTGCTGCTCTCACATGTCACAGCAAAAACTTTCTTTTTTCAACCGAAAATGTTCTTCACTGCATCTGGTGACGTCATCTCAGCAAAATGTGTTGTAGGATACAGCAGGCAGTATAAAGTCAAAGTCATGATTCAGAGGTTGTTCAGAGGGTGAGGATGATTTTAAAATGTACTGATTAAAGAGTGTGAAATCATGATTACATATTAAATCTAGAAAGCTTGAATGCAAATATTGTACTTTTCTTAACACAATTTATTTTAAAGCTTGTTTGACTTAATATTTTGCAAATTTAAAACAAAAATGATTAAATATGACTGTTTACTGTTATAGATCAAGCTGCCAAGCAGTATGTGAGTCAGTACAGTCCTCTCCCGCTGTAACATTAAAGCAATAGACACATTAATGAAACATGTATACTATTTGTTAATAATTAATAGTTTTATTACTTTAGGCACTTTAACCACATTTGGAAGCTCCCAAGTTTTGTTTTTGAAGTTGGATTGCAACTGTCACTTAAATATTTATTCAAGTATTGTTTTTGCTGCTTCATACCAGGTTACCATGGTGACCTCACAAGATGAGAGCCATTATTGTGACACTGTAAACTTTGACCTTCTACCTGCTACAACTCAAGAACAGTTCAGTACTTGCTGTGATCCATAGTGCTGCTGTCAGAGGTCTCAGGTTGTGACTGTCTGCTGAAGTATAAGTGGTAGAAATGGAGTCCAACGTGTTCTTCTGCATAATGCATGTCCATGATGTGCAATATAACACGCTGTTAATGTTTTGGGGGTTTTTCTCCTCTTTCTTTTTTCTGGACACAGAGCTCCGAGTGGGGCCTGGACAAGCTGCCACTCTTCAGTGTTGGGGTCCCAGAGATGCACACGTCACCCTGCTGGAGTGGAGCAGGCCGGAGCTCATCTCACAGGGTTATGTGTTCTTCTTCCAAGACCAGCGCTCGTACGAGAACTACCAGCACGAGTCCTTTAAAGGCCGAGTGCAGCTGAGCGACTCATCCATGAAGGATGGAGATGTTTCTGTGATTTTGAGGAACGTCAGGGTCAGCGATACAGGAACATATGAGTGTGAGATTACAACCAGCAGCATCAGAAATGGCGAGAGAGTCGTCAAAGAGTTCAAGCACTCCATCAACCTCACAGTCACAGACACAGGTGAGTTTGTAGAGGTTGAGCTTACTGCACAGCCGTTTTTCCATGCTCAGAGTGGTCGTCTGTGTATGGTAAAAGCAGTGCCTCATGAAATCCTTACAGCAGGCTCCAACAGTGGGCTCATTTTCCTTCTGCTTGTATGTGATGCAGCAGTTTGAAAAGCTCAATCTAAAGCTGCTGAATGGTATTTTTCCATTTGTGTTAGAAACATGGTATGAAACATGAGCACAGAGATGCTACCCTGCAGTTATTAACCAAACGGCTGCAGACACATTCATTACTTACTCTTCTGACATCCAGCTCGCTGCCAGCAGCTTTGACATCACCTCTGTTACAGATATTTGAAAGTGTAAAACAAGAACTATTTTTAGCCTGCCTGGTAGCTGAGTCTTGACACTTTTTTTGCTCTGCATGTTTCACAGAAGAAGACTCCAAAGAAAGAGGACACAAGGATGGAGGAGACAAGGATACATCTTTTCCTGTTATATTAGTTCTTTTATGCGGACTTCTTGTTGCTATTGCTACTGTAGCTGTAAATATCTACAGAAAAAAAAGAAATCAAAATGCCAACATGATGGAAAGTGTAAACACTTTAAAAATGTAAATGTCAAGTTAGTAAGCAAGGATACTAACAGAGGTGCTGTGGGTATCAGAGTCAGAATACTTTATTATTTCCTAAGGAATTTATATTAGCACTGTCCCCTCAACCCTGCAACAGGGGTTCACCACCTCCCAACCCAGAGTCAGCTGATCTTCACAGCTCACATTTAGGAGTCCTACAAACATTTGAAGTCGAACACTACAGCTTGACTGGCCTGATGTTAAATGGATAGAACACCTCTGAAATGAATAAGAGTGAAGACTGTCTGCAGGCTTTCTCATCCGCATTAGTGTCTAACCTCACAAAGGTGGTTCTGGAAGAAAGCCCAGAATTCTCATTTGTAAACCCTGATATAAACATCCATCCATCTATGATATCTTATTATGTTATGTAATTTATATGTTTAAACCTTCCCAAATTTCCTTTGTCTTCTGAAAGATAGAAGACCTTTACAGCTTGTCTTTTATCCTGTCCTGACCCTATTCCCGATCCTGGTTGTTGTAAAGACCCACCTTTTAGCACATCCTAGCACACCCACTCACTTCACCAGATGCACCTTGTTTAGTTCTCTCACCTTTGATTGGGTGTGGTGCTTGTCCTTAATTGCCATGTTAGACCCCTAATTAAAGGTTGTGAATTATTATGTAGTTCTAGTTTGCATTATTCTCCTGAATTAGAAGAAGCTGATAACTATTGCATTTGTTAAACTGATTTGCATTACATTAGACTGCTGATTTATTGTGGATGCATGATATTGTTTTATGATGCATTATACTGCTGAGCTATAAGAAATACTGTTTGCAGAAAGTCATCGCCTTATTTGTCTGATTAGAAGAAAACAGAACATACTGCAGTTTTCTGCCCCATCTCAGCAGGAGCAGATAAACAGGGAGCCAAGGTCGTAGCTTAGGCGCTGTGTGAGAGAAAGCATGTGAATGTTTAGGCTTTTATGATAAGGTGGGGGCACCAGAGGCTATAAGAGTTTGATCAACGCTCCACCATTTTGAGATCTGAGGCTGTCTGCGTACGGTGTCCATCTCCCACGCGTGTGATCATTAAAATCATCGTTTGACTCAACCCGGCCGGACCAGTGTTGTTATTGTGGTTTTTCCTCTTGTATCCATCCCCAATATTTGAATCCGTAACAACTCACCTGTCACGTGTTATATAAGGACTGCATGTCCGCCGGCCAGGCGGAAGGCACCGGTGGCGACGGAGCAGATCAGGAGGCCGGCCGGCCGGGCGGGAGGGAGGAACCGACGGCGGCGTAGTTCAGGGGGCTGTCCATGACGGCAACGACGTCCAGTCATCGGCCGGACAGAACGTGCAGGACGAGCAGGAACAGACAGCATGGAGACCTCAGGAGCAGACGAAGCTGAACACTCGGAGACTGGACCAGGCGGAGCTGCAGAGGCCGGGGCCGGACCAGGCGGAGCTGCAGACTCGGAGGCAGGACCAGGCGGAGCTGCAGAGGCCGGGGCAGGACCAGGCGGAGCTGCAGAGGCCGGGGCAGGACCAGGCGGAGCTGCAGAGGCCGGGGCAGGACCAGGCGGAGCTGCAGACTCGGGGGCAGGACCAGGCGGAGCTGCAGAGGCCGGGGCAGGACCAGGCGGAGCTGCAGAGGCCGGGGCAGGACCAGGCGGAGCTGCAGAGGCCGGGGCAGGACCAGGCGGAGCTGCAGACTCGGAGGCAGGACCAGGCGGAGCTGCAGACTCGGAGGCCGAAGCCGGACCAGGCGTAGCAGAAGCAGAAGCTGGACCAGGCGTAGCAGAGGCAGAGGCTAATGGCGGCTGAACAGGCTCCTCAGGCCCTCCAGCTGACGTGGCAGAAGGCTGAACGGGCTCCTCAGGCCCTCCAGCTGACGTGGCAGAAGGCTGAACGGGCTCCTCGGGCCCTCCCGCTGACGAGGCGTGAGGCTGAACGGGCTCCTCGGGCCCTCCCGCTGACGAGGCGTGAGGCTGAACGGGCTCCTCGGGCCCTCCCGCTGACGAGGCGTGAGGCTGAACGGGCTCCTCGGGCCCTCCCGCTGACGAGGCGTGAGGCTGAACGGGCTCCTCGGGCCCTCCCGCTGACGAGGCGTGAGGCTGAACGGGCTCCTCGGGCCCTCCAGCAGGAAGAGACGGCTGAAGCGATTCCTCGGACCCTCCAGCGGAGATGGGTGGCTGAAGCGATTCCTCGGACCCTCCAGCGGAGACGGGTGGCTGAAGCGATTCCTCGGACCCTCCAGCGGAGACGAGTGGCTGAAGCGATTCCTCGGACCCTCCAGCGGAGACAGGTGACTGAGCAAACAACTGAGGCGGTAACTGAGCAGGTGACTGAGCCGATAGGTGAGCTAATGTCTGAGCTATGGAGAGAAGTTTAAGTTGTATTGACTGTTGTAACGATGGCAGCAATGGCAGGTGAGGTGGTGGATTAGCAGATGGTTGGACTAGGTTGTCTGAGCCTACGGATCCTACAGAAACCTGCTGGACGGGCTCACCTGAGCCTCCAGCGAGGTCAGAAACAGGTGCAAGTACCTGCCGGACACCAGCCACTCCCACCCGAGGAGAAGGTACGGGTGCAGGAGCTAACTGGTTCCCGGTCATCCTCACCCTGGGAGCCGGGACAGGCACAGTCAACGGCTGGGCAGCTGCAGTCCCCACCCGAGGAGCTGGTACGGGTGCAGCGACAGGCAGAGGCTCAGCCAGCCTAGACACCTGAGCAGGGACCAGCTGGACCTCAGCCTCCCTCACCTGAAGCACTGAAACAGGTGCAGGGGAATGCTGGGCCTGAGCTGCCCTGGGAGCAGGAACACAATGGTGCGAAGGAGCAGGCTCAGCAAACACAGACTCTTCTAAAACATTTTTTAACTTCCTACCACCACCACCACGTCTAACAGTCTTAATAGTCTCAGTCTTAGCAGTGTTCATATGATTGTTAGTTTCCAGCTCCGAGGAACGACAGCAATCACAACTCACCACCGGGAGTTGCTCCGCAGAAAAAGAGTGGTGACGGTGTGAGCGTCGCCTCCTCCGGGAAGTGGGAGGTGGCGAACTGGGCTGCGAATCCTCCAAAGGACCGGGCTGCGATGAGGAAGCAGAGAGTTTGTGAAGCTCAGAACGTGGCAGACCCAAAAACAGAGCGAAGGACTGCAGCGGAGTGAGTCTAACGTCCGGTGTCACATAATCTCTCTTCCTCCGCCGCTTAACTCTCTTGTCGGACTGGTAATCCAGGGGTGAAGGCGGAGGTGTAGCGACTGGAGAGAAAGAGCATGTGCTCAACCTGATCGCCCGAGGCATAGACGCTGGCTCGGCCGTAGCCATTTGGAGGCTGCGGGGCCCTCCCAAAGCCAAACGTGACCCATAGAAGGGTGACTGGAGCTCCTGGGCATGCTCAGCTTCCTCCCTCACGATCTCCTTGAGGAAGGCAGAAACTGCGGGTCGCTGATACCACACGGAGTCTGCTGGGTCCATGTTCTGGTCGCGATCTTCTGTTAGGTGTGGCTGTGTGCAGGCAGGAATAGGACCCAAGGTGCAGACTCCGGAGACAGAACTTAAACCAAAACAGCTTTAATGCTGAACGCAAACATCATATAACTAGAAAAAACTCAAAATAAACTTACACCGGTGGATGAGCAAAACACACAGCAAAGTAAACGGTAGATCGCGACACGGACACAGAGAAACACAGGGCTTAAATACACAGAGGGAGCAATCAGGGAATGAACAACAGAAGGGAAACACAGCTGGGGCAAATCAGAACTGACGAGACCAAAGAAGCGTAAACTGAACACACTGAGAAAAGACGGAGACCTACAAAGTAAAACAGGAAACACATAACACAGACTGAACAAAGACACAGCCTCACATGTAGGCACTACAGAGGGAACAGAGACGTGGGACCAGGGCAGACACAAACACTGACTGGACACGGGGATATAGGAACTAAGGATACACATAGACGCGAACTAGACAAGGGGATACAGGTGATAGGGGAGACAGAGCAACTAAAGAAGACAGAGACCTAAACCATAAGACAGAACTCAAAGAAACCAAAAACTAGAAAATATAAATAATATCATAAACTCAAAAACCCTGGGTCAACGACCCAGGCATCCTAACACTGCATTCACTTTTGGCTCACTCTTTCTTCACTCCCACACTGGGCGGCAGTGGAGGTGAGGTCCTGTTTGGATTTTTGATTTCATGCATTGTTTAAGGTAATGAGTAACTTAAATCTGTTTTCTTTCAGCGTTGGCAATTCATGTGTCTTTCCTTATTGATTTTGAGAATAAAAGGAGAAGCCTATGAGTGATGACTGCTTATTCACATTCTAATCGGATGAGCCCATGATGATGACTACTTAAACTCTGAGCCTTCCTTCCTTCATAACACTGAATCTGCCAGGGGGTTCTTCATGTTAAAAGGCAGTTTTTCCTTCCCACTGTTGCCACAGTGCTTGCCCATAGGGGGTTATATGATTGTTGGGTTTTTGTATGGTCTACCTTACAATATAAAGTGCCTTGAGGTGTCTGTTGTGAATTGACGCTGTATAAATAAATTGAATTGAAAATTTTCTTTTCTATCCTCTCAGCTACAGCCTTGGTGCTGTTAAAGGGTGTTGCGCAGCTGTTGTGTGGATCAATACTGAAATATCGATTCTAAGAGATATTTATGTTCTAGGTCTGATTCTCATATTAAAATATCGATGTTTTAGTAACGTTGGGGTAAATTGTTAGTTTATGATTTACGGGACACAGTGGAAAGTGTCTAAACGATTGGTAGGAACTACTTTCTTCCTCCGTCTGTCAGTAATATGCAAAATATAAACTGTATAAATGCATCGCTGCTACGTGCTCCTTCACTCAGTTCATGATAGTAAGCGGAGTCACGCGTGAAGCAAAAGTGCTGATGTTTAAAAAAAAAAAGGAAAATCCCCGCATCCTGTAAACGACAGATTCTCATTGTTCAAACTTTACCGTGGGTCGTATGCTGGGTGTCATTAAAACATACACATACAGCAGTAAAACAGCCACTGTAGGCTTTAAAAATAAAAATACAAGTCAAAATATTTCATACATGAGACAGAGGCTAGATAACATGTATCTATAAGTGCCATCGTCGTCGATGCTGGAGGAGGGGCAACAGCGGATCTTCCGCTGTAGGCTGCTGCTACCGGTCTGAGCAGGTTGGTACTCCTCTGCAACCTGGTGAAAACGGTCTCTCGGAGGACGTTCTAGTCTTGGATCACAGCTTCTGTTTTTTGTTTTTTAAACTGAACGGATTTGTTCTTTTGTTGTTTTCCTAATTCGGAGTTTCTTATCTGGTTGCGGAGGCGCCTGATCGGGCTACCTGGAGATGGTGTGGCATGCTGGCGCTGGTGTGATCTGGCTCCAAGGCGAGCCGGTCGACAAGGGGAAAGTTCAGCTCCACCTCGGGACAGCGGGAGATAAACTCGACAGTGGTGTGAGAACGGAGCGGAGAACTTACACCTGAAGCCCAAAAACAATGAACAGGTGAGTTTTTATTTCTTTATTCAGCGCAATGGCACCAACACCAAATCCCCGAAAATCCCACGTTGACTTCCTGGCATTTGTATCTGCTCCAACTTCTTATAACAGCCTTCATCCTTTACCATCACACATGCGCTACACGTGTCTGTGGATGACCTTGGTGAAGCTGTGGGCTCTATTCCGTGCTTCCTCTGGTAGTGGACGGACGTCGATTTGAAGAAGCAGCGGCTTCATTTTGTGAGGGAGGGTTAACGTGTTGCGCTTTTCATGTGGCTGCTGTGAACTGCGTGATGTTTCTCTCCACTTTAAACTGTGGGAGATGTGCTGTATCAGCTCAGCTGCTTCTTCTCGCGGTAATGAAGCTGAATTACAGTCGGCTTGTGCGCGTAAAGTGAACTTCTTGACTCTGGGAACACAGTTTCAGATATAATAGCGACCTTTCCTTATATTCATGTGACCATCTCATGCTGGTATCTCATAGTTTTATCGTGTAGTGTAAGTCAGCATTTTATCCGTTGGGTAAAAACTGCACCCCTGGCTTTAAGAGCCGATCAGCAGCAGCAGAGGGCGTCAGTGACCAGCTTTGGTTTCAAGTCAGTTGAGCTTCGCTGTTTCTTTTAGCATTTGTACGCGCAGCCTGCCCACAGTTGAGAAAAAAGGAAGTACTGAAGTTACACTGTGTGCAGGGCTCTACGTGTATTCACTTGGTGGAGCAATAAACTAACAAACAGTGCATGCAGTTTTAAGTCTCGGAGCTGTAATGTGCAGCTGTCACTGTAGAAGAGCAACGAGCAGCAAATGATAAGCATGTGAGAGCGTTATGATCAGAGTACTGCTACACAAACAAACAGCATCACCTGAAGTATAGCAGATTTACACTCAGCGTCCAGTATGTTAGGATCACCAAGCTCACACTGAGTCAGTCTAACCCAGAGGTCCTGCAGCTCATTTAATCCTGACTGATAAGGGTTCAGCAGGATCGCTGCTTATTATAACTGCTGCGGTCATTTTAAAAGCCAGCGAGGATTACTCGCACCAGGGTCTGTGTCCTGATTTTAAATTATTTTGAACTTCGATCTTTAGATCCTCTGCCTGTCCCCACCCTGACAAAGAGGGTGGGGACAGGCAGATGTTGAAACAGATGCTACTAAAATTGGCCTATATGCTTGTGTTGTAGTCACAGACTATATTAAATTTAGTTACAGAGTGAGGTAAAGAAGGAAAATAAAAACAACGACATAAGATGCCAGGTTATTTTGTACTTTTTTTGCTGGGGGGTCTTTGTGAGGGATTTCCTTCCTCCTCTCGCCCGTCCTCACTGAGTCACGTGACATTATGAAAACAACAACTGGAGGAAGGAAGTCCCTGCAGAGATACATGTCCTTACAGAGTTTACAGAGCAAAGTAAACCACTGATCCTGTCACATTAGTATAGATTCGCTACCAGTACTGGGGTTGTATGTGCCATCTATATTTGGATCGATCCGCCCACCACTACCAAACAGCAGGCCGACCGTTGGGCGACCTGCAGAAATGTTGTCGGTTGTAGTTTTCTTCTCCCTCCCGATGTTGGTGGCTTCTGCGTTGAAAGGTGAGTTTCTTGTGTTTTGAGGTAACATGAACTGACAGGCTGCCAAAAGAAATGACTCATCCATCAAGGATGTAAACAGTGAAACTACGCACTGCAGCATTTTCACGCTTCCGGGAATGCAAACAGCTGCTGCAGCTCGCCTGATACCGTAGATGGAAGAAAATGTGAGCGAGTTCAGAAAGAATGTGGCAACAAAAAGAATGGATGTGATACTAACATGGTGCCAGGCAGTGGCGGTCCTGTTTGGCTGTGTCAGTATTTCTTAAACAACATCTAAGCCAAAAACACAAACTAGTGGTGTGTGACACTGCAAATCTTGATGAACACAGTGACAATATTGCAAATTTACTAAAGTGTTTCTATATTTTACAGTTTTCCAAACTACTCCACTCTGTATTAGATGTAATTTGTGCTCGATATCGTTTATTTTAAAATGTCCATTTAAAATTGTGCAGGTTTTAAAAAATAAATCTAATGTATGTCATTATACTTTAAGCTACCAAGCAGTATGCAAGTGAGTACATTTTCTCCAGCTGCAACATTAAAGGAAGGAACTCATTATTAACAACACGGTGTACATTTACATGTACATTTCTCCTGCTTTGCAGTAAAAGCCTCTGTTTAACGTCAGAGTTTAATTACTGACAAACACACTTGCAGCAGGTTGTGAAGAGGATTCCTCTCTGGTCTTGAAGGTTTGTCAGTGCAGATTCACTGCTGGGGTTTGTTGCAACACTCATAACTGAAGAACAGTTCACAGAGTAAAATGCACGTTCGTTT
Source organism: Diplotaxodon limnothrissa (assembly GCF_057381915.1). Lineage (NCBI taxonomy): Eukaryota > Metazoa > Chordata > Actinopteri > Cichliformes > Cichlidae > Diplotaxodon > Diplotaxodon limnothrissa. The sequence goes on from NC_140598.1 coordinate 30,484,143, forward strand.
ATAGAGACATGAGTATCATGTCGGAGAGCTGCAGGTATCCATTACTCTTGAGTAATCCACTGATGTGTTTTAGACTTCCTCTGCTCAGTACTTCCTCGCTGTCCACAGATTTCCAACACGTGCAGTATAACATGCTATTAATGTTTGGGTTTTTTCTCCTCTTTGTTTTTCATTCATACAGAGGTTTGTGTGAGGCCTGGACAAGCTGCCACTCTTCAGTGTTGGGGTCCCAGAGATGCACACGTCACCCTGCTGGAGTGGAGCAGGCCGGAGCTCATCTCACAGGGTTATGTGTTCTTCTTCCAAGACCAGCGCTCGTACGAGAACTACCAGCACGAGTCCTTTAAAGGCCGAGTGCAGCTGAGAGACTCATCCATGAAAGACGGAGATGTTACTGTGATTCTGAGAAACGTCAGCATCAGCGATACAGGAACATACGATTGTCAGATTACAACCAGCAGCATCAGAAATGGCGAGAGAGTCGTCAAAGAGTTCAAACACTCCATCAACCTCACAGTCACAGAGTCTGGTGAGTCTGCAGAGGCTCAGCTTACTGCTGAAGCTCTGCACCATGTTTACAGCACGAGTGTTTATGAAAGAGTGCTATGGATATCTGAAGTGTGCCATTTCATTCCAGCTCAGATGAGTCTCTGGAGGCAGTTTTATCAATCCTTGTTTGGTGAAGGAGATTTTTGTTTTTGTGTAACTGGAAACTTAAAAACACTGCAGAAGATTTTAAATGTTTTCCCTTTGGTTTGAGGCATGAGTCTTTATACAGAAAATAAATATGATTAATTAAATAAGACATTAGCTCAGACTTTAGTTTGGCTCATAAAATCTTCATTACATGTTTGTACAGAGGCACTGTGCTTGTTTTCTATCTGATGTGTTAATATTTTGATCAAATGAGACGCTTCCTGTTTTGGTGGGTGTTGACATGTTCGATACGGACTTCCTCGCAGTTATATTTATTGGTCTTTTTTTTTTTTTGCATGCTATGGTTTGTGAGTTGTCTTTGCATGTTTATTTTCATGCTGACAAACAGCTGTAGTTGTGCGTCTGCCTCACTGAGCTCAAACAAAGGCAAAGCATTATTATTATTATTAGTTATTATTGGCCAAGAGAGAGAGCTCAAAATACTCAGTCAAGCAGCTACATTGCTCTGAGCTCTTATTGCTTATCAGTTTTTGCATGGTGAAACCAGCTGAGTGCATTTCACAAGTCCATGTGCAAGGGAACAAGAACCAGTCAGGAGAAACTTAGGCTTCATTTTTCAGGCAGTGACACTGTGACCTGCTCTGCCCTCTTTGGATAGGCTCCACTTGTTTCTGTGACGTTATTGTATTATTTCTTAGTTCCGCTGTTTGTGTTACACTTTTAATGTGAAGCACTATTGCAGCTTTTGTTTTGAAAGGGTCATTACTTAATAAGCATATCGCAGTTTGGGAAAGAAAGTAAGTGCTGTGTGCAGTCAGTGTGACCTGACCCAGCTGAATGGTGGGCTTTTTTCTGCTTCTGTTAGCAGCTAAAGCTGATGTGAATCTTGACCACAGTGATGCTAGTCAGTACTTATTAACCAAATCCTTGCAGATATTTTCATTACTTTTCTGACAACCAGCTCAATGCCAGCAGCTGCGACCTCTGCTGACTGTTAACGATGTTTTAAAGTTAAAAAAACAAAAAAAGAAATATTCTCAACATTTCTGTTGCCTTTGGATCAACTACAGCCAATCAGCAACCTTCCTGCTACCTCTTCCTCCATTAGACTAAGATAAATCATGGCATGAATAATAGAATGTTAATATGTATATATCTATATCTATCTATAAGGTTGAGGAAAGTTGAAAAGTGGGCTACTAGAACAAGAAGGCATCGGTGGGCAAGAGACGAGAACAGGGTGTTGTTGGAATGCTACTACGCAAGTAACCCCGGCGGAAGGGGCTACTTAGGATGAGGGACCTATGGATTCTTCGATACCCAACATCCACAATGACGGCGAAACAACTAGTAGCTCAGTGTTCCAACATTCGAAAGAAGGGACTGCTCTCACAGCTAGAGATTGACGAGGTACAACACAAATGCTACGGCAAGGAGGAGTCAGGACGCCAGGTCAGGGGGGAGATATCATCACCCCCACCCGAGATTGGGTACATAGCCCCAAGTGCGACAGGAGAAGGATCGTTGAGTGCGAGAGGAACTGACCTGAAAAATAGGATCATGGCCAACCCGTAGTCGGTTACCAAGATTACGTGAAGTACCCTCAGAAGGTCTGCTAGATGATGTTAATGCAGCACTACGGACAATACCTACGAAGACGGCCGTAGTGATCGATGTAGCATGACAGCAATATCAGGAAGAAGGAACACGAGAAGCTGGAGAAATACCAAGGGCTCAGAGAAGAGCTCGGTGAAGGTAACTGTGGTCCCCGTGGTAATCGGCGCACTAGGTGCGGTGACTCCTAAGCTAGGCGAGTGGCTCCAGCAGATCCCGGGAACAACATCGGAGATCTCTGTCCAGAAGAGCGCAGTCCTGGGAACAGCTAAGATACTGCGCAGGACCCTCAAGCTCCCAGGCCTCTGGTAGAGGACCCGAGCTTGAAGGATAAACCGCCCGCAGGGGCGTGCTGGATATATATATATATATATATATATATATATATATATATATATATATTTATGAAAATGGTATATATCTGTAAGTATCAGTGATTTCAGTTCAGCTGATCTCACATTAGTGGTCATTAAACTCTGGATTGTTTTCACTGCAGTTGCTGTTTTTAGATCTCAGCAAACATCCTGTTGTGTCCACAGGAAGTCGTTCCTGTATGATGGTGCACGATCTTCTCTAGTGAGTAGACAAAGTGACATCTGGCAAACAGAGTTGGTGCAGATTGTACAGGGATTTCTCTAAAACATGTGTTGATCCTAATTTTTGATAGTTGAGTATATAAGAAAATAACCTTGTTTAGAATCGTCCAACAATTTTGCGCCTCGTTGTTTCAGAGTGGCGTTATCAACATGTGGCTATGACAAAAGTATTTGTCACTGTGGAGGTGGATTTGAGATTTATGTGAAACTTTATTATAATTCTGGCATAAGTACAAAAAGCCTCAGCTGGCCATCCCATCACTCCTGTCGCCTTGTTTTTCTTCCTGAGCTCCTTGGTTTGCATCTCTAGTGGGAGTAAGAGGAAAGTGTTCAGGGGGAGAAATCTGTATTTGTAGCTCTTCGTGGTGATCAATGCTGCAGAAATGAATGATTGCACTTTGTTTTTGACCGCTCTATTTCCTCTTTCAGTTCAGATAAACATCACAGCTGGACAGAACGTCATTCTGCCATGTCGAGCTCCAAACATCGACAGCAATTCCAAGGCAGTTGTAGAGTGGAGCAGAGCTGACCTTGGAAAAGATTATGTTCTTTTGTATCGGGATGAGCAGCCTGATCCAGAAGAGCAGCATCCATCTTTTAAGAACCGGGTGGATCTGCAGGACAGAGAGATGAAGGATGGAGACGTGTCTTTGATTCTGAAGGGTGTCACGACTGCTGATAGAGGAACATACGAGTGTCGTGTCTTCAGGAGAAGAACAAACCGCAGGAAGAGAGCTCATCTGGAGACTGACCCCATCAGCATCATCAGCCTGAGTGTTGTTGATCCTCCAGGTGAGTGAGTAGAGCTGAGTGTGTGTGTGATCAGAGGTGAAGCTGCTTCCTGGTTGTTGATGTTTGTTTCTAAAGATGTTGTTGATGAGACTTTGTAGAAAGCAGCTGGTCTGAGTGATGTGATCAGAGTGCAGTAGATAATGTCTGACAGCAGTTTGAAGAGGAAATGGATTCTGTTCTGTTCTTCACTCATCACCTACCTGACAGCTGACACCTCACACCTGTTTCTCACCTGCAGGTCACACAGGAGTCAGCAGAGGACATGCTGGACTGGTGGCGGCTTTGTCACTCTTTGCTGTGATTGCTGCTTTGGCGATCTTTATAAAACTAAAACCTCCTCAGCCAGTTTGAAGCAAAACAGTTTGTATGTCTTTTTTTTCTGTCTGCAGATAAACCACAGTTGGCTCATTCTGACATTAACCTCCTAAGGACCGAACTCTTCCATGCATGCATTTTTAATTTCTCTTTGATATTTGGGCTGATTGGGACCTGATGCATATTTAAAAACTATTTAAAAAAGTTACCAGATGTTTTTTTTGTTTGTTTTTTTTAACCTGATTTTTGTTTCAGAGAAAAATGAGATCCACATGAGGACATTCGTTTTAAATTTCAATAGAGCAGTGGCATAATGTCCTCGTAAGTGGACATCACACCCTTGTAGAGCAAAGTTTAGTCTTTTGATCTGAATCATTTGTGCAAAAACCTTTTGCATCCCTTTAAAGAAATCATCAGGTTTTTTTTTCTCAATCTTCCTTACTTTGGAAAAGTTGCGCAAAAATGTCTGACCTTGATGATGATGATGATGGGCTACAGTTACAGGCGAGAAACTGGGGGCCACACCTGTCAGCTAACAACATGAAACTGGGGCAATATTTCACACAAACAAACTTGCTGAAAACATTAAATTGAAAGACTGAAAAAAGTAATCTGAGAAGTGAGAGATCTAGAGCCATGACTGAAAAAAGTCAGATTCAAGTGAGAAGTGCATTAACACAGCAACAAATACCACGAGTATGGATCTAAACAAAAGCAGTGTGTATAAAAACAATGAGACAGTCTAATGTTTGTGAGGAAATGCTCAAACTGATTTAAGAACTGCATCAAAAGCGGTGAGAATGACTTTTCTCTCTGTTATGGATGGAGTGATGAAGAAAAACTGTAAGGCTGGTCAACGTGTCCGCTTCGCTCCGTGCTCTCGTCACAGTGGATGGTTTTGTTATGGGCATGCAGATGCTCCTTAGGTCATGTGACAGAACATCATTCAGACTATGATCCTCTGATTACTCTGAAATGTTCTGAACTGACTGATGCTGTGATTTTACACTCCATTTTTTATTATTTAGAATTGACCAAAAACACAAATATACTAATAAGAGTAGTCAGTATACCCTCCAAGGGGAAGTTTGTTTACTAGCACAAACCTCACCTCCTTATATCTTATTTCTTGAATGCATTCAAAATTCAGCCTACTTAATATTAGAATTACAACACCTCCTTTGAAAACCTGAGTACAAGAAGATGAATACTGATTAAATTTCCATTTCCTAAGTTTTTCATGCCCAAACTGTGGTATGTGAGATTCCTGTGGAAGGGAAACTTCTATTCCTTCTCTTTTTAATTTTGACATAATTTTACTTCTTTCAAAATGATTCCCTAATCCATTTACATTATATGATACTACTTTAGTTAACTTACGAGTAGGGCTGCCACGATTAGTCGACTATTAAAATCGTCGACAACAAATTTAATAGTCGGCAAGTCATTTGAAGCTTTGTAAGATGAGGCGCAAGAATTAGGATTTAAGAGTGTAATAACAGACTGAAACAGAAGATGGCAGCAATGCATCTACAAGGATGCCAGCTGCCGTTAAACGCCAAAGAAGAAGAAGTTGTCTCCAGTATCATAGCTTTGTCCAAATTCAGGGCCAGCATCCTTGTAGGCTGTTTACATTACAGTCACTAGAGCCGGGGGGAACACCGGACTCCCGGCAAATAGTTTTTAAACCCAGTGCGGTCTTTCGTTACTCGGGTTAATCATGATATATAAGTCACTCAGATAACTTAAAAGTGTTATTATTTGGCTTTTTTCAGTGTTTTATTTGTTCCTCAGTAAATCGGTTTGGCTGAGATTAAAGTTATAGTTTTCACACAGCTGAATAAACATCAAACAGAAAACGGATTAAACAGAAGTGTGAGATGCTCGAGAATTTACTCCAATGTCCTGTTATGTTGTAGATAGCAAGGAGCAGACGGCTGAGTTTACTGAGACAATCTGCAAATTTCATTAAAAGTTTAATAAACTATCTTGTCTTTATTTTTTAGTTAGCACACACCTTAAACACTTCAAGCTGTAAGCTAATGATAGTTAATAAGTGCAGATGCATGCTGATGCAAAAAGCTGCACGTTTTATGGCCAATGGATGCATGATCTGATTACTCGACTAACCGCAAAAATAATCAGTGACTAGTTGATTATCAAAATAATAGTTTGTAGCAGCCCTACTTATGAGACAGGATTGTACAACATTATACGATTTTAACCTCTGTACATACCAAGAAATCAAAAAGTACACCGGGGGGGATAACATGTGTAGCAAATACAACAAAGACATGCAATCATGCTGACTTCCAAAAGCATAAACGCTATATTAGCTGTAGTTGGTGAGGGAAAAGCTCCTCACTCAACTTGCGGAAGAGTACCCTCTTCGGCCCAGAGGCCAAAAGCAGAGTGGTCTGTAGAGTCCAGCTCACTATGCAGCAGCCTATTTACCCACAGCCATCCCAGTGCCTAAATGCCTGGAGACGCTCCTTGAAGCTCTGCTTTTAAAAACGTGTTTCCCAGTTTCTTCTTCGCACTAGTTCGCACTGTTTTATTTGATCCAAGAGTGTAGCCCCGTCTTTCACAACGTCTACCGATAATCCTCTCTTCACCATATCCGTAGTCGCTTCTTGCGTCACTGCTCCATCATTGCAGTACACTCTCAGCCTGGCCGGGAAAGTTGACTGGAAGCGATGTTATTCTCCTTAAGCACCTTCTTGGCTGCCGCTTATTAGATTTACACTCTAAAGAAAAAGTTAATTATTTGATGTTTGTCTTTTGTAAGCAGAGGAAGCGTTTTCTTAGTGAAATGCAAAGGTATCCTGTAACTCGAGGTGTCAGGTTAACGTAGCACTAACATTAACCATTATCTGCAGCTTCCTTCACTGGAAAATACTAAATAAAAATAATAAAAAGTTGTTACAATAAATTGTGTTCTATGTTTTTATTTTCTATCTTATTTTTCCTGTTTTATAAACTGAATAATATCGTGAAAAGTGTTGAAAGTTTTATCTGATTTTGAGTGTGAGCTGTAGCTTTGGATACATTAAAATATATTTACATTAGTAGCTGGGATTGCCTTCAGCCCCCCTCACAACTCTGATAAGGCTAAGTGAAAGAAAATGGATGGATGGATATTTACCTTTGATCATCACTTGCTGTAATCGTGGAGGAGTTTTAAAGAACAAACCGCTCACACACAAATGAAGAAATCCAGAGACATTTAGTCACAGAGGATTCAGAGAAAATGGTCTGATGTTCATGTCTGAAGCAAAGGCGAAAGTCTAGTTGATGAAATGAGACTTTTATTCCTTTTAAATGGGATGGGAGCTGTCTTTGATATGAGGCTGATGAGCCTCCTCTGTGGCATTCTCTTCCTCCACCTGTTTGTCAGTCTTCTTATTCTTTTGCTGCTGAAAAACATCAAATTCAAATAATATCACAAAGTCAAAATTCAAATCCAAGATTCACCCTGTTCTGCACTAATATTTGATGACAAATGTCATCAATATACTTAAAAAAAGAAAAAACTTTATTCACTTGCTTATAACTTCAGTTGAATTTTTCCAAGTAAATTCATTCATTTATTTACTTACATTTTTTTTCCTTCTTGATCACAGCCACCACAGTGCCCAGCAGTCTGGAATAGGTCTCACTGGTCTCTGCTCCTGCAGGCTGTGTGCCCCTGGCATATTGCCTGCGGTTCGCAGGTTTACGCACCAGTCGGAACTCGCTGTGTCTGATACGTCAGCCAGCGGGTGAGTCTTCTCTGGCCTGCAGCACTAGCTCCCTGTCTGGCGTATTGCCCGCATGTTGTAGGTTGCATGGCTAGCGGGGTCCCCGATGTGCGGCTTGGTGAGCTACGCTTCCTCTTCTCAGTCTGATCCTGGGTTCCAGGTTCGGGCCCTGGGGTTCTCAGGCCCCAGCTGGAGGTCTTGAAGAGCATCCACACAGGGCTCGTCTTCCCTCCGACCGCCCCTGTGCTTTCTAGTATTCCGTCACTCTCTGGCTGTATCCCAATTCAGGGTCTGCAGCCTTAACCCTCCGGGCTCTATCCTGGCCATTTGTGGCCACTTCACTTTTCTTTTTTCAACCATTTTCGTTCTGTTAATGCAAATGGAATGAAACTTCCCAAAGGTGTGTATTTTTTTCAGATTTTTTAATCTTTTTAATTTTTTAATTTTCAACATCAGCTCCTTAATAATGTCAATAATATACACTATACCATTTTTGGCCAATTGAAACCCATTATAACCACCTTTTTTGATTCCTTGTTATTGACAGTACTATATCATGCAATTTAGGTAAAATTGCTTTCATTCTAAAGTCAACACATGAAAATTGTAGTTTTCAATGTTTTTTACCAAATTACATCATTTACCCATTTTTGGCCAAGCAAGCGATTTCATGTAATATTCTGAGTTTCTAGTAGCAGCCTTTGATGGCCTACCACACTCCAATGGACCAAAATAATGAAACAATTTTGACATAGGTTTGATCTTAAGGATCTAATAGTTTGTGTTTGTGCATGACATTGCAGCACAAACATGTATTTGCAAGATGGACTGGAATAAATAATGACGCATAAAATACTACATAGGCTGCAGTGAATTTCTGTGGATGCAGGCTATTGAGCTTTGAGGTTCCCAGTCAAACTTAGCTTTGAAGCACATGTTAAAAGCACTTTTACTCTTGTATTTTTCATAAAAAGAGACCATATCCAAAATGTTAACTCTAGAAACAAAAACAAAAACAAAAAATCCCCAATCACAGGACATTTTGCAGAGTTCAAACCTGCAGCTGCAGCGCAAACAACAACAAACACTGTTTGTAAACGTGTCCTGGAGTTTATGCAGGTGCAGACAGAGCTACTGCTGTAAGTAAGCCTAACAGCTTCCACATCATTTATTCTGGCTATTTGGCAAGAAGGTCATCACTGCTTCAAGCACTGTCTGTATGATCTAGTGAGAGAGCAAGGACAGCAAGCAGTCCTCTGCCCTTGAAGCAAAGACATGTAGATGAAGTGGAGATAAAGCCTACATCAGAATAAAGCAATACATAGCATGTTGGATGACAACACTGGAAGTTCTCAGGAAGTAAAAAAGGGAAAGGGGTTCAGATTCCAACTGACGGAGGAGCTCCGAGGACAGCGTCTTTCCTTTGGTCACCTTGGCAGAAGAACTCCTCAGATGAACTGGCACAGGGGAAACAAACCAGAGCTTCCTCCCCAGCTCCTCCAGATGCAACAGAGGAAGATTTTGTTGTCTGTCTTTGGCTTCACCAAAACTACCACGGCGATATCCCACATGCCAAAGCAACGGAGGAATGTGCTTCTTTTGACAGCAACACACAAGGAACCAGCAGTCAGTGATGGGGAATAAAGGATGCGTGAAAGCAAGAAGCAATCCTGGACTACAATAGGCACAAATATTGCTTGGATAATTTAGAGAGGATGTTGGCACCCCAGGTTGTTGAAGGAAAACTGATGGCTGCTGGCTCTTTTCTCCAATCTCCTGGATGTCTTGGGATACGATGCCTTTGTCCCGCCGGAAACAAGTTCACTGAAGTGGGGGAGTCCTCTACAACCTACAAATGAAGAGTGATCCTGGGAGAGCTGGGACACATGCTGGTGACCTCAACAACTGCAAGACACCCTTCTCCTTAATTCTCAGCCACTTCTGCCATTGATCTCAAGATACAGTAGTCTGAACCAGAGTGTGACCCACACCCCACCAATGAAATGAGAAGAAGGTGCAAACAGCGCACCTCCAGGACTGGAACAGCAGCCCCTTGCACCAGGTGTAGAAAGTGTGCCTACAAAAACCACTCTACTGTGGTTAGCACATCTTGCTGCTAATGAGGATGCACACAGAGGCACGTACTGGAGTATAAATTTTGATCATTTTACTGGTCATTTCAGGGGTTATTTGGTCATTAAACTGCCTTTCTGGCCACTAACACCATGTGTGATTTTCTTTTTGGCCATTCCTTCATTGGATGATCTGATATCGTCGTGTTGGTGTTGTTCCTGGAACAACATAGTAAATGTTGTTTCAGGATCAACATTGCAAGTGACCAATCACATTCTTGTGACGTTATTCTTTGGTGCGCCAAGCCATTCATGCATTTATGAAATTCCAATGTTGCAAGGACAATATCAATTCTGCTTAGCGTTTATTAAAGGGTTAGGTCAGGGTCCATTGATCGGCGGACAGAGGGGACAATGCAAAGCAAATGTAGCCTTTGTTTTACCTGATGGCGTACAATGTTGCTGTTGAGGGATTACTGCTGTTTCTGCTGCTGATAGTGCTGGAGGGCAGGGCTGTGTTGTTTTGAGACTGTAGACATTAAAAAGTCCATAGGTAGCTGATTAAACAAGTGCTTTGAAATAAAAAGCAAATGTCAGTCTGCCGCAGGGCAGCTGTGGCTACAACCGTAGCTTGCCTCCACCAGTGTGTGAATGTGAGAGTGAATGAATTGTGGCATTGTAAAGCGCTTTGGGTGCCTTGAAAAGCGCTATATAAATCCAATCCATTATTATTATTATTATTATTATTATTATTATTATTATTACCATTATTATTAAAAAATAAAATGTAAAAAGATTGGTGACAGCACTTGGAACCATAAGGCAACAGATTTTTAAAAAATGTGGTAAATAAACTGAAACCAGGATAGTACAAAAGACAGGGGTCATGGTAGGGTGAGAATATATTTAAAAAATCTACACTGAACAAAAATATAAACGCAACACTTTTGTTTTTGCTCCCATTCCCCATGGGATGGACGTAGAGACCTAGAATTCATTCCAGATACACAATATAACCATCCCTCCCAAACAGTGGTCACAAATCAGTCCAAATGTGTGGTAGTGGGCACATCTGCTATATTGAGATAATCCATCCCACCTCACAGGTGTGCCACATCAGGATGCTGATCTGACATCATGAGTAGTGCACAGGTGTACCTCAGACTGCCCACAACAAAAGGCCACCCTGGAATGTGCAGTTTTGTCTCACAGCAAAATGCCACAGATGCCACAAGCAATGAGGGAGCGTGCAATTGGCATGCTGACAGCAGGAATGTCAACCAGATCTGTCGCCCGTGCATTGAATGTTCATTTCTCAACCATAAGCCGTCTCCACAGGCGTTTCAGAGAATATGGCAGCACATCCAACCGGCCTCACAACCGCAGACCTCGTGTAACCACACCAGCCCAGGACCTCCACATCCAGCAGGTTCACCTCCAAGATCGTCTGAGACCAGCCACCCAGACAGCTGCTGGAACAATTGGTTTGCACAACCAAACAATTTCTGCACAAACTGTCAGAAACCGTCTCAGGGACGCTCAACTGCATGCCCGTCGTCCTCATCGGGGTCTTGACCTGACTCCAGCTCGTCGCCGTAACAGACTTGTGTGGGCAAATGCTCACATTCGATGGCGTCTGGCACGTTGGAGAGGTGTGCGCTTCACGGATGAATCATGGTTCACATTGTTCAGGGCAGATGGCAGCTGAGAATGTCCCAGTCCTTGCATGGCCAGCATACTCACCGGACATGTCACCCATTGAGCATGTTCGGGATGTGCTTGACCGGCGTATACGACAGCGTGTACCAGTTCCCACGAATATCCAACAACCTCGCACAGCCATTGAAGTGGAGTGGACCAACATTCCACAGGCCACAATTGACAATCTGATAGACTCCATGCGACGATGTGTTGCACTGCATGAGGCAAATGGTGGTCACACCAGATACTGACCGGTTCTGGGACCCCAGACCCCCAATAGCGCAAAAAACTGCACATTCCAGGGTGGCCTTTTGTTGTGGGCAGTCTGAGGTACACCTGTGCAGTACTCATGATGTCAGATCAGCATCCTGATGTGGCACACCTGTGAGGTGGGATGGATTATCTCAATATAGCAGATGTGCCCACTACCACACATTTGGACAGATTTGTGACCACTGTTTGGGAGGGATGGTTATATTGTGTATCTGGAATGAATTTTAGGTCTCTACGTCCATCCCATGGGGAATGGGAGCAGTAACAAAGGTGTTGCGTTTATATTTTTGTTCAGTGTATAAAGACAGTGTGTGTGTGTCCTGTTAGCGCCTTTAAAACATCACAGAGCACAGAACATCACAGCATCAACTTTACATGGGAGGGATTAGATTGTAGAACTGTAAAATCTTCTTTCTTTCTTTCAAATATTAAAATACAACAGTAAAAAAATAAACCAATAGGAGGATAAATCAAACACTTTATTAATCAGAAAACAAAAACAACACAGGGTTTTGGAAAGAGCAGGAAGGAATAAGATGCTCTTCATGTCCTGTCCCAAATTATAACAGTAACTTTCTGTTTGCCATGTCCCGAAAAATGTCAATGACATCACTGTGGTTGGCTGGTTTTTATTGGCTTCTCAACTGCCAATAATAGAAGGTCTGACAACCTGTCCTGTGAGCAAAGAGTGCGAAGTTTGTTTTTAACTAGTATAAGTTTTGAGAAAGAACGCTCCACAGTTGCTGTGCACACTGGGAGTGTTCCATATGTCTTCAGCAGCTCAGTCATGTTGGGGAAGATCAGATGTGCTTTGTTTTCTTTGACAACTGAAAGAATGGATGCCACACTGACTGGTGGGGGACATGAGTATGACGCATGAAAGACCTTAAGTTCTGTCTGTAATTTGTCTTCCTCCTCAATGTCATAGAACTGGCAGAGTTTCTTCACAGCTTGGTGTGCCTCTGTTGAGATGATTTTCCAGTTCTCTGGGACTGTCAGGGTATGTAAGGCATTCAAGATTTCCCATGTGGAATTATCTCCTCCTTTAAAGTGTCTCAGAAGCTCCTGTGTCATTGTGTCAACAAAAACACAGAACACTTTAACACGGTAGTATTCTTGGGGAGTTGTGAAAGCATGGTCATCAGCAGTTGCTGTTGTGGCAGCAAACTTAAACTTTGCTGGCACTTTCCTCCTCCGAGCTTATCCAGGGACCTCAGATGGGGGGTCCAGGCCCACTGATGCAGCCTTCTCTCTAGCCTGTTCATAAATTTTCTCAAACCCTTCCTCTGTTCTGCTGTGGTCCAGGCTCTGCAAAACACCATCAACAATCTTGTATGCTGCAGCCAGGTCAATGTCTTTCTTCTGCAATGCATCAGATGCAGTAGCAGTCACTTGGAAGATGGGACAGTTGATCTCCAGACACAGGATGAATTTAAAATTGATGCTTTTGAGAAGGATCATTGCATCACCTGCTGAAGAGTCTGGAGGATCTTGCTGTAGTATTTCCTCCAGAAACTGGATGACAGCTGGGAGGATCTTCCTCACTGTCTTGAGGGCAGCTTCTCTGCAGGCCCACCTAGTGTCTGACAGCTTCTGCAGCTCCAGTGGGCGCTGCTCAGGGTACAACTTCTCCTGCATTTTAATACATGCAGAGTATCGTTTAGATGAATTGGCCACAAAAGTGTAAAGCTTTTTGATTAGGTTGAAAAAGCTGACAAAACACATGTTTGACTTTGCGCTCTCTACTAAAACCAGATTAAGGCAATGTGCCTGACAGTGGACATATAAGGCCTTTGGATTTTATTTTATTTTTTTTTGTATTCTTGACTGAAGTCCCTTAAAGCGCCCACTCATGTTTGCAGCCCCATCATAACCTTGACCCCGGATGTTGTCAATCTTCAGATTATTTTCTTTCAGTAGAGCTATTACTAGCTTTTCAAGAGCATCTCCAGTTGTTGACTCCACATTACACACCTGAAGGAAGCGCTCCTTGATTTCCATGTTGTGCACATATCTGACAACAAAGGAAACCTGCTCTGTGTGCGACACATCTGTGGTTTCATCCATCATGATAGAAAAGGTTTCACATTCTTGAATTTCTGCTTGGATGACATGTCTTACTGATGTGGCCAAAGCTTTGATTATGTCGTTCTGATTTCTGTTTGAGAGGAGCGAGACGAGAGGTCTTTTTTTTTTTTTGAGGACTATAAATACCTTGGAGTACACACTGACAATAAACTGGACTGGGCTAAAAACACCACAGCACTTTACAGGAAGAACCAGAGTCGTCTCTATTTCTTGAGGCGACTGAGGTCCTTCAACATCTGCCAGAAAATTCTCAGGATTTTCTACGAGTCTGTTGTGGCCAGTGCGATCCTCTATGCTGTTGCATGCTGGGGGAGCAGGCTGAGGGTCGCAGATGCCAACAGACTTAATAAACTAATCCGTAAGGCCAGCAATGTTGTGGGGATGGAGCTGGACTCCCTCAAGGTGGTGTCGGAGAGGCGGATGCTGTCCAAGATAAAGACAATGTTGGATAACACCTCCCACCCACTCCATGACATGCTGGTCAGTCACAGGAGCTCGTTCATTGAGAGACTGAGATTACCGAAAAGCACCACTGAACGACACAGGAAATCATTCCTGCCTGTGGCCATCTCCCTGTACAACGCATCCACTTAACACACTGTTTGCTGCTACAACTACACATGTTTCTTTACCAGCTATTTATTTATGAGTGACTTATGTATGTATGTATGTATATATATGTATTTAATATTGTACTATTCTTAGTTAGCGTATTGTCTGTCTTGTCTTTATGTTGGTTTATAATGGAGCACTGTAACAAAAAATAATTTCCCCCAGGGATCAATAAAGTATTCTGATTCTGTCGCGCTTTTATTTCAAGGTGTAATTTAATTACACTGTCATACTTGCTGAACAACTCAACTAACTCTAAGAAATTTCCTCGATTTTGGCTTGACAAGGTCTCATCATCTCCCCTGAAAGGCAAACCCTGCCTTGCCAGGTAAAGAATGATATCTATCAAACGAGACAAAATTTCTCTGTTTCTCTCTCTTTCTTTGTCTTTTGCAGCTTGTGACACTTGGTCAGCTACTTCAAAAGCTGCCTCCAAGGTTGTTTTTTTTAAACGAGTTCCACCTCACCATACCACACATGTGAGACTCTGATGCACTGTGCTCTTTAATCCTTTCTAAATCCCTTCTCCACCGACTGAACCCTTCCGTTTTCCAGGTTTAGCGACTTGGCAGCTGAAACCAAACGTGGCATCAGATCTGGTTGGAGAATACTCTAGCCATGGATTTTTCTCATACCACTTCTTTTGAAACGATCTTCCCTCTTCATTCTTTGGATATGATGACAGTACTGGTTGGCAGGGTCCAATATTATCACACATTTGAATAAAGGCCTCATCATACTGTATGTGGAATTGCATGACATGGGCAGGATCAGTTGGGTGTGCAAGTCCAAGTAGGTTTGAGAATGTCCTCTCTATGGCTTCACTCTCCTCCTCTCTGGGCTCTTACTCACTCTAGTCTTTTTCTCCTGGCTTGTCTTTTCCTCTACATTCTCTCTAGGCTCTGCCTGTAACTCAGTTTTTGCCATCAGTACAGATGTAAGGTTCATAAGACATGTGGAAGTCTTTTAAAAGTAACCACAGAATAAGTATTAAGATTTGAAACTGTCAGTTGGAATGCTGTGTTTATTGAAGAAGAAGAAAAAATCCCCAACATTTTGAATGTCCTGAATGACTTCTAAACTTTCTGAGAGATTCAACTCTCTCTCAAACAGAGAGTTTTAGATTTGACCTTCAATTAATTAAAAAACTTAATACATGAATACATTTTTTAAAGGTGTTTTCTTTTTCAATTTTAAAGTTATTCCAGGCCCATTCTGACTGATTGGAACAGCCCTTTTAACACTGACCAAGATCATTTTAAATCTGCCATTCACAAGTTGCTGAGCGTAGGATGAAGAAACTTTCCCGAATTTCATTTTTTTAACATATTGTGTGTAAGGTGTGTTGTCTAAATCTATTGTCACGTGTTTCTGATGTTTGTTCTTTTAAGTAGGATTGCACTTAACCTGTGTGTATTTAAATGTGCTGCAACCTGGTGCAACCAGATTAAATTTACAACTTTTTGAGTCATTGTGAAAGTAAATTAAAGTAAAAATGATTTATATAGCACTTTTTGAGACACATCACAAAGTACTTTAAAACAAAAATCCTAAAACACGTTTTGAAAACCAAAGCTTCGAAGTTTAAAAAGCTGCTTTCTGAAAGAGTCCAGTAGCTCCAGAGTCTGAGGGCCACAGTTGCAAAACTTCTTCTGTGGCTGACATGATGCTTGCCTGATTCTGAGTCACTGGCTACAGTGAAGCTGCATACTTTTCTCCTCATGTTTACGAGTTATTTACACCAAATGTCAGTGGGAATTAAAAAATAGATACATGACACTTTGTTTTAACAAATAATGTAATTAATGATTTTTTTCTGCATTTTAATTTATGTTTTTACACTGGATCACCCCCACCTAAAAGTTCTTGGTGGTTAATGGGAGGGTATATTAGTCTTCATAATCACTAGCAAAAACAATGACGAATTACACATGCATGTGGGGGCCTGTATTGAACTAACCACTAACCTCCACCCCCACTCAAACTCCTTTTTCCTCAGTATCACAGCCACACCTCCACTATCACTTGACACTTTATGGGTTGTTTCTTTTTGCTCATATTTTAAAGTTCAGGGGAAGAACACAGAAATTCTAAGCGTTATTAAACTCATGCAACTGTTGCAATAAATGAAGCATGAAGCACATTAATGCTGGAAGATGTCTTGATTCTTAAAATGCATTGTTCTAATTAATGGTGATGAGAAAGGAGGCTCCAGGAGGAGCTGTAATGCTGCATCTTTCAACATCTGAAAGAGGCGTGGCCATAGCTAGAATATACGAAGCATGTAGGGAGGAGGACTCTTTGACCTTTTTTTTTTTTGCGTATTTTGTTCCTGTTCTTGGTGGGACACGTAAGCTTCTTCTAAGGATTTGATGGTTTGATTTTTTTTTTAATGCCTCAATATTTTTGTTTTCTTTTTTCTTTTTATGTGATGAGAAAGAAATTATTTTACTTCTCATCACAGCTTTTCCTGCTTCCCAGACTGTCACAGCGCAAACATACAGAGAAAAATAACCAGAAGTACCTGGAGAGAAGCCACACAGAAACGTGAACATGCAAACTCCACACAGAACGGTCCCAAACTGGATTCAGACTCTGGACCTTCTCCCTGTAGACTGTGGTGACGGTGGTAATCATAAACAGGAATTGTTTATTTGATACATGAATGATACATAAATGTGAAACAATTTGATGGGTTTTACTCAATTTTATGTTACATTTTAAATTACATGAAATTAAAAATTACAATTACATCTTAATAGAATAAATAAATCAAGGGTAAATTTTTACTTAACGTTTTTGCAACTGTAACAACCGTTCTGTGTCTGTAACAGGGAAAATAAATTCATTAAATTCAGTTGTGATTCTCTTCAAAGCTCTGCATCGTTTTGTTTTTTTTTATTTTTATTAATCACAAATACTTACACCAATTTAATCAAACCGCGGACTTCAGCTTCCGCCATTTAATTCTACTCTTTGCTTTTGCTCGCTCCATCCTGCTGTTGTCCAAAGTCATCACATACTCCACCATCTCATGTTGCCTAGCTACCTTCTCCCTGACACCACCTTGCAATCGCTTTCAGATTATACCCTCTGCATTAGATGTAGTCCACCTGTGTGCTGTTTTGCAGTAAGTGTGAAAAGGGAGCAGCTGTGCCTCTGTGTCTGCTGTTTGTCCTGATGAAGATCTGTGCAGTTATTAACTGTTCTGTGCACTGAAGAATAACCTGCAGCTGGATCTCAGTCCTAACACGTCATGTGACGGATACAAAACTTTTGTTTTAGAATGAAATGTTGGGCTTTATAGATCAGAACCTTGTGGCCACAACTCATCTTCTCTTTAACCTGAAGTGACTGTAACACCTCTGCATCACAGGTCTGATTAGCTGCTATAATATTAACTGGCAGGAGGGGTCAGTCTAAGAGAGACATGTGGCACTCAAAAACCCCTGAATTTAAATCTATGACAGACAGCAACAGTAAAGATGGTTGCAGAGGCTGAAATCCCATGTGTGAAAAAGGGTTTTTAAAACCTTATTTTGGGGCAAAGTCAGCAAACGTTAAAAAATGCTTGATGTCAAATTTGACTGCTGATCCTGTACATGCAGTGTTTATGTCCTGGTGACCATTCAAATAAAAGACATTGCAGATAATGCTTCATAAATATTTACCAATGCAGCATTTCATGATGGCTGCAGAGTGATCGGATCTGCTTCTAGAAGGAATTTCCTGTGTGACGCCAAACTGGATTAGCTTTAAAATGTTTTATTAAAGACAAACAAACTTTCCACTTCATCCTGAGCTCTACATTCAAACCGGTCCAGTGCAGCTGTACAACTGTAAACACACACAGAATATGATTGAATAAATAATATAGAGAGGAGTGCAGGGATGTGTTTGGCAGCCAGCTGGACGTCACTGGTTAGACTGGTTAAGCTGTGGTGAAGGTGTGTGGGTCTGCTTCAGTGAGGAGTAGATGACCGCTGGCTCTGGTGGAAGATCTGAACACAAACACACAGATTACAGAAAGTTTAGATAAACATGAAAAAGGCCTGCATCAGCTCTGTTTATGACAGCAGAGATATTCACTGACTGATGTGAGCAGGAGCAGGTTAACACTTCTCTTCCTTGGAGCTGATAACACCTTCATATGACCACATTAGTCTCTCTACACTGCACAAAGACCTAAGCGCTGTAATGTTTTCAATGTGGTTTTCCCAGTGTCTGCTGGTGCAGGCTGAGATTTAAACTTTTTAAAATTTGATTTAGGGTTGGACCTTTGAAGAGGAGCAGCTGTACCTTTGTGTCTGCTGTTTGTCCTGATGGTGATGTCTCCATAAGTGATGTCAGCTGTTCTCTGCACTGCAGCTGAATCACTCTCTGCAAAACAAGACAAAGTCATGTGAGAGATGCAGTACTTTGTGCTAGGGTGAGATAAAGATGGACTTTTCATGATTTAGAGCTGCAAACCTGAGGCACATTCTTCACAACGCATCCTCTGTTTAACCTGAAGCCACTTTAACACCTCTGCTCAGTTTAGCTCTCAAAACAGGAAACTTAATGACCGCAGAGCTGCTCATGTGTTAAAACGATGCAACTGTTTACACCTCTTGTAAAGGAAACCCTCTTATAAATGATTTAAAATAAATGTTTTTACCTGACTGGCACAGCATCACCATAGAGCTGCCCTGTGCTCATGTGGTACACAGAAAACATAAAAGCTTCTGTTCACTGTGACAGTCAAATGGACAAACTAAGTTTTTTTTTAACTTTTTAACCTTTTTTTTTTTAAAGATCTGCAGTTAAAGGGATTATATTGCTGTTAACATCATCAATTAACATCTTCAGTTCTGTCTCATGTCTTTTTGTTCATGCCACTGCCTCATTCATGCCTCCCTGTCATTCACACACATGTATTCTGTCTTGCTTCTGCTGACTTTCACTCGTGTTCTCTCCAGAGCACACCTCCACCTCTCCAGCCTGTCTTCTTCCTGCTCCGTGCTCTCACTATAAATCACAATCCCATCTGCAAACATCACATAGAGACTCCTGCCTGACCTCAGCCTGTCCGTGACATCACAAACAAGAAGGGGCTCAGAGCCGAGCTCATACATGTCCTGCTGCACCCTCACATACTTATCTGCCAATATTGACCTGCTCATGCAGTACCACAGTTCCTCTCTTGGCGCCCTATCACATGATTTCTCTAGAGCCACAACAACACAGCCCAGCTCCGTCTAACCTCCTCTGTCTTCTCTATCAACACTGTGTCAAGAAAGCATCTGTGGAGCTCTTTCTCAGCGTGAAGCCGAACGGCTGCTTGTTGATCAACACCTCTACTGATCTCTCTCCTACACATCTCCACATGTATGTCATCTGGACTAACAGCATTTCCACTCCTTCATTTCCTCTGCACCTCCTGATTCACTAACCATCCTCCATCCACCCTCTTCGGTCTGCAATGTTCTATAGTTCCTCTCCTCAAAGTGCTACTTCCAAATCAAGCATGCTGATCAAAAAGAATGGGAAAATGCCACTGCCAGTGTTACAACAAAATAAACTCAATTTTAAAGAAGACTGGGGTTCTGCATGACAGTTGAGAAGTCATCTCTAAATAGAAATAAGTTCAATTTTCCCTCTTATATCATTTGTTTTTTAGTTTTTGTGTTTGGACACCTGCCTGAGCACCAAGAAAGGTGAGCACAGAGGTTTTCTCAGTGTTCTAAGCATGTGCAGTGGACTTTGTGCAAGCAGCTTTGTAATCCAGTAGTATGATTGATTACTCACACAGTATGCTAACATATGATATTTAGTATTAAGCAAAAGTATAGAAAGTATTTAAAATGATAAATGTTGTCCTGATGAAAAATCAGCACATGTTTAAAAATCTCAGCCATCGACGTCATGGAGCCTCTTGTGGAAAGAGCAGAGGACTTTTAAAGCATTTCTAACAGGAAACTCGTCGTACCTCTTTTTCGGTTTGACTCGTCTCGACCATCTGCTGAAGTTCTTCTCACTGATGAGGAGGTAGCAGCTGCTGCAGGATCTCTGTCTGCAAATACCACAGATTTCCCTCTGATAACACAATAATTATTGTTGCTGCTGGTTTGACAGCTGGAATATGAATATTTATAAGAATAATGGAAAGTGAATGAAACATTTTAGTCAGTAAAGCTGGAATAAAAAAAACTAATTCTTTCTGAAAGCTGCGGTAAAAGGAAAAAAAAGCTTTTCCTTTTTTAGTCATAATACAGGAAACTGGACGCCAGCAGAGCAACTCACATCAAAACTTGTGACCACAAAGTCTCATCATTGAGTACATCAAAGTACATCATTGCAATCAACACAGGAAACATAAACTAACTAAACTAACTATCCAAATGTAAAAGTATATTTACAAAAATCACAAAATTATTATCTTATGCATGAGGAGAAAATGATGCACAAATACAGCCTGTAGTTTATCTTTAATTTAACCCTCAGGTAGTAATGTGAAGGTCTGTGGCTCAAATCGGTCCTCACAAAAATAGAAGTGCTACACTTCCGTTGAATCATGTGTTTTTGTATGTATCTAAAGAACAATTCACCCCATAATCACACCTACATACGTTTGGTTTGCAGTGCTGCTTCTGCTTAGATTAGTATGACTAACACATTGATCTAATTCAATAAAATGAAACTAACTTTCAGTCACCTTTCAAGCCTTAAGCAGAGAAAACCAAATATGATTTTGAGGTGAACTGTGCCTTTACATGTTAAGTGAGGGCAGAATGTGTCTCTCACCTTCAGGTTTCCTCTGGACACATCGTCTCACCTGTACAACCAGTACAACCAGCAGCAGCACTCCAATTATGGAGGGAACAAGGGCCAGCACAGCGAGAGGAACAGAGGAGTGCTGAGGAGTAGAGGAAAATGAGGAGGAGAGGGAGGCAGTGGAAGCTGATTCAGGAGGAGAGGTGGAAAAACCTGGAATTAAAGAGAAAAGGGGATCTTTGTGGTCAGTTTGAATTACTTTGGAACTAAACTATGAATAGAAACAGAAGCCTCACCTGTGACAGTGATCCAGCTGGATGGAGACTCTCCATGACCGCTGATGTCACACTTGTAGAGGCCTTCATCAGACCTGGAAACATGCTGGATGGTCATGTGACCTGTAGGCTGCTTCCTGATGAGGGAGCCATCTTTATAGAAAGCAGCTGGGAGGTTGGAGGGAGTGGTCTTTGTTTTACAGAGCAGAGTGACGTCATCTCCCTCCATCACAGGGAGGACAGGACTCTGCAGGATCACTGATCCACCTCAACACAGAGACAAACTACAGCATTTCATCCATTTACACACAGCTTCATCAACACTAACTCCACACACTCAGCTTACCAGTGACTGTCAGGTTAACCATGTTACTGATGGGACCCTCTCTGGACTCACACCAGTAAACTCCACTGTCGCATGGGAGGATGGCACTGATGTTACAAGAAGAACCAGCTGGTTTTCCCCACTCCTCACACTCAGCTCTGGCTTCTTTGCTTGTGTTTCTCCTCAGAGTCCATCCAGCAGAGCTGTCGTCCTCCTCACAGCTCAGAGACACAAAGTCTCCTTTGAGGAATTGAAAGGTGCTGGGACTCACAGTCAGATGAGCTGTGGGAGAATTTATTGTATCTTGAACAAAAACCTTTTTAAAAAATTGTGTATTTGAGGTGAACTGAAGCTTATTCAACAGATAATGCGCACTCTGTGCATGTCATAAACTAAAGCTGGTTGGTAGATGTTGCTGCCTTGATGTAGCTCCTAAGTTCATCATCTGTTTAAAATATCACAAATTATCTCCACAGTAGTCTTTTTTTCTGATTGGCTGCCCTTCTGAAACAGATAGACAGTATGAACAGCAGCATGGACCTTCCTTTGGCTTGAACCTTCTGGTGTTGGTTCTCTATACCACACACAAAATAAGGAACTGACTGTATTTTAGTGATGTTATCTTTAACTAGTCTAAACCACTGATTTTCACTCAAATATTAAACTGAACCACATTTTTTAAAGAATAATTGGAGTTTTACTGGATTTTTAATTTTTGTTGTTTTTAATTCTGAGCTTCCCCTAACACACACATCTGGGACTAATCTGTCTTTTATTGGTCAGAGAGGCTCTTTGGGTCTGCTTAATTGTTCTTTGTGTTATTCTGTCATAAACAGGTTCACTAACCTTGATTTGTTGTGTGGCAGAGCAATGACATTAGAACTGAAAAGAAAGCACAAGATCATGCAGTGTATTTTAGTGAGTTTTTGCTTACAGGAGCAGTGACCACAAACTGAGTCTCAGACTGATGAACTCAAAACAATTCCTTTGAACAGGATGTGATGATACAGTTTAACACCTCTGTCAGTGCGCCCCAGGGTGGCTGTGGCTACAATGTAGCTTGCCATCAGTGTGAATGTGTGTGTGAACGGGTGGATGACTGGATGTGCTTTGGGGTCCTTAGGGACTAGTAAAGCGCTATACAAATACAGGCCATTTACCATTTTACCATTTAACACCGTGGTGGTTTACTCAGAATTTCAATGAATTTAAGGAAAGAAACCTCTGAACCTGTTAAAACCTCCTGCTAATGACAGAACCAGCTGAATTGAAACACCTCAGTCACTAGTATTTCTTTTTTCATTGTACTTAAAGTTTCATTTTCTTTTTAAGAGTTTTGTCACTCTTTCCCTCATGGTCATTAACTTCTATACTTAAGTAAATGCAAATATATCTGCTTTATCTCACTGCTGTTCCCATCCAGAATCCCTTCAATGCACATATTAAGATTTTTTTTTTTTTTTAAAAAGCATGAGGTACTTACGGAGCAGCCACAGAAGAGGTACTTTTCCCATCGTACCACACAGAGGTGTGAGATCTTTCTGCTTCCCCCCAGGCAGTTAAACCCGCCTCCTTCCTCTTAGCAGCACAATTTAGAGTCTGTGGTTTATTTGTAGCAGGTCAGAAAAACAAGGGGTTATAATCTTTTAGGTTATAAATGAGACGTGAATTGTGAAATTTAATAAAGCTACGAACAAGAAACAATGAAAAATATAGTAGGGTTGGTAACCTGATTATTTTTTAATCATAGAAAAGTGATGTTGAGGGTCCGTCTGTTATATTTAAATAATGATTAAATATTCTAAGGAGCTTGGAAAGAAAAGCGTCTGGACTTCTTTAAGTTACTTGAAGACGTTTCACCTCTCATCCGAGAAGCTTCTTCAGTTCTAAGGGTCCAATTGGTGGGGAGTCCCAGATTTAAACCCAGTGGGAGTTTCCCCCCAAAGAGGGACAAAAGGACCCCCTGATGATCTTCTACCTAATCACATGAGCCAAGGTGTGAAAACGGGTGTGGATCCCAATCAGCCAGGGTTTCCGGTGAGCTCATTGTGAAACCTGGCCCCACCTTATCATGTGATTTCCTGAGATCAGATGGCCCAGGATGTGAGTGGGCGTTAAGGCATCTGGGAAGGGATTTCAAATACAGATGTAGAGGTCTGGGCATTCCTCACTACACTGTACAGAGGAATGCCCAGACCTCTACATTGGAGAGACCAAACAGCCACTTCACAAGCGCATGGCACAACACAGAAGAGCCACCTCCACAGGACAAGACTCAGCAGTCCATCTGCATCTTAAGGATAAAGGACACTCTTTCGAGGATGCCAATGTTCACATTTTGGACAGAGAGGACAGATGGTTTGAAAGAGGAGTGAAAGAAGCCATCTATGTCCACTGTGAGCGACCATCTTTGAACAGAGGCGGGGGTTTACGACACCAACTCTCTGCCATCTATAATCCAGTTTTGATGAAACCCTGGCTGATTGTGACCCACATCCCTTTTCACACCTTGGCTCATGTGATTAGGTAGAGGATCATCAGGGGGTCCTTTGTCCCTCTTTGGGGGGAAACGCCCACTGAGTTTAAATCTGGGACTCTCCACCATTTGACCTTAGAACTGAAGAAGCTTCTCGGATGAGAGGTGAAACGTCTTCAAGCAACTTAAAGAAGTCCAGACGCTTTTCTTTGCAAGCTCCTTAGACTACGATGACCTGGATGACTGAGAACCTTCAGAGACAATGATTAAATAAGATTATTTAAACTAAGGGTCACACAAAGGCTCCTTCCAATTAAAATCACATTTTAATCTTAAAATGTTTCTTATGGAGGAAATCTCCTGTTTCTTTGAATTTCTGAGACACAAACACAAATAATCAGAGTTATAAAACACTTTTAAATTTCATTATTTTTTCTTTGTAACATTTATTTTTAGTTATACCCGTATTTTCTTGGGTATATGCCTCCCTTTTTAGTTCCATATCACAAATAAAATATAGTTTTAACCCCCTGAGAACGTTATTGTGTCAATAAAGTTTAATTGAAAAGAGTGAAATGAGTGAGCATACGCATGTCCGATCTATGCTCCAGTCCATTAGGTGGCGGTAATCCACCTCTAAGCTGCCAAAAGCAGAAGAGGCTGCATTTCATTCATACAGCTGGCGACTGGACTGGAGTCCTGGAGGAGTCTGATGCTGTCGGTCTTGGCTCACAGCTTCTTGTTTTTATTTTTTTTTCCGCTGAAGATGAGCTTTGAGGGTTTTTTTCTCTGTGGAGTTTCTATTCTGGCGACTTGAGAGGAAGAGCTGAGCTGCTGCTCGAGGGAAATCCCGAAAACATGACCTGAAAGGAGCGGATCCCCCAAAGAAAGTGACTTGATGAGTGTAACTTAGTTTAATGCTTCAGACACGGGCTACTTTCAGCTGCTTCCAGAATCAAAATTTCCTTTTTTACGTGCACCTGTATGCAGCACCACATCATGGCAGCAGCATGTTGCGTGTTTGTTATTTCGCTCTGTTTCCAGTTTAAAACAGCTGTAGCTTTTCTACTGTGAGCCAACGCGTTGTTCACTGTAGGTAAAGCCTGCTGTAACGACTGATGATCAGGACTGTCAGAGTCTATTCAGAGTGGGAGGTTCTGTTTATGTGGTGTGTTCAAGAGTTTCGGGTTAACACGAATCTGGGAGAGTCGCCGTTACATCCGTTATTTGTCTTGTTGACTGAAATCGCAGACAGAGTTCCAGTGGCGCAAAATGTCTGCAGGAACTTCCCGATGTCAGAACATCTGAAACATGTTTTAAGTTTGGTTCTCATTTTGTTTGACCCTCACAGCTCGGATTGTGACCGAAGTCCATTCCTCCTGTCTGATCTTCGCGTAATTCGGACTGTGGGGCAGCGAGTAACCTTGATGTTTGCAGTTTCCGAGCTGTAGCGCTCAGCTGCAAAAACGACAGCGCCGATCAAGCAGCGCATTTAATGGCTCATAATCTGTCACGTGTCGAACACGTCACCCACCCCCACCCAAAAAAGGAAAACAAAAACACTTATTCGTTGCCAAAATAAACATCAGCTGTTCAGCTTTTCCTCACAAATGTTGTCCGTTGCGGTTTTCCTGTGTTTGCTGGTGATCCTGGTTTCCGGATTAAAAGGTGAGTCACGGTTCTTGGAGACAGGAAGAGGAAAAAAATGTAAACATTAGCGTCATCGTGTGTTTACAAGTTAAAACGAACTGCTGGTGTGTTTTGGTCTAAACGGGAAACTTTTCAGCGAGTTATTATAGGAAGTAAGTCCGTTGTGAAAACGGGAAGCTAAACAGTTACCCCCCTGTCTTTGCAGCGGCCTAGAGGACATGTGACGCAGATGTCGTAGTTACAGTTTCATTTGGGAGTGTTGCACAACATGGGGTTATTTTGCGCTATTTAACATGACCACACGTACAACCCAGTCAGACAATCATCGGGTTTTTGGTTGGGGGTGGTACTGCTCTGGCATCGATGCTTTAGCTTATCTTATCTATCTCTAGTTTTATTTAACAATAGAGGGTTAGTCTGTTCTGGTAAACACCTGCGCTCTGACATCTGCCAGGCACATTGTGGACCCTGCTCCGTGTGGGGTGCTTTCCTGAATAAGTCGGAATTGGCGGTGATTTCTATTTTTACAGTGGGAAAAAAAAAAAGCTAAAGCTGTACATGAGCTGTGACTATCATTGTTTCACAATGTTTTATAACAACTGGAGTAAAATTCAGAGTTTAACAGACAAAAACAAATTCTGTCCCATGTTCTTTGATGTACTCTGTGGACATTCAAACAACATGCTGGCACAAGTCGCAAAAATTTTGAGGCTTGCAGAGCAGAGCAGGTGATCATTACATTAATACTAAAACACACTGATGCTCTTTTAGATTTCTTCATTTCAGTACTCCCTGCAGTCCAAACGGTTCCTGTCAGAAGTCTCTGGATGGGCTCGTCTTCTGGAAGAACAAACTATAGAGAGGAAGTCCAACCAGTTCTTCAGCATAGCATGTCTGACAGATGTGCAGTCTTAAACATGACTAATTTTGTTGTCTTTTATCTTTGCGTTTCTATCACACAGAGCTCATTGTGAATCCTGGACAAGATGCCCCTCTTCAGTGTCAGGGTCCCAGAGATGCAGAGATCACCCTGTTGGAGTGGAACAGAGCTGACCTCAAATCAGATGATTATGTCTTCTTGTACAGAAACCAGCGCCCATATGAAAACTACCAACATGAGTCCTTCAAAGGCCGAGTGAACCTGATGGATCCGTCCATGAAGGATGGAAATGTTTCAGTGACGCTGAGGAACGTCAAGCTCACTGATACAGGAACATACAAGTGTCAGATTACAACCAAGGAAACAGAAAGTGTCACCCATGAGTGCTCCATCAGCCTCAAAGTCACAACCTCAGGTAAGTTTGTAGAGGTGGAACTTGGTGTTTATAAGTCTTCTCACTGTGGGATGTCTGAGCATCAAAGGTTCTTTCATTCAGGACAAAGTCCGTTGGTTTGTTTGTCTTTAGGCTCATGTTTGTCTCTGTTACCAAAAACAAATGTATGAGATGAAAAGTGGCGTCAGTCATCAATTAATGCCGATGCAGGAGTCTGAGAGAGAAACTAGAAATGATAACCTCTGCAGTGAGTGCGCTCTAACCCTAATTAATTCTTTATTTCACTTCTTCTTCTGCTGGATGTGTTTATGGGTGAAAATGGTGTGAAAAGCTGAGATTCTAGTTCTTAACCAAATGCCTGCACATAATGTCATTACTGCTTTTCTGACATCCGGGTGACTGCTGAAAGGTGTGACATCACTTCTGCTGAAAACAGGAAAGGTTTTCCTGGTAGCTCAGTTCTCACACCTGTTTCTGCTCTGCTGGTTTTACAGATAAACACACCAAGGAGTCCCAGGCTGAGTCCAAGGATGGAGGAGAGAGGGATACGTGTCTGTCTGTCATCATCCCTGTCCTGTCAGTTTTTGCTTATTACTGATATTATGTAATTGCCCGCAGAACCTGAAAAATGTGTCCGATCTCTTTACTGACAGTGAGTTCTGCTCTTCAACAAAGACGAATCTTTCAATAGGATCTGATTCTGTTAGAGCTTCATGCAGCGCATTGACAACCTCACCAATCATTACAGTTAAATCAGTCAATGTTAGATCAGTGCTGTCCCATTGTGGCTGTAAAAGGCTTTGAGTTTAACCCTGGGTTTTATGTACTTGTAGCTTTATTGTTTGAAGCCTACAGCAGAGCTTGGCTTTTCTCTGGGAACAGGCAGCAGGTGGAGGAGCAGCTGGTATGCTGGTTGAGTCTTTCCAAAAGAAAAAATCAATCTATCCTTTTTCTTTAGCTTATCTGGAGTGGGTTATGGGAGCCCCAGCCTGAGCAGAGAAGGCTAGACCTCCTTCTCACCAGCCACTTCCTCCATGTTGTCCTGGAGCCTCCTCTCAGTGGAAAAAATGAAACGAGTAGGTGTTGTTTTTGTTTGGGTGGGGGGGCTGTTTTGAGAAAGACCAACAGAATCAGCATTAACATGTAATATAAGCTATATATCCCAGCGCATGTGGGCAGAGGTGGAGGCATGCAGTGCATCTATTGTAGCAAGGCTTGGAACATGTTAAATCCAAAGTATACTACTGAATAAGCTCCTTATTACCTTCTTTAAGCACTTTGTTTTGCACTTTAAAAAAATATTTGTTTTTTAACCAACTGCAGGCACTTTCCTCCTTTTTGCTGAGACCGTATCAGTGGTTTCCATTCAGATGACCTCACATTTAAGATCACTGGCTCAGGCATCCCTGGACTGTTTTCAGCACAGCTGCAGTTTTAAGATCTCAGCAGACATCCTATTATGTCCTCTTGTACTTGTGTCTCTGTGATCAATCGTCTTAAATGAGTCAGAACTGGGACCTTTCAAATCATTTTCACTTTTGGGAAGTGGACAACGTCACGGGGAGGCTAGTGTGGTGAATAGGGTGGTGATCAAAGATTTCACTCAGACTTTAATGTACAGAGCGGGTCAGACACCTCCTACAATTTGTGTTTAAGACTGACTTGAATTTCATTCCTGAGCAGTTTTCTGATGAAGACATTCAAAGACTGGTGGCAGGTCTAAAAACAGCAGCTGCACCTAAAACAGTCCAGAGGTTTCTGATTTTTTATTAATCTGTTCTTTGGTTTATAAAGAATGTACTTTTATTATATATGTGTATTAAAGTTATCTGTTAGTCAGTGTTAGGGGACCATGATCAGCCGTTACCATTGTTTATCGTGCTTCAGTTTGTTTAATGCGCAGCATATAATCCTGACAAATATACAACACATTGACTCATCACTGAGTGATGAGTCAAATACATTTTAAATAAGCAATTCATATAATGGAAATCTATCAGTGCAATGATTGGATAAAATCTGTTAAAGAAACTGAGCAGGAGTTTACTCCACATCAGGAGGAAACAAGACTCTGTGTGTTTGTACATGTCAGATGGATGACATACATAAGCTATAAAGTGTTGTGATTACGTCATTATTAAAATCCGCAGTGTTCCTTGTTTTCTTTGTTTTATATTAACCGTTTGTGTGAATGTTCTGACTACACACATCTGACTTCATCTAGAAGGCTGAAGGATGTGTATGGTGGTTTTCATGTGAGGCCTTTTATTTTGTCTCTGAAGTAGTAAGTGGGGGCAGGCCCCATGATCGGAAGGTCGGGGGTTCGAATCCTCTGAACGGCTACCCTGAGGTACCCTGAGCAAGGTACCGTCCCTACACACTGCTCCCTGGGCGCCAATGGCTGCCCACTGCTTCCCACTGTCTGTTTAATATCTTTTTAAAATAATGTTAAATCTTATTTTGGGTCAAAGTCAGAAAACATTTAAAACACGTCATGTCAGATTTGACTGCTGATTCTATACGTGCATATTTTATGCCCTGGTGACCATTAACATTAAAGGAGGTGTAGATGATGCTTCACAAATAACGACCAGTGTTTCCTGATGGCTGCAGAGCATGGAGATATGCTGTCGTCCTGCAGCTGCGGTGCCAGAGATGAGTCCATCCTGTGGAGATGAAAGCTTAGTTTAACTTTGTCGTGTTGCAAATCACATCAAGTTTCACCTGGATGAGAAAACAGTCTTGGAGTCATAACTGGTTATGGTGATCTTGGACTAGTTATTTTTCCTCCCACCTCCTTAGATCACCATGACCTGCATGACTGAAAACCTACAGAGACTTGGTTATTGTTTTTATTGATGTTTTTGACTCACTGTCAGTGGATCATGAGTTCTGTTTAAAGGATCAAGGGTCAACACTCCCTCCTCACATCCAGCTGTGGCCCTGCCACCCTCAGAGCTCTGTGCAGACCCCAATTTAAAAATAAATTGTCCCTAAATGTCTGTTTTCATCCGTCCTTTTAACAGGAGCTGTTT
Source organism: Diplotaxodon limnothrissa (assembly GCF_057381915.1). Taxonomy (NCBI): domain Eukaryota; kingdom Metazoa; phylum Chordata; class Actinopteri; order Cichliformes; family Cichlidae; genus Diplotaxodon; species Diplotaxodon limnothrissa. The sequence goes on from NC_140598.1 coordinate 30,514,391, forward strand.
TAAAATTTTCTTCCTTTTAGCTCAAAGTGGTAAATCTGTACCTAAGATGCATGCAGCTCTTGGACACTTTGTGTCAACAACTAGAAGCCTTTGGTGAAACTTACAGACTAGCCGGTCCTTACTTTCACAGGAAGTCGGAGCTGATCATGTTTTTTTTTTTCCTCTGTAATTTTCCAGGATCACATCGGAACCCACAAAAGTCTCTGTGTGGCTAAAACAAAATAAGACTGTTTGTATCACAGTAAACTAGACATATAGACACTATTACTGACCATTACTGACAAAATGATTCGAAAACTGGAGATCGGTTTCTGTTTTACATGCTTTCCGTGTCTGTTTATCTCTCCATCAGAAAATGTTTCACTCATCTCCACAGTTTTTAAGTCCTGAGCAGCAGAACAGCTGCACGCCTTGAACATCTGTTTTCTCCCCCTGAGACTTAAAATATGAGCAAAGAAATAGGCCGTGAAAGGACGACTGATGGTGGAGGAGTGGCTGTGATCATCAAGTGTTTTTGAGGAGAAAGAAGATGTGCTGCCACCTGCTGGCTGTACTTTGTAACTGAAATTGTGATAAAACGATGACATAGATCATTTCTTTAGGTTTAACTTTGATTTGGTATATAATGGTCCCTACTTCCTGTTATATTTTGAAGATTAGTCTCCTGTTGTGTTTCTGTTTACTGCATTTACTATTTCATTCCTCACCAAAAACCACTGTGAGCCTTTCATGCTGAAGGATGTCTTGATTCTTAAAATGCATCGTGAGGATTGCGAAGCTCCAGGAGGAGCTGTAATTTTGTTTATATTGTTTAAAGGGCTTGTAATTACTGAGAATATTTTATTATATGATTATATTATGATCTAAATATTTAAATCATATATGAATGTATTGTTTGTAGCATATATGCATGAAGATCACTGGACTGTAATAATTTATAATGTACATGTGAAGCTGAATTGGTTTGTGTCTGCAACAGTGTGTAACTTGAGTGATGCAACAGTAAATATAAATATTACTTTGTCTTTTGTAATTATTTATAATGTGTATATCCTTTATTTCTCCCTCTTCTTAAAGTATGTCTTCAATGCAGCCATTGTCTACTAATATGTGTAAGATTGTGACTGCAGCTGGTTTCAAAGACTTCTTCTTCTTTGTCTTCATCAGGTTAGGAAACAATCTTACTTGTTGAATCTGAGCTGTGGTGAAGGTGTGTCAGTCAGCTTCAGTGAGGAGTAGATGACTGTTGTCTCTAATGAAACGTCTGAACACAAACACATAATAAAGAAGTTTAGATGTCAGGACGTAAACATGGGAAGAGTAGTGCAACGGCTCTGTTTATCACAGAGAAGACACAGAGGAGCAACTGGTTAGTCTACTGTCCTACCTTCACTATGACAGGTTGAGGAGCTCGCTCATTCAAGAGGGAGTCGGAGTGTATAGGCTCAAATTGTGGGAATAATATTTTGGACTTGCGTATTTGAGCCCATAGGAGTAGACCACTGCTCCTCCACATTAAAAGGAGACAGTTATGGTGGCTCTGGCATCTGACTAGGATGTCTCCTAGATTATGTTTTTCTCTGCATGCTTGGGAATGACTCTGTTTCCCCAGATGAGCTAGAAGAGTTGATCAGGGTGACTCTGGACTTCTCTGCTCACACTGCTGCCACCAAAACCTGAATTCAAACAAGTGTAAGAACATGGATGGATGGATATTTTCTAAGATAGTTTGATCTTTCTTTTTAGGCTGATTTGATGAGCTGATTATCTTCATGTTGTCACAGGAACAAATGGTGTTTTTCACAGTGTCTGCTGCTGCAGGCTGAGATCTGAACCTTTTTTTTTTCCAAAAGGGAGTTTTTACAGTAAGTGTGAAAAAGGGAGCAGCCGTACCTCTGTGTCTGCTGTTTGTCCTGATGGAGATCTGTGCAGTTATTAACTGTTCTGTGCACTGAAGAATAACCTGCAGCTGGATCGCTCTCAGTCATAACACGTCATGTGACTGATACAAAACGTTTGTTTTAGGATAAAATGTTGGGCTTTATAGATTAGAGCTGCAAACATTACGCCACAGCTCATCCACTCTTTAACCTGAAGTGACTGTAAGACCTATTGCTATATTAACTGGCAGGAGGGGGTCAGTCTAAGAGAGACATGTGGCACTCAGAAAACCCTGAATTCAAATCTATGGCAGACAGCAACAGTAAAGATGGTTGCAGAGGCTGAAATCCCATGTGTGAAAAAGGGTTTTTAAAACTTACTTTGGGGCAAAGTCAGCAAACGTTAAAAAATGCTTGATGTCAGATTTGACTGCTGATCCTGTACATGCAGTGTTTATGTCCTGGTGACCATTCAAATAAAAGACAGTGCAGATAATGCTTCATAAAGATTTACCAGTGCAGCATTTCATGATGGCTGCAGAGTGATCGGATCTGCTTCTAGAAGGAATCTCCTGTGTGACGCCAAACTGGATTAGCTTTAAATAACTCATCCTTTTTATTTATATGTTCCAGCTCTTCAATCCTCTCCATCATTGACTGTTTCACTATGTTTGTGAGATTTATTTTTCATAAGTCAATGTTAATTTATTCATTTATTGAGCATTTAGATTTTTGTTTATAATCTTTAAGGGCTTGTAATTAATGAGAAAATGTTATTATCTGAATATATTATTATCTAAATATTTAAATACTTACATGAATGGGTTATTTGGGCCACATATGCATGAAGATCACTGGACTGTAATAATTTATAATGTATATGTGAAGCTGAAATTGCTTTGTGCCTGTAACAGTGCATAACATGAGTGATGCAACAGCAAATATAAATATTACTTTGCCTTTTGTAATTATTTATAATGTGTCTCTCATGCATGTGACAGAGCTGCAGGCATCAGATGAATGACAAACACTTTAACATTGTTTATTCAATTATATGTCACATTTAACATTACAAAAAAGAACTTTCACTTAACTGTAACAGCCATTCTGTGTCTGTATCAGGGAAACATTAAATTCAGTGGTGGTTCCCTTCAAGGTGTGTATGTTTGTTTGTTTTTTATCACAAAATTTTACACCAAATTTACATCAAACCTTCAGCTTCCACCATTTAACCCTTGCCTTTGCTCTCACTCACTTCCTCCAATTGTTGCCTAGCTACTTCCCCCTGACACCACCTTGCAATCTCTTTCAGATTATACCCTCAGCATAAAATATTAAAATATAAATAAAATGCAGCCATTGCCATTTCTTTATTAATATGTGTAAGACTGCGACTGCAGCTGGTTTCAAAGACGTCTTCTTCTTCTTTGTCTTCTTCAAGTGAGGAAACAATCTTACTTTCTGAATCTGAGCTGTGGTGAAGGTGTGTGGGTCAGCTTCAGTGAGGAGTAGATGACTGTTGTCTCTAATGAAACATCTGAAACAAACACAGAATAAAGAAGTTTAGCTGTCAGGATGTAAACATGAGAAAAGAACTGCAAACATTCAAACATGAGGCCACAGCACATTAACTTAGAGCGACTTTTACACCTCTGCTGAGTTTAGTTCTCAAAACAGGAAACGTAGTGACCACAGAGCTGCTCATGTTACCGTTTACCAAAGGTTAATTGTTGTCTTCGTGCGGTACACAGAAAACATGAACGTTTCGGCTCACTAACAGCCAAACTTCAGGAGTTTGCAGTTAAAATGATCAGAGTGCTGTTAACACTCTCTTCACCCTGTTCCCTACTCTCACTACAGATCACCATGTCATCTGCAACATTATAATCCACAGAGACTGCTGCCTGAGCTCATTTGTCAACCTGTCCATCACCACTGCACTGCACCACAGTTCCTCTCTCAGGACTATCATCTGTTTTCTCCAGATACACAAAGACACAATGAAGCTGCTGCTGAAGTTCTCTGCACTTGGTTGCACTTCTCCATCAACACTCTTAAAGAAAACATCACATCTGAAGAGCTCTTTGTCTGCAAGAAGCCACACTGCTGCTCACTGATCGTCACTTCTCTTTGTAACCTTGCTTCAGTGACTCTTTGCCTTAGCTTCATGGTAAAACTTATCAGTGGAAACAGCAGAGGAGCTTTAAGAAATGTAGAGACTTTCTAACAGGAAACTTGTCGTACCTCTTCTCCTGATTGATCCGTCTCGGCCGTCTGCTGATGTTCTTCTCACTGATGAGGAGGTGGCAGCTGCTGCAGGATCTCTGTCTGCAAAATCAAATGTAAATGTTTCCTAAATATAACAGAACTGTTACTGTTTCATGATTTGTGTTATTAATCTAAGAATATCCATGTATGATTTTATATCAACATAAATGAAATAAAGATTGTGAGTCATAAAACAGAAAGCTTCTGTTCACATCAACATTATTTGACCACAAAGTCGTGTGTGTCATGTGACTGTTTTTAAAGGAACAGTTTAATAATCACACCTACATGTGTTTGGTCTGTAGTGCTGTTTGTCCGCTTAGATTAATGTGAACTGGTCACAGTTGAAGATATCTGATTCATTTTTCAGGTGAACTGTCCCTTTAAGTCTTCAATATGTTCACATTAAGTTTGAGCAGAATGTGTGTCTCACCTTCAGGTTTCCTTTGGACACGTCTTTTCACCAGTACAACCAGTACAAGCAGCAGCAGCCCAAATATGAAGGGAACAGAAATCAGCACAGAGAGAGGAGAAGAGGACTGGTGAGGAGGAGGAGGAGGAGAGGAGTGCTGAGGAGGAGAAGGAGGAGGAGGAGGAGGAGGAGGAAGAGGAGAAAGAGGAGGAGGAGGAGGAGGAGGAAGAGAGGTGGAAGACCCTGGAATTAAAGAGAAAAATGAATCTTTGTGGTCAATTTGTGTTGCTTTGGATTTAAGGTCTGTAAAAGAAACAGAAGCCTCACCTGTGACAGTGATCCAGCTGGATGGAGACTCTCCATGACCGCTGATGTCACACTTGTAGAGGCCTTCATCAGACCTGGAAACATGCTGGATGGTCATGTGACCTGTAGGCTGCTTCCTGATGAGGGAGCCATCTTTATAGAAAGCAGCTGGGAGGTTGGAGGGAGTGGTCTTTGTTTTACAGAGCAGAGTGACGTCATCTCCCTCCATCACAGGGAGGACAGGACTCTGCAGGATCACTGATCCACCTCAACACAGAGACAAACTACAGCATTTCATCCATTTACACACAGCTTCATCAACACTAACTCCACACACTCAGCTTACCAGTGACTGTCAGGTTAACCATGTTACTGATGGGACCCTCTCTGGACTCACACCAGTAAACTCCACTGTCCAAGGTGGCAATGGCATTGAAGATACAGGAAGAACCAGCTGGTTTTCCCCACTTGTCACACTCAGCTCTGGCTTCTTTGCTTGTGTTTCTCCTCAGAGTCCATCCAGCAGAGCTGTCGTCCTCCTCACAGCTCAGAGACACAAAGTCATATTTAAAGAACTGAGAGCTGCTGGGACTCACAGTCAGACGAGCTGTGGGAGAATTTATTGTAACTTGAACAAAAAAGTAAAAATAAAATTAGTGTTTGAGGTGACCTGAAGTTTATTCAACAGATCGTGCCAGAACACTGCATAAAATAAAGCTGGTTGGTTGATTTTGCTGCCTTTACGTAGCTGCTAAGTTCATTATTTGTTTAAGACTATCTCCTCCGCACTCTTCTTCTGATTGGCTGCCCTTCTGAAACAGACAGACAGCATGAACGTTTCTTTGGTTTGAACCTTCTGGTGTTGGTTCTCTGTACGCACACATAACATAAGGAAATGACTGTATTTTACTGCTGTAATGTTTAACTGATCTAAACCACCGATTGCACTGATTTTCACTCAAATATTAAACTGAACCACATTTTTTTAATGATTGAAGTTTTACTGGATTTTTAATTTTTGTTGTTTTTAATTCTGAGCTTCCCCTAACACACACATCTGGGACTAATCTGTCTATTATTGGTCAGAGATGCTCTTTGGGTCTGCTTAATTGTTCTTTGTGTTATTCTGTCATAAACAGGTTCACTAACCTTGATTTGTTGTGTGGCAGAATAGAAACATTAGAACTGAAAAGAAAGCACAAGAGCATAAGTATTCAGTGTATTTTAGTGAGTTTTTGCTTACAGGAGCAGTGACCACAAACTGAGTCTCAGACTGATGAACACAAAACAATTCCTTTGAACAGGATGTGAAGATGCAGTTTAAGACTGAGGTGGTTTACTCAGAATTTTGAATGAATTTAGTGAAAGAAAACTCTGAACCTGTTAAAACCTTCTGCTAATGACAGAACCAGCTGAAATGGTAAATGGTAAAGCTAAATGCACATATTAAGATTTAAAAAGAGCATGAGGTACTTACGGAGCAGCCACAGATGAGGTGCTTTTCCCATCGTACCACACAGAGGTGTGAGATCTTTCAGTTAAAACCGCCTCCTTCCTCTCAGTAGCACAATTTAGAGTCAAGTAGGTGGCGGACCTCTATGGTCTGTTGGTCTGATCATGTGCCTTCCCCGCCCAAACTGTTGTTGCTTGGTTTTTCCACACAAATGTGTATATTTCGTTATATGTATATAGGTGTATATTACAAAATGTGAAGGAGGCGTGGCCACAGCTGGAACATATAAATCATGGAGGGAGGACGACTCTTTAAATAACTCATCCTTTTTATTTATATGTTCCAGTTCTTCAATCCTCTCCATCATTGACTGTTTCACTATGTTTGTGAGATTTATCTTTCATAAGTCAATGTTAATTTATTTATTTATTGAGCATTTAGATTTTTGTTTATAATCTTTAAGGGCTTGTAATTAATGAGAAAATGTTATTATCTGAATATATTATTATCTAAATATTTAAATACTTACATGAATGGGTTATTTGGGCCATATATGCATGAAGATCACTGGACTGTAATAATTTATAATGTATATCTCATGCATGTGACAGAGCTGCAGGCATCAGAATGAATGACAAACACTTTAACTTTAACAACAACTTTCACTTAACTGTAACAGCCATTCTGTGTCTGTATCAGGGAAACATTAAATTCAGTGGTGGTTCCCTTCAAGGTGTGTATGTTTTTTTATTAATCACAAAATTTTACACCAAATTTACATCAAACCTTCAGCTTCCACCATTTAACCCTTTAAGACCTACCATAGAACCAAGTCTGCCAGAGCTTATATTATATTTTTACATGCTGTGGAGCCATTTTTGGGAGCATTTCAAGTTGATATACATCAATACAACCATTATATCCCAGATTCTAATAATATGTCTGCATTAAGTGGATAGTAATTACATAAATTGCAAAAAAGTGCAATAAACTACAAAAAAAAATTTAAAATCGTTTTTGTTTTTTTAACATATATTTCTAGTTAGAGAAATTTAAGAGGCTTATCCCTCAAAACTGTAAATTCAAAAAAGTTGCACAAAATAGTTTCCCACCACAGGAAATGTATTTTGAGTGTCTTCGTAGTTTTATTTTTGAAATACACCAATTTTTATATACTGCAGGAAAAACGAAAATAAATATTATAGTGCAAATTTGCAAAATAACAGCATATGCATCAAAATAAACTATTTCCAGCAGTGCAATATGAGTCCTAAGCATCCCAGAAACGACACAGAAAGTCATAAAGTCAAACATAACTTTTAAAAACACCAGTATAGGCTCATGAGGCCCCGATGGTAAAAAATACATTTCCGCGAAAATGACGTCACTTCCGGTTTCGGGCAGGTCATGGCGGACATGCGAAAGTTCGCGCTGATGTCTATTCCAACGTAGGAAGTGTTATGAACAGCTGATCGGATCGGCAAAGCGTGTTTCTGGAATATTATGTTTTTGTTCCTGCAAGCGCTTTTTATGCAGTTTTTGCAAAGCTTTATGTGGAAGGAAACTGTGACCGAGGACAAGCTGATGGCATCAGTACAACTCCTCCGGTTTCATTTGCAAAAAAAAAATTATTGCGCTAGCTTACGTGGTTGCAGTGCTACCAGGATTTAAAAATAGTTACGCAAAACAGAGCGTGCCCGCTCCGACCGGTTTTAAAGGGTTAATCCCTGCCTTTGCTCTCACTCACTTCCTCCAATTGTTGCCTAGCTACTTCCCCCTGACACCACCTTGCAATCTCTTTCAGATTATACCCTCAGCATAAAATATTAAAATATAAATAAAATGCAGCCATTGCCATTTCTCTATTAATATGTGTAAGACTGCGACTGCAGCTGGTTTCAAAGACGTCTTCTTCTTCTTCGTCTTCTTCAAGTGAGGAAACAATCTTACTTTCTGAATCTGAGCTGTGGTGAAGGTGTGTGGGTCAGCTTCAGTGAGGAGTAGATGACTGTTGTCTCTAATGAAACATCTGAAACAAACACAGAATAAAGAAGTTTAGCTGTCAGGATGTAAACATGAGAAAAGAACTGCAAGCATTCAAACATGAGGCCACAGCACATTAACTTAGAGCGACTTTTACACCTCTGCTGAGTTTAGTTCTCAAAACAGGAAACGTAGTGACCACAGAGCTGCTCATGTTACCGTTTACCAAAGGTTAATTGTTGTCTTCGTGCGGTACACAGAAAACATGAACGTTTCGGCTCACTAACAGCCAAACTTCAGGAGTTTGCAGTTAAAATGATCAGAGTGCTGTTAACACTCTCTTCACCCTGTTCCCTACTCTCACTACAGATCACCATGTCATCTGCAACATTATAATCCACAGAGACTGCTGCCTGAGCTCATTTGTCAACCTGTCCATCACCACTGCACTGCACCACAGTTCCTCTCTCAGGACTATCATCTGTTTTCTCCAGATACACAAAGACACAGTGAAGCTGCTGCTGAAGTTCTCTGCACTTGGTTGCACTTCTCCATCAACACTCTTAAAGAAAACATCACATCTGAAGAGCTCTTTGTCTGCAAGAAGCCACACTGCTGCTCACTGATCGTCACTTCTCTTTGTAACCTTGCTTCAGTGACTCTTTGCCTTAGCTTCATGGTAAAACTTATCAGTGGAAACAGCAGAGGAGCTTTAAGAAATGTAGAGACTTTCTAACAGGAAACTTGTCGTACCTCTTCTCCTGATTGATCCGTCTCGGCCGTCTGCTGATGTTCTTCTCACTGATGAGGAGGTGGCAGCTGCTGCAGGATCTCTGTCTGCAAAATCAAATGTAAATGTTTCCTAAATATAACAGAACTGTTGCTGTTTCATGATTTGTGTTATTAATCTAAGAATATCCATGTATGATTTTCTATCAACATAAATGAAATAAAGATTGTGAGTCATAAAACAGAAAGCTTCTGTTCACATCAACATTATTTGACCACAAAGTTGTGTGTGTCATGTGACTGTTTTTAAAGGAACAGTTTAATAATCACACCTACATGTGTTTGGTCTGTAGTGCTGTTTGTCCGCTTAGATTAATGTGAACTGGTCACAGTTGAAGATATCTGATTCATTTTTCAGGTGAACTGTCCCTTTAAGTCTTCAATATGTTCACATTAAGTTTGAGCAGAATGTGTGTCTCACCTTCAGGTTTCCTTTGGACATGTCTTTTCACCAGTACAACCAGTACAAGCAGTAGCAGCCCAAATATGAAGGGAACAGAAACCAGCACAGAGAGAGGAGAAGAGGACTGGTGAGGAGGAGGAGGAGGAAAGGAAAATGACAGGGAGAGGGAGGCAGTGGAAGCTGATGGAGGAGGAGAGGTAGAAGAACCTGAAACTAAAGAGAAACACAAGTCGATGTGGTCAGTTTGAGTCTCTTTGGGTCTGAAATCTGCAAAAGAAACAGAAGCCTCACCTGTGACAGTGATCCAGCTGGATGGAGACTCTCCATGACCGCTGATGTCACACTTGTAGAGGCCTTCATCAGACCTGGAAACATGCTGGATGGTCATGTGACCTGTAGGCTGCTTCCTGATGAGGGAGCCATCTTTATAGAAAGCAGCTGGGAGGTTGGAGGGAGTGGTCTCTGTTTTACAGAGCAGAGTGACGTCATCTCCCTCCATCACAGGGAGGACAGGACTCTGCAGGATCACTGATCCACCTCAACACAGAGACAAACTACAGCATTTCATCCATTTACACACAGCTTCATCAACACTAACTCCACACACTCAGCTTACCAGTGACTGTCAGGTTAACCATGTTACTGATGGGACCCTCTCTGGACTCACACCAGTAAACTCCACTGTCCCATGGGAGGATGGCACTGATGTTACAGGAAGAACCAGCTGGTTTTCCCCACTTGTCACACTCAGCTCTGGCTTCTTTGCTTGTGTTTCTCCTCAGAGTCCATCCAGCAGAGCTGTCGTCCTCCTCACAGCTCAGAGACACAAAGTCTCCTTTGAGGAACTGAGAGCTGCTGGGACTCACAGTCAGATGAGCTGTGGGAGAATTTATTGTATCTTGAACAAAAAACTTTTTTAAAAATTGTGTATTTGAGGTGAACTGAAGCTTATTCAACAGATAATGCGCACTCTGTGCATGTCATAAACTAAAGCTGGTTGGTAGATGTTGCTGCCTTGATGTAGCTCCTAAGTTCATCATCTGTTTAAAAGATCACAAATTATCTCCACAGTACTCTTTTTTTCTGATTGGCTGCATGTCCGGGAGAGACGGTATGAACAGCAGCATGGACCTTCCTTTGGCTTGAACCTTCTGGTGGTGGTTCTCTACGTACACACACAAAATAAGGAACTGACTGTGTTTTAGTGGTGTTATCTTTAACTAGTCTAAACCACTGATTTTCACTCAAATATTAAACTGAACCACATTTTTTAAAGAATAATTGGAGTTTTACTGAATTTTTAATTTTTGTTGTTTTTAATTCTGAGCTTCCCCTTACACACACATCTGGGACTAATCTGTATTTTATTGGTCAGAGATGCTCTTTGGGTCTGCTTAATTGTTCTTTGTGTTATTCTGTCATAAACAGGTTCACTAACCTTGATTTGTTGTGTGGCAGAGCAATGACATTTGAACTGAAAAGAAAAGAAAGCACAAGATCATGCAGTGTATTTTAGTGAGTTTTTGCTTACAGGAGCAGTGACCACAAACTGAGTCTCAGACTGATGAACTCAAAACAATTCCTTTGAACAGGATGTGATGATACAGTTTAACACCTCTGTCAGTGCGCCCCAGGGTGGCTGTGGCTACAATGTAGCTTGCCATCAGTGTGAATGTGTGTGTGAACGGGTGGATGACTGGATGTGCTTTGGGGTCCTTAGGGACTAGTAAAGCGCTATACAAATACAGGCCATTTACCATTTTACCATTTAACACCGTGGTGGTTTACTCAGAATTTCAATGAATTTAAGGAAAGAAACCTCTGAACCTGTTAAAACCTCCTGCTAATGACAGAACCAGCTGAATTAAAACACCTCAGTCACTAGTATTTCTTTTTTCATTGTACTTAAAGTTTCATTTTCTTTTTAAGAGTTTTGTCACTCTTTCCCTCATGGTCATTAACTTCTATACTTAAGTAAATGCAAATATATCTGCTTTATCTCACTGCTGTTCCCATCCAGAATCCCTTCAATGCACATATTAAGATTATTATTTTTTTTTTTTTTTTTTAAAAAGCATGAGGTACTTACGGAGCAGCCACAGAAGAGGTACTTTTCCCATCGTACCACACAGAGGTGTGAGATCTTTCTGCTTCCCCCCAGGCAGTTAAACCCGCCTCCTTCCTCTTAGCAGCACAATTTAGAGTCTGTGGTTTATTTGTAGCAGGTCAGAAAAACAAGGGGTTATAATCTTTTAGGTTATAAATGAGACGTGAATTGTGAAATTTAATAAAGCTACGAACAAGAAACAATGAAAAATATAGTAGGGTTGGTAACCTGATTATTTTTTAATCATAGAAAAGTGATGTTGAGGGTCCGTCTGTTATATTTAAACAATGATTAAATATTCTAAGGAGCTTGGAAAGAAAAGCATCTGGACTTCTTTAAGTTGCTTGAAGACGTTTCACCTCTCATCCGAGAAGCTTCTTCAGGTCTAAGGTCAAATGGTGGAGAGTCCCAGATTCAAACCCAGTGGGAGTTTCCCCCCAAAGAGGGACAAAGGACCCCCTGATGATCTTCTAACTAATCACATGAGCCAAGGTGTGAAAACGGGTGTGGGTCACAATCAAAAACAAAGGCTCCTTCCAATTAAAATCACATTTTAATGTTTCTTATGGAGGAAATCTCCTGTTTCTTTGGATTTCTGAGACACAAACACAAATAATCAGAGTTATAAAAAACTTCTTTTTTAAATTTAATTATTTTTTCTTTGTAACATTTATTTTTAGTTATACCCGTACTTTCTTGGGTATATGCCTCCCTTTTTAGTTCCATATCACAAATAAAATATAGTTTTAACCCCCTGAGAACGTCATTTGTGGAAGCCAGTGATGTTACAGGAAGAACCAGCTGGTGTTCCCCACTCCTCACACTCAGCTCTGGTGTCTTTGCTCGTGTTTCTCCTCAGAGTCCATCCAGCAGAGCTGTCGTCCTCCTCACAGCTCAGAGACACAAAGTCTCCTTCAAAGAACTGAGAGCTGCTGGGACTCACAGTCAGACGAGCTGTGAGAGAATTTATATTTTTGAGCAAAAACATTAAACCCTTTCATGCATGATTTCTGACAACCTCAATCGGGATTTTTTTCTTAAGTATTTTTATTCATCTTTAGACATGAAAAAAAGATTTCTCAACCTAATTTGTTAAACATGTACTTTCCAAAGAGTTTTTTTTTTTACATGTGGTGGACAACATACATTTTGACTCATGAATTTGAAAGACAAATAAATATTATATACAGTGTAAAAACTATAAAATATCAAAAATATTTAAAAACTTTTGTTGTTTTTAAACTTATGTGGTAACACTGCTTCTGTTGCTGTCCAGTGCAATGCAAAAAATTGAAACTTACTCATGACTCCACAGCCTCCCTCCTCTCTATGCATCAGTAGTGGTTTATGTGCAAGTTTACCATCAACACTGACACACATACAAGAAAACAGCCTTTGAATAGCTGTCCACTGTAGTGACCACTATGCATGAACGGGTTAAATAAAATAAGTCTCAACAAAGTAAGTATGTTACAAAGATCTTTCTTGGTGTGTGTAGCGACTTCCACAGTCTCTAGAGGTCAGAGATGGAGCCTGCCTCTTTGCCTTTACACTGTCAACTTTACGCTATAATGCAAGAGGTGGAATTGTTTGCTTGTTTATTAAAGTGCTTTGAGAGTTTACAGAGTAATGTGATCAGCTCGCGATTCAGACTCTTAACATCACAGGCTCTAATGCAACAAGGGGAAACTCGTTGTGCAGCGGTCAACAAAAACTACGGCTACCCAGCCCTCTCAGTCAAAATCAAACTAGTGAATGACAGACGCCCTCTTAATGTCACCACTAGCACCCACCAACCAAACAAATGAAAACCCATTGATCATCAAAAATTCAATACATTTAGTTATGGCTGCTACAGTGTGTTTGGGCTGCAGAATGAAGGTGAAGAGCAGAGCAGCTTGTTCAGTAGATGTTTAAACATCACACATAACATAAAATAAAGAAAATTTTAATGTTTTTCTTCAGTCCATCAGCTCATGCAACAGCTCACTGTTCTGACCTCCATCTCAAATATGCTAAATTTTCTCCTCCTCCTTTGCTCCGCCTTTCTTCTGATTGGCTGCCCCTCAGAAGCAGAAGGTGTGAAAAGCCTGGAGCTGTCAGGTTGAAGCTGTCGGTTCTCTGTATGCACACTCTTACTATAAAGTAAGGAACTGCTTCAGCTGAGGTGTCATCTTTAACTGCTTTAAACCATTAATGTTGTTAATACATTTTTATACAAATATTGAACTGACCCACGCATTTCTTTTGTTCAGTTTTACTGCATTTACTTTTATTTCTTTAAGGAATTGATCAAATTGGCTCAAATTACCATACCATAGGATCTGGTTCTAACCTGTCTCTATTCCGGCTCCATTTTTGCTCCCTGTGGCTCTGTTCTGTGCTGGGAAAGGCCTGTTTTATGGTCTTGTCACAGGACAGGATCACTTACCTTGATTTGTTGTGCAGCAGAGGAGAAACATTAGAACTGAAAAGAAAATAAAAGATCATAAAAATTCAGTTTTAATAACAAATATAAGCTCACAGGAACAGTGACCACGAACTGAGCCTCAGACTGATAAACTCAAAATGTTTTCTTTGAACAGGATGTGTCCTGTTAGCAAAGGTGACGATGCAGTTTAACACTGTGGTGGTTTATCTGCAGCATCGACCACACACTCTGAATTTTTAATGAAGTGAAACTTTGAGCTGAATTAAAGTGAGAAGGCACAAGTCTTCCTCTTTACATTTTTATCTCCTCGACATTTTTTTTCTTTGGACATTTCTTTCTACATGGTCATTAACAGTAATTGATTTAAATAAAATATATCTTGCTTTATCTCATCTTATCTTCAATAAACATAAAAACACAAAATTTTAAGAAAGCATGTGGTACTTACAGAGCAGCCACAGAAGACGTGTTTGTCCCATCGTGGCACACAGAGGTGTGAAATCTTTTTGTTCAATGCAACACTTAAACCCTCCTTCTTCCTCTCAGTAGCTCAGTGTAGAGGGTCTGTGGTTTCTCTGCAGCAGTTCTGGAGAAAAATCTTTTTTTTTTTAAATATATCTCCTCTTGATTGAGCCTTTGTTTAGGGTCAGGTCATCTGTTGTCCTTTGTTCCACGTTTCCATGTTTCAGTCTGCCTCCGCCAGACTGTGACAGAACGACCCTGTTGAACCAAGCAGACATTTATTTCAGTGACTTTTTTAAATTTAAGATTCTTGTTACGTAACTTTGCAGACGTTCGATTATTTCCTGTGTAGGAAATCAGGAGGAGGAGACGGAGGCTTTTTGGGCTCTAGTGATGGGATTTCCGGCTCTTTTTAGAGAACCGGCTCTTCAGGTTGTTTTGTTGCTTTAATAAACAATAATATAAAATTATGCACAAAAGGAATTACTAATGTAAAAAAGAGTGGTTTTATTTATATATGTTTATATTTAAATATATACGGTGGCCCCTACAGACAACGTACGTACAAACTCCAAAAAGCACATTTCTAGTGTTAACTGAACTTCCAAAGCAGAGCTACTAGATCACTTAAATTACACAATTGAAAGCATGTGTGTATTGTTTGTGTATTTATACACAAGCACTCATATATATTCAAATAATAAAAAAAAAAAATTTACCTGTTACTACACCGAATCCGGTCGTTGGTACTTGCTGGCTTGTGTAGCCACTAGGTAACAAAAGCTCAACACTGTGCCCAGCATCCTGGAGAACTTCTGTTGTGTTTTGTACGTGTTTTTGGAGTTTTTGCGTGACTTGAAGTTTGTACGTGCTTTGTCTCTAGGAACCACCGTAAATATACTTTTACAAAAACCAACTACAGTTCAACTTTTAACTATTTAAATTTTCAGCTTTTTCCTTTTAAACAAATTTAAAGTGAAACAACACAAAACACTGCAAACCACAACACAATTAAATATAAATTATAATATGAAAACAAAAAGAACATGCATATTCTCTGTCATATGGGCCCGCATGAACAAACTTTCTGAATCCTTTATCATCCGCAACCGAAAATAGTTGTGGATGATTACTATACCTTTCTAATGTGATGTTGTTGTCCCTGGCTGTCTTTCTCTCTCTCTCCTGCTCTGTTCCTGTGCTACATGCGGAGTGAAGCGGAAAAAAAGTGCGAGAGAGAGAAAGAAAGAAAAACCTTACAGCTCGCGATAAGGAGCCGGCTCGTGTCATTCACTTCGAAGACCCGGCTCTAAGAGCCATTTCGTTCGCGACCGACACATCTCTAGTTCTTACTACTTCCTTTGTATTTTGAAGGTTACTTTCCTTATGGATCTTCTACATCATGCTTTGATGTTTTGCCCCTCCTTGTCTCCTTCATCCTTCTCCATGTGAACCAGAAATCAGTCTCAGTTCTTCAGTTTCCTTTTCTTATTCTCCGTCATTTACTGTTTTGCCATGTGAGTCTGAGAGTAATGAATGAACGAACAACAGTTTAACTGTGTGTCATTTTGCAAAATTTTATGTGAAGGCTGTAAACATGTAACTTTCATGAACACTGTTAGACCTGACATGATTAAATACAGCAGACAGATGTTGCAGCTGTGCGAACATCACATTTAAATCACTTTGAAATGAGGCTCTGAGGTGAGGATGGGTCCTTCGGTTAAAACACCTGCTGCCTTACTCCTCTCTCTTCAGGTCTCCTCTTCACCTTGAGATGTGCAAGTGTGAGTCAAACTTTAGCATCAGAGTGTGGTATAAATATAGCCACTAGGTGGCAGCACAGGGGCTTCAGTTTGGCCCACAGTGGCTTCCACTCTGAGCTTTAATGGCACAAAACTGTAAATACAGAGTCCGAAAGAAAAAGCTACATCATCAGAAAAGAGATCACACAGGAACGGAGAGTCAGTGTTCTGCAGGCTGCACACATTTTGACACTTATCCTGCAGTCATAGAGGGAGAGGTGGGGCACAGAGGTGGACAGGTTACCTGCATTTTAGCCCCGTCTGTCACAGGACTAACACAAAAAGACAACCTTTCACACTCACATTCACTCTTATGGGCAATTTAGAACCACCAGTTAATCTAACCCTACTAACTGTATGTCACTGGACTTTTGGAAGAAGCTCCGGCTTCCTCCAAAAGTCCAGCTACCAGCTAGTTTGAGGCATGAAAATGCAACTCCACACAGAAAAACTGGATTCAAACCTTGTTCCTGTGAGGTTATGGTGGTGACTACCACACTATTTTTCCTCCCTTGGTTGACTAATCAAACAAAAATTCATATATGAATGCAAATACTCTTCAAATTACGATGGAAAATATAATAGTTATATAACAGTAACAGTTTTTAAATGCTGCATGTTTGATGCTTTTTCAGTTTTTATGTTCCAAAAGATTATAAAAAGTTAATACTGACTTCTGCTGCAGACTGGAGTGTGACAAGCAAGCAATCTTTACCTGCTCAGTAGCTATTTTTCATAAATCTATGCTAAGTTATTAATATTTTAGAAACAATCTTCCTTCTTCAACTTCGACCATGTGATCCTTGCCTCTGCCTTCACTCACTTCTTCTTCTTGATGTCTGAAGTCATCCTATAAACTACATGTGATGGTGCCTAGCTACATTCTCCTCTGACACCACCTGCTTCAGGGCAGAAATCAGTCTCCTCTTTAAATCTCTGGTGTTGCACAGGTGTGTTCAGTGACCGAAAGACTGCTTTGTATTTAAAATCTTTTATTAAAGACAAACATAAACTTTCCACTTCATCCTGAGCTCTACATTCAAACTGGTCCAGTGCAGCTGTACGACTGTAAACACACACAGGATTAAATAAATAATAAATAATATAGAGAGGAGTGCAGGGATGTGTTTGGCAGCGAGCTGGACGTCACTGGTCAGACTGGTTAAACTGTGGTGAAGGTGTGTGGGTCTGCTTCAGTGAGGAGTAGATGACAGCTGAGTCTTTTGCAAAGTCTGAACACAAACACACAGATTACAGAAGGTTTAGTCCTGCACCGGCTCAGTTTATCACAGAGGAGCTGATGTGAGCAGGAGGAGTTTAACACTGCAGGTGAAAGAATAAAACTAAATCTGTCTTATACACTGTATGAACACCTGAATCTCACGAATATAATGACCAATATTTAAATGTACAAACATGCATTTGTAGTTGTATTCAGGCCTTGTGTGTATGAATGACAGAGCTGTGATGTGATAACTTACAAAGGCACCTTTTATTTCCTCGTCTCCTGACATCTCAGAGTTATTTACACCACCTTCACATTTATACAACATGTTTTCTTACTATAGTTACAGAATGTACTGTCTTCATCACACAAACTAGGGTTTGTCTGCCACAGCTGTGTGTATCATGTGTTTAACCTCTTCATATGTTTCTAATATTATAGTTAATCCTCCTCCCAGAGCTAATAACCACATTCATGTGACCACAGTGATTTTCACAGTGTGTGCTGCTACTCTTTTGCTAAACTTTCCTGCAGAGGAGTTCGTGCAGCGAGCATGAAAGAGGAGCAGCTGTACCTCTGTGACTGCTGTTTGTCCTGATGGCGATCTGTGCATAGCTGACATCAGCTGTTCCATACAGTAAAGAATAAACTGCAGCAGGATCGCTCTCTGCAAGACAAGACAGAGTCATGTGACTGATACACAACTGTTGTTTGAGGGTGAGAAAAATTTGGACTTTTCATAAATTAGACCTGCAAGCAGGAGGATGCAGCATGTCTGGTGTTTCACCGAAAGCTGCTTTTACACCTCAGCTAAGGTTCCCACATGTTTACAGACTGTGTTAGTTAATAAAACAGGAAGCTTAATGGCCACAAAGCTCCCCAACTCTCTCAGAAACATGTTTCACTTTTACATGATGCATTAAAATATTTTGCAAAACCAATTTCAAAGAAAAACACTAAACATTTTTGTTTTGTTCTGTTTTTTTACGTTGATCTGACCGTGTTTACCATTTAGCAACGCATCATTATAACGTTTAACTTGGTTTGTCGATACATCACAAACAAAATGGGTTTGGCTCTCTGTGAAAGTCCAATGGACAAACTTTGGCTGTGTTTAATAAAAAGGATGGTGACATGATGAGCTTAGTGTGTTAATGTGGTTTATTAACATCATTACAGGGAACCAGCTTTAGTTCCCAACAAAGGATTCAGCTGTGGATGCTGGACGGCTTGAACTTCACTTTGTTCTGTTTAAGGAGGTTTTTTAATTTTTAGTGAGAGACACACAGCTACTTCCTCCAGCAGCACTTTCTGCCTTATTAAAGGAGGACTGAGAAATAAAAGCTTGTTATTACAATGTATAATGTTATTATTACTATTATTATTTTAGCAGCAGGTTATTTAACTGAGGAAAGCATCGGAGGAGCTTCTCATTTCTTAAACATGTCAGAGGATATGATGTTGCTGTGTTTCAGACGGGTCAAATTATTGGCCTGTGTCAAGCAAAGAAGCAGCTTAGGAAAAGCTCAACTACTAAAACCTGGCTACAAATGACCCCACACGTTATTAAAACCTGGGGGAAAAAACTAAAGAGTGCAAATAAATCACTTAAACATTTGATGACAGCACATCACAAAGAGAGAGCATTTCAACATTTCTGCAGTGCACGATCTTTAATGAATCACTGCTGTCTGAAGTAGATTTCATCACAGTGCATCCAACACACGTTTAAACATCCTGAGGAAATGTCAGAGGATCATCGACGAGTTTAGAGACTGTGTAACAGGAAACGTTTCATACCTCTGGTCACATTTGACTCATACTGGCTGTTTGCTGTTGTTCTTTCCACTAAGGAGTAGGTGGCATCTGGTGCAGGATCTTGCTCTGTAAAACAAAGTCAGACTTTCCATAAACAACAGGACTGGTACTGCTGCTGCTGCTTCAGCATTTGGAATATTAATACAGCTGAAATCCAGAAACATGTTGACACTGTGTGAAATCTCTTAACCACTTATTTTATTCACAATGAAGCACAGAAAACATTTGAAATGTCGAAAAAGACTCATTTTAATGTTTTATGAAAAGGTTGGGACGGGTCAACAAAAGGCTGGAAAAGTAAAAAAGAAACAGCTGGAGAACGATGCTGCATCTAATCAGGTTAACTGGCAGGAGGTCAGGAACATGACTGGGTATAAAAAGAGCTTCTCAGAAATGAAGACCACTGATCTGCAACAAACTGCGGCTACAAATCGTCAAGCAATTTCTCAACATGACAAGTTTCTCCACATAAAATTACCAAAACCTTTGGACATCTCATCATCTACAGTGCAGAATATCACCAACAAATTCAGAGAATCTGAAGGAATCTCTGTGCGCAGGGCCCTCAGTGCTACTTGAGATCCCTGTTTTGAGCATTCAGACAGCACAAACTCGACTCTTTCATGGAAATCACTGCACGGGCTCAGGAGCACTGCAAAAATGTACTGTCTGTGAAGAAGGAGAGGGAGCACTGGGCTTCATATCAGACCTCTGCCTGAAAGTCTGTATCTCTGATCGTGTGGGGATGTTTGTATGTAATCGGCAGCTTGCACATGTGGAACGGCAAAAGTCAGTGTTGAAAAATGTATGCAGATGTATTTTTCAGGAAAGGCTCAGCATATTTCAGCAAGACGATGCCAAACTGCATACTGCATCTATTACGACAGTGTGAATTTGTAGTAGAAGAGTCCAAGTGGTGAATTGTCCTTCTTGCAGGACTTTGAGCAGCTGGAATCCTCTATGGGACAAGAATGAGACCACATTGCTCTCCTAAAAGTCCAGCAGCACCAGTTCCCACGTGTTTACAGACTGTTGTTGTTGTGTGACATGACCCTGGCCAACTTTATTCAAATGTAAAAAGACTTTTGTTTTCTTTAAAAAGTACATATTTTCAGTTTACACATTGTTTTCTTTGTTCTATTGTGAACGGAACGTTTTATTATTTTATTAGGGATTAATGAAGTATTCTGATTGTGAGAAATATAAAGTTATGAGATCTGAAAATCACTGCAACCGTTTGGTGGATGGTGTGTAAAATATAGAAAAGAGCTAATGATGAGAACATGAGCAGTAAAACCGAAATAAAAAAAATCGAGGTGTTTCTTTCTCTCAGTCCAGGGGTGAGAAACTGAAACTGGACAGCAGCAGAGCTTCTCCTTCTTCTTCAGCATGCTGATGTGCAGTTCAAACACACGGGTATTTGGTCGTAAAGTGAAGCTTTGAAAGTACTGACAGTATTAACATGCTACCTAATCAAACATGGGTGTTTGGGCCAACACACATGTTGTAAAAACCCCAAGCACGAGCTGGGCAGACCCTGTTGTGGAACCATCAGAGGAACATCAAAGACTTCTGAGATTATATAACAGGAAACTTTGCGTACCTCGTTTGCTGTTTGATTCCTTTCGGTGGTTTGCTGCTGTTCTTTTCACTGATGAGTAGGAGGCAGCAGCTGCAGGATCTCTCTCTGCAAATACCAAAGATTTCCCTCTGATAATACAACCGTTACTGCTGCTTCGGCATGTTAATATGTATAAAGCATTGTGTTTTTAATGAAGCTGAAATAAAACAGTAACTCTTTCAAAAATCTTTCTGAACGCTGAAAAAAATGTCTCTTTTTTTACAGTCAGATAGCTGGATGGCAGCAAAGCTTCTGCTCTCATCGAGTCTCTTTGACCACAAAGTCTGAAAACACAAACTAATCATAAATATTAAAATATAGGGATATATTTCAAATATGATGATTATCATCAATTATAGTAGCTTAAAATGGACTTTTAGAATTTACTTAAAAATGTGAAGGTCTATGGCTCAACAACTCACAAATATAATAATGTGAAATTAACACATCCTGTGCACCATGTGACCATTTTTAAAGGAACAGTTCACCTCATAATCACACCTACATGTGTTTGGTCTCCAGTGCTGCTTATCCACTCAGATTAGTGACTGGCCAAACTTAGAGATATTTGATTACAGTTTTTTCCTTTAAACTATTTAACATGTTCACATTAAGTGTGAGCAGAATGTGTGTCTCACCTTCAGGTTTCCTCTGGACACATCGCCTAACCAGTACAACCAGTACAACCAGCATTAGCAGCCCAAATATGAAGGGAACAGAAACCAGCACAGAGAGAGGAGGAGAGGAGCACTGAGAAGGAGGAGTAGAGGAAAACGAGGAGGAGAAAGAGGCAGTGGAAGCTGATGGAGGAGGAGAGGTGGAAGAACCTGGAATTAAAGAGAAAAAGGGATCTTTGTGGTCACTTTGAGTCACTTTTGGTCTAAAATCTGTAAAATAAACAAATTCCTCACCTGTGACAGTGATCCAGCTGGATGGAGACTCTCCATGACCGCTGATGTCACACTTGTAGAGGCCTTCATCAGACCTGGAAACATGCTGGATGGTCATGTGACCTGTAGCCTGCTTCCTGATGAGGGAGCCATCTTTATAGAAAGCAGCTGGGAGGTTGGAGGGAGTGGTCTTTGTTTTACAGAGCAGAGTGACGTCATCTCCCTCCATCACAGGGAGGACAGGACTCTGCAGGATCACTGATCCACCTCAACACAGAGACAAACTACAGCATTTCATCCATTTACACACAGCTTCATCAACACTAACTCCACACACTCAGCTTACCAGTGACTGTCAGGTTAACCATGTTACTGATGGGACCCTCTCTGGACTCACACCAGTAAACTCCACTGTCCAAGGTGGCAATGGCATTGAAGATACAGGAAGAACCAGCTGGTTTTCCCCACTTGTCACACTCAGTTCTGATGTCTCTGCTTGTGTTTCTCCTCAGAGTCCATCCAGCAGAGCTGTTGTCCTCCTCACAGCTCAGAGTCACAGAGTCATATTCAAAGAACTGAGAGCTGCTGGGACTCACACTTAAATGAACTGAGAGAAAAACAAACAATTATTTATATATTTTCTCACATAGAGAGCATAAAAGAGGATCCACAAGTACAGCTTCTGAAACAGCTTGTTGATCAGATGCCAAAAGCCCTCCCTTTCAATCTTGCTGCTATCCTTCTGTCACAAATCACCCTGATGAATCTCATCTCCATCCTGATACACTAGTAGATGTTAAAAGTCACTGGCAGGTAGATCTTGTTAAACAAAATATAACGTAACAGTTTATTAAATTCCAAATCCTAAATCTGGTGCAATGCAGTAATACAACAATAAACAGAACAGCTCTACTCAGTAAACGTTTTTCTGTGAGTGCTGCTGTTCTGTTTACTTAGACAGAATCCTGATGGCTGACAGGTTGAACTAACCAGCTGTGCAGATGTTCATGTAGTGATCAAACACTGTGGGTTTTACATAAGTGTCCTATGTGCCTCTTAGTTCATCGTCTCTTTGAAGCAAAATGTTTTAGCTCCTCTCACTCAACACCAACCTTCTTCCCCCTCAAATAGGTGTGAGCAGCACTGTGGGGCTTTTTTGCTCACACATTTAAATATAAGGGATAAACCTCATCATACACAACCAACAGCAGAAAAAAGACTCAATTCAATTTGAAATTTTGAGCATGTTTGATGGGAAAAAAGATACTGAACTGCAAAAACGGATTTTTAATATTTTTAGGTAGACAGTCTGGTGAGAGCTGAACATGTATGTGACTGGATTTTCTCTCAGTCTATGTTAAAAGCACATCCGATCACTTTAACTAAGATTTACAGGTCACTCTGAAGACAACATGAAGATACTAACCTTTTTACATTCACCCTCTTTTTCTTTTTTTACTAATAAGGCCTCAAAAGTGCACGGAGCTTGTTCACTGGACTCTTATAGTAATATCGTTGACAAGAAATGTATCGACTTCCGTGTCAGGAGCTGCTTCTGCTCACGTCTTGGTATCTAGCTGACACTATTTGAAACCAGAAGGCTGAGCTTTTATAATGTCATTAAAAATACAATCAGCAGGATTTTTATTCAAATATTAAACTGAATCAAGACATTTTATTAAATGTTTGACTGAATTTTACCACACAGAGTTTCACTTCACCAACCGTGCATTAAAGCTGCTCTGACTCAGCTGGTCCATCTGAGCCTAACCAGTTTCTATTCTGTCTCTACTTTTGTCACATTCAGCACAGTTCCAAGTTGTTTTTACACTCTTTTATTTTTTATAAAAAGTGTTAGTTGGTAATAAAGCAGGTTGTCCCTCACCTTGGTTAGTTGTGCAGCAGAGCAGCGACATCAGGCCTGAAAACGAAGCACAACAGATACCAACATCTGTTTATAGGAGCAGCAGAACGGTGACCACAAATTAATTTCCAAGCGATGAACTCAAAACGACTTCTTTAAACAGGACGTGCCGTGTAGGAGGAGGTGAGGATACAGTTTCAAACTGCAGTGGTTTATGTGCAAAATCACATTTTTAATGACGTTTAAAAAGTAAAATGTTATAACCTCCTGTTACAGATGTAAAGCAGCTGGATAGAAAGAGCTGATGTGCACACTTCTACTTAAACCTTCTTAGACAATCCTAAAAGTTGCATCTTCCTCTTTGTAGTCTCGTCTCTTGTCCATTTATCTCGAGGTCATTATCACAGTTATTGAGTATTAAGTGTCTCGCTGCCACTCTCAGCAGAACAGCTTCAAGTCACGCAATAAGATTTACAGGCAGCATGTGGTACTTACAGAGCGGCCACAGAAGACGTGTTTGTCCCATCGTGCCACACAGATCTGAGATCTTCTTGTTCCACAGAAGCACTTGAACCCTCCTCCTTCCTCTCGGCAGCGCAGTTTAGAGGCCCTGTGGTTTCTCTGAAGCAGTTCTACGAAAAAAAAGACAGAAAGAAAAAAGGAAAGTCCTGTAAGTTTCAGGTTTGAAGCTGAAATATGAATCACAGAGTTTATTAAAGCGATGAACGGGAAAGAATGAAACATGTCAAAGCTGTGGGCACCTGAATATTATTAGTTTTAAACCTTCATAAAATTTGTTTTAGTGTTTGTCGCTTAGTCTTTGAGGAAATTATCATGACCTGAATGAACCAACCTCAACATGTAAAATGTAGGACATTTATGTAAGCTGTTATTCTGGCCTGTATATGATTTGCACCATATAACAAAATTTAAACTTTCAGGTATTTGATTAACTTCTCATGCACAGAAATGCAGCTTTGCTACACAAACAACACAGAAATGACAGCTGTGAGAGTAGACTTTATATATCTTTATATCTTTCTTGTGTAAATGGAAATTTGTCTGTGTTGTTGAGCAAATTCTTAACGCTAGTGTGTATTTCACGCACATGGAGAGATTTTTTTTTACTCGCTGGTGCACTGTTACACGCAAACTACAAGATGCCCTTTTGGGATTTAACTTGTTGAACATGTCAGTGTGTTAATAAAGTTAACTTGGGAAAAAAAAGCGATGCGGAAGAAAAGTGACGGACATGCGCTGCTGTGCTGCAGCCATGCTTCATTCAAAGTGCCACCTGATCGAAACCAGCGAGAATTGGGAGACTGGGAGGATTTAAACGCAGTGTTTTGCTTTTCATTCCTTTTCTCCCTCATGGACGTCCGTGTGACGGTCGTCCGCACACATGAATGCAAAGGGGGGCAGTTTTACCTCAGGAAGCCAAAGACGGTGATCAGGTGAGTTCATGTCATTCTTCGAGTCGACAACTTTTCAGTCCCTTTTCTTTCTCTACCCGCACACATGTGGAACAGCTTGTTGTTAAATGAAGCCTTTTAAACGTGAGCACTTAGAAAGCAAGCGTCCTCTGACGTCTTCGTGTATCCTGGGTTAGAATAAGCGCTTTTCCCTTGATGTCCCTGAATGCATCAACGTGCAGAGTCTCAGAGGCATTTCGACAGCTTTTGAGTTTCCTGGTTGTAAAACTGCTGCTGAAGACAGTTTATTACAGGTTAGTTCATCTTGCGCAGTGTTAGTTAAACATTTCGATCATTATGAGTAAGAATTAAACCTGCAGTGCCCGCTGACGGACACTAGAGGGCAGTCAGTCATTTCACATTTACAGAAATACACAGGTTGAAACCAAATATTATTTCTCCAGCATCTATAGTAGAATAATAGAAACAAAAAACAAAACAAAAGCAAAATTAATATATAATAAACACTAATAAACAATATAAACACTTCATGGATTATCTCACTTCGTCTAGGCTACTCAAACAGGGGAGAGAGATCAGGGCAGTGCTGCGGTGTGTAGGAGGATATGCCGGGGTAGTGACGATGAGCAGGCGAGCAGAGATGGTTGAGGTTAACAGCATAGACTGCAATATGTTTTTGTGGTTGGAATCCTCAGTAAACAAACAGCTCCACGCCCTGCCACTAGCGTGTGATCTAAGGCGAGATAAACAGTGTGTGCAGCTTCAGAGCTAAACCCCGCTGAGACAGCTAATGCAGCTTTCCAGCCCACGTCTCCGTGAACCTTACAGTGTGTGCGCGCTGCGAGTTCGACCAAATGATGAATAACACAGTCCGCTACAGTGAGACGTTAGACATACAATAGATCAGCACAGGTTTTATAGTTAGATGTAACTGATGTATGGAGTGATTTTAAATTCCCACTGTACAAAAACGGCAACAAACAAACACACAAATAAAAAAAAAAACAGACAAAAAAAACAGTGATCACCGTC
Organism: Diplotaxodon limnothrissa; assembly: GCF_057381915.1. Taxonomy (NCBI): domain Eukaryota; kingdom Metazoa; phylum Chordata; class Actinopteri; order Cichliformes; family Cichlidae; genus Diplotaxodon; species Diplotaxodon limnothrissa. Next base: position 30,540,573 of record NC_140598.1, read on the forward strand.
GCACAGAGATATTGTAAAGACTGTGTAAAACGTAAGACTGGGGGCGTGTCCTAAACGCAGCAGACCGCCTTTGACTCCTTGGCAAAACAAATGTACGCACATCCAGTTTCCAGCAACTTCAGGGTGGTCGGTTGTGAGTTGTTCTGCAGAAATGTCTCACATTCTTCTTCTTCTTCTTCTGACTTTCGAGACAGCGGCATCAGAAGGTGAGTGCCAAACAAGCAGAGGAGTTGGCAGTCTGCCAAACGCTGTGACTCACGATTTTTAGGGAAGTTTTTTTTTTTTAAACAGCTGTTCAAATGTAATCATTAATAGCAGCGTGTTTGCAGCGAGCAGCCACCTGAAAATCGTAACTGTGGCCCGGCTGATGGTAAATAAAATCAAATGCGAGCGAGATGATAAACATATCTTTGAGATTCACTGCTGCTCTTTAAATCTGCAGATTTGCAGTGAAACAAAAGCGAAACTGCGTTTTCTTTACTTGATATAGGCAGAATGTTGCATCAAAGAAAAGAGTTTGAAGTGATGGGCGAGTGAGATTGAATTCATTGCCTGCAGGCATGAATATTGTTAAGTAAATGAAAGGCGTTTCCAGTCCATTTGTTATAATCAGAGCCGGTGTTCCAGCTTAACTGGTTTTTTTCCACTTTGAGAGGATGATGTTTTTTGCATTTAAACAAATGGTGGCAAAACTATATAGTTTATATATATATAATAATAATATATACTGAGGTACCAATCGGATAGATGCGTGCCAGGAAATCTGTTTATTTCAAAAGCGAACAGCCCAGATTCTCATTAAAGCAACAGATTTGCTTATAAAGTGCTCTGTAGTCATCTCGGTGTACATCGCTCCTCTTTTACACCCTGCTGGTTTGCTTATCTTGTGCAGAATATTACGATGACATCATGTTATATCGAGCAGCAGCTGATTACATTAAACTTTGACTGTTATCACTGGTTAACTTGGGCGTGTTTCCTAAATCAGCAGATGTTAAACAGCTGACAGGTCAACAGGATATATGCAGGTAAACTCAAAGGTCTATTGACCTGATCGATGGTGTCGTGAGAAAACACTGGCTCGTCAAAAGTTTATTATTATTTTTTAATTAAAATAATTTCATTGTTGTCGGGAGATAATATTGATGCTAATTTCTAGGAGCTGGAGATTGTTTTTTTTTTTTTTTGCAGAGGTCTTTAATCTTGTCAAACCACATAAGCCACTGACAGACAGATGAACACTCAGTGAAAATGATAAATCTGCAGATCCAACATCTAGAACACTGAGAGTCGAATAAGTAAACAAATCTAACCAGTTAACATAAGAACCAGTTTACCTGGAACACCAGCACGAGGTGTTGAGTGGCTCTAAGCAGAGATTAATTTGGACTGCATGCTTCCATCGCCTACCACCCACCTCAGCACCACCAATACTTATATATTGTCCATATTTGATCTTTTGCACATCTAAAACATCGGTTATTGATGTCTTACTGCAGCGGTGGGGAACTCCAAGCCTTAAGGGCCGGTGTCCTGCAGGTTTTAGATCTCACCCTGGGTCAATACACCTGAATCAAATGATTAGTTCATTACCAGGCCTCTGGAGAACTTCAAGACATGTTGAGGAGCTAATTTAGCCATTTAAATCAGCTGTGCTGGATCAAGGACACATCTAAAACCTCAAGGCCACCTTTGAGGCCTGGAGTTCCCCCGCCTCTATCTAACTGGAACTGAAAGGGAAGAAAAAGACAGGAAACAGTAAACATTGCATTTACAAAGCAAATAAATAACACGCCCTAACCCACAGCAGCAGAGTTAAGTATCTGGTTTACACCCATTCAAAAACTTGCCAAATCTTCTCTCGCAGCGCCAAACAGACTATTCTTCTTTTGAATCTAGTTTTAAGATTCTGGTGCTCCACGTGCTGACAATCGGGTGTCTGATTGGCTCCTTATCAGCAGCACCTGTGAGCATGGACCCTCTTGCAGCGCACAGTTAGCGTCTGCTCCTAGCGGGGGTGACAAGAGGAAGACAGCTAATGTATCTGTGAATAATAAGGAGATCTCACAGCTTTTTCCATAATGGTCTGGAAATGACTCCGTAACTGGAATACAGCTAAAATGATAATGTGCAGTTGCACTTTTAAGAAAGCTCATTTTGAAATGTATTGCTAGACACACACAAATGGATAGGATTCAGCCTGACACAAGGATAGGCCGAGGATCAAAGGATCTGCTGTTAATGACTACCATAGCTAGGGATGGGTATCGAAAACCGGTTCTTGTTGAGAACCGGTTCCCACTGTTTCAATTCCTTGGAATTGTTTGCCATTTTTGCAAACGATTCCCTTATCGATTCCAGTCACCACGTTGCGGAGCGTCATTTACCTGGCAGGAAACACGGCGCCTAAGCGGCTCAAACGCTCAAAAGTTTGATTATACTTTATGAGAACCGATGACAACAGGGCAACTTGCAAAGTAGATATTTCATTTAAGGGAGGAAACACTACGAATATGCAAAAGCATTTGCTCACAAAACACGCGATGACACGCGTTTTTAATTCCGCTCCGGACTCGTGACTCTCAACCCAGCAGCAGCGGTAACGTTTGCACGTCCTCTCCCGTTAATGCGGCAGGTAAATAATCAACTAACAGTGCATATTATGTTAGCGCAATCTGCCTTATTACAAAACCTGCCATTACTGTACATGTCTCTCTCATCATGGTCACCTATAGGTGACCATGATGAGAGAGACAGACAGAGTCTGGCTCAGATGCTGGCAGTTCTCGCTGCAGTCTACCCGTAGCGTCTCCTTTCAGGCCAGGATAGACGAATGTCACCGAGCAGTGTCTAAGTTTGTGGTAAAAGGCTTGCACCCATTTGCCACAGCAGATGCCCCGATTTTTGGTAAGTGAATGTGTTTAATTGTAGGCAGGGACATTACTGGATATTCTTGTGTAATTGCTACAGAACAATTTATGTTATACTTTGTTATTGCTACAGAAGAATATTTATTTTATTATTTTACATTTACATTTTTTTTTCCTGGGGACCCTGTGACACCCCATTGAAGAGCCATAGGCTGTGGATCTCTTAAGATCTCACTGCTGGGTTTGTAAGGCCATGTTACTCCTAAATTTCTATCTTGTTCAAAGAGAAGATATAAAACAAAGTTCTAAGCTAATCGACCTTAGTGTTCTCCTTTTTAAAAAAAAAAAAAAAGAATCGATAAGAGAATCGATAAAGAATCGAATCGTTAAACAGAATCGAAAATGGAATCGGAATCGTTAAAATCTTATCAATACCCATCCCTAACCATAGCCCATTACTTCAGAAAACTGGAGTTACGTTTGTCATAGAAAACATTGCCTAAGGTGTCTTTACAGCACGGTTTACTACAACAATACAATAATACCATAGTTTTACAATAATATCTAAGATGGTCGAGGTCATCGTGGAATGCGATTCAAATATAAAGCCCTAAACTCACAGCACACCTTTAAAGGCTGGTTTCATTTTTCATTTTAACTAGCGTGACTGTAGCTAGATTATGATAAGATACTGTAATCAGTCAGTCACATCTTGCTGCTTTTGTTCTGGTTTTTTAGTTTTTGTTTTTTTTTCTCCCTCTGATGGATAAATCCTTTTGATGCATTGTTAGAGTGAATTGTTAAATGTTGTCATTTCTACGCTTGCCAACTCTGATGAAAGAAATTCCACTGTCCTTCCCCCCAGATTCTCCAGGTTCTAGGTGGGGGGCTGTAATGTTTTATTGCAGATACAAACTATCTGGAAGATCTGCTTCTTTTCATGTAAGCTTCCTGCGTTTACGACCCTTTGGTCAGCAGGAGGTCTCACTCACACACACACACACACACACACAGTCTTACAGAAGTTCACACATATACATACAATGCCTTGCCTTAGAACCATGTGGGCGTGGTTTTGTTCTGATGTTTTGTCTCTCAATAAAAAGGCAGCAAGGGAGGTCATCGCCGAGGTCATTTTCGTGGTGGACACAGGCCTCCCTAGCGCAAGTGATCGATCGATCGACTGTCTTGTTTTCTTCATGATGAATACGTCTCTAGAATTAGCGAGGCTTGTGGAAACACAGACCCAACATTCATATTTGTTGCAAGTAGAACAACACAGAAATCTTTATACCAGTAGTTTTAAGTTGTCATATCGTTAGCATATTTATCTTTCTGCATGAAACCAGAAAATGACCTAATGTGTTACAAAACAATCGCATGTTATTGTATTTAGCAATGTAGCTTCCAGACATATAGGTTTATAGATGTTGTTCATATCAGTGCAATTTGATGTTGCCTTTGAAATCTCCAAAAGTTGATTCTGTTCATGTGGACGTAGCGTTTTGTGGGAGAAACGTTTCGTCACTCATCCAAGTGACTTCTTCAGTCTCAGCTGAAGGTTTCCCCGATCTTAGGAAGAGTACATTTGCATAATGACTGAAACCATGAAGGAACAATGGGCTGGGAGGTCAGTTCCTTAATATTAATTATGCAAATTCACATGACCATTGATCAATGGCCTTGAGTACCATTCACATAGAGTTGTGGAATGGCTTCAATCACAGCATTGTAAGATGGCCAGGACTCTGCAGTCTATTTACACTTACAGGCCAGTGGACACGCTTTCAATGATGAGGGTGTACACATCCTGGACAGGGAGGAACGCTGGTTTGAGCGCAGAGTCAAGGAGGCCATTTATGTGAAAAGGGAAAGACCATCTCTGAATGGAGGAGGGAGCCTAAGGGGACATCTGTCACCATCTTACTATTCTGTGATTGCAGCCATTCCTCAACTCTGTGTGAATTGTACTGATTGCCATTGATCATCACGTAGCGTGCCACACGAAACACAAGACACTTTGCAACCTGCTCTTTAATCACTTTAATCCCCGCTTTTTCTCCTGCTTTGTACACATTAATCATGTTTGTTCCTGCTCTCTTACTTTTTAGAGTTTATACTTGCCCAGTTTGTGTGGCACACCCACAATTTCATTGTACATGTACAATGACAGGAGAGGGCTTTTCTATTCTATTCTATTTGGTTTTTATTTACAAATCTTTAAGGTTATACAAATGGTACAATGGGAATTTCGGGGAAAACATTTCCTGAGAATTCAAGGGCATCGCAGCTGTGTCATTGTGGGTTCTTTGTAACAGTCAACATATTGATAGGGATTCTTGGGAACGGCGCTGGGAAGAAAATGTGCAAATTCTAAAAAAGAGAGCCACAAAGTCTGACCAGTACTTTGTACCATATGATTTGAGTCTGGTGTTCTTAGAGAAGAGCTTGTTACTCAAGGTGTTTCTGTTCAGCAGGGAATTTCACGAAACCTGTTAATCCCTTGAGGTGATTTTAAGTAATCGAGCCAGACACAAACAATGAATGTTGTAACCTGAGTCAGGTGTTTGTGTGCACAGAGTAGGTTATAATCACAGAGGTGGATGAGGTCACTTTGAGCTTGATTTTTTTTTTTTTTTTATTCTCCTTTGTTGTGGATCTCCTGGAATAAAAAGTTATTCACACAAGCAGGTGACACATTCACATTTATGGAGGACCCTTTTTCCAACAAACAACACAAAACTAGGCTCATTACAGACTTGAATAGGAGCTTGTATTCTGACTCTCCTAACATCTGTATGTGATTTGTCTCAGCAGTGCATTTTTGTTCTTTGTTTCTTGTAAATAAAGCATAAACCGAGACAGAAAAGCTACCAATCCCCACAAATCCTGCATGAAATCCTGAATGCAAGCAGAAGACTCTAACCTACACCTATCAAGGACATTTGTGACTTTTCATGTCACTTTAAAATACAGCAGAGATGGTGGTGAAAGTGCATCTTCAAGAGATGCACATCTTCTCTAAGGTCCTTGGGCTTGTTTTGGATGCATGTCGAGCTGCAGGAATCCATTACTTGAGTCCGCTGATGTTTTTTTTAGATGTCTTCAGTGCTTCCCGTCCTGTTCCTGTCAGAAGTCTCTGAATATGCTCATGTACTGGAAAGAAAACAACTTTACTTTAGAGGGACTCACATGAGTTCTTCTACACAATATATCTTAAAGAGATGCAGTATGACACGTTATCAATGTTTGCTTTTTTCTTTTGTCTTTGGTCACACAGATATAACAGTGAGGTGTGGACAAGATGTCACTCTTCACTGTCAGGATCCCAGGGGTGTAAATATCACCCTGTTAGAGTGGAGCATACCTGAGATTAAGTCAGACGGATACGTCTTCTTCTACCGAAACCGGCGCTCATATGAAAGCTACCAGCACGAGCGTTTTAAAGGCCGAGTGGAGCTGGCAGACCCGTCTATGAAAAACGGAAACGTTTCTGTGATTCTGAAGAACGTCAACGTCAACGATACAGGAACATATGAGTGTCGGATTATAACCAGTGATCTCAGCAGCGGTCAGAGAGTTCAGAGTGAGTCCAGGCAGTCCATCGACCTCACAGTCATAGACTCTGGTGAGTTGAGAGGTTCACTTTACTACTTATTCTTCTTCTGACTTGTAGGGACATGTGGAGGCAAATTGCAGCCCTCACTGCACGGCTAAGCACAAAAGAGCTTTTTGTGTCTGTGAACTGTGATGCTGGCTTTTCGGAAGGAAGCATTATCTGTTCATTCATGGTAAAAACAGAAGACCCTGCATGTTATTTTCCACCATCTGATAAAAGAAAGAGGAGAAAAATCCCCAACCTACGTCACTGGAAAGGATTTAAAAAATATCGTCTTTGGATGGGCTCTGAATTTAGCGCAGACTTTGATGTTTATGAAATCTTCACTGCAAACTGCAGTGATCTTATTTTTCTGTTTCTACTGTGGTCTGAGATATAATGATGCATCCTGCAGTGACAGGTGGTGACATATCTGATCTGACACAGTTGTTTATTGGCTGTGTTTTATTTATATGCAGACATCTGCTATTGCTCTTTTTTCCATGCTCTGTGTGACATTATTATACCACCTGAGTGTGTTGTACATGTTTGAAGTCCACGGACTAACCTGCACTGTCTCATAGTTCAGAGTTTTGAATGTGGTGGTTCAGTGAAGCAAGAAAGAAAGACGGTGCAGGCAGCTGGTTGAAAAGACTCCGATTTTGAGGCTGGTGTGCAGCCGAGACACAGATGACATGAAAAGAGTCTGTGTGAGTTTAAACTGAGTGTAGTGTTGAATAACTGATTTACAAAGTTGTGTACTCACTCTAGTACTTTAGCTTTCGAGTACCTATAGCAGAATCTTTTATTATGCAGAAAAATGTCCGTGATATGATTGGATCATAGTTGTTGCAGCATTAAAATGTGCTTCCTTTTAATGTATAAGATGGAGATTTTATTGGGTTATACTTCTGGGTGGTTTTATCTATATTAATCGAGCAATATATCAGTATCAGTACAATTATAACTAACAAGGTACCGTAAAATAATGAACTGAAGTTTCATATTTCTGGGGGTCTAGCGTCACCCTGCACTCTCATCTTTGGGTGCACCCCTGCTTTTCTTCTTTCCATGGGGAAAATGTATTTTGAATTGTATATTTAAGTTTATATTTAGTTCTGTTTCTTGTTTTTATGCTTTTATTTGATTGGTGCTTTACTTGGTATACATGCAGCAGCTTTAGAGAGAGAAAATAAAAGTGTCAGTCTCTGAAACACGACGCAGTGATGCTGCTCAGCGTTTATTACTGTTTGCAGGATTTCAAAGTATAAAAGCAGAAATACTGTCAGCATACCTGAGTCCTCACACCTGTTTTGTTTTTTCTCTGCAGGAAGCGAGGATGAACAGGACAAGAAGACATTTCTTTTAGCTATAGGTATTGTTGTTGTTGTTTTAAGTTTTTTTGTTATTCTTAGTGCTGCTGTATGTATCCACAGAAAAAAGAAATCATCAACACACAGGGAACATGAACATTATAAACATCCACCTGAAAAAGAGCTGATCTGAAATGCATCAGACGATGTGTAAAATATTATTTTCTGACCCTGTTATCAAGCAGACAGCACAAACAAGGGTCCCCTCACAGCAACATGGCTTCGATGCACCGCTCCTCTGATCTCAAGTCATGTTCTCCCATCAATCATTAAAAGTAACATTAGGTCAATGCTGTGGCTGCAACAAGCTTCATGACTGTTTCTATTTCTTTTCCCTTTTTTTCTTTTAAGCTCTAACTTTATTCTGTGCGGTTTTCTGCAGAGCTTGATCTTACTGTGAGAACAGGCGGCAGGTAGAGAACAGCAGGCGAGCGTAGTGGAGCTTTTAGCAGGTAGAGAGGTGGAGGAGACAGACGTAGAGTAAATCAGTTCAGACAGTGCATTAAAACGGGGCCACAGTAGCACGGTTCGCAGGTTCTCACAGCTAATTAAGCACTTTATTAAGTTCTTTAAGCTTTTATTTTGCACCTTTAAACACTTTATTTTACTTGCTGCTATTTGTGGCAACTGCAGCCAATCAGTGACTTCCTTCTTTCTGGCCATTGCCTCCATTAGATCAAAATAATTCGCCAAACACAAGTCAGGTAATGTAATATGTGATTATAGTATAACCATAATATTTATTTAAAAAACATACAAACCATTATCACAATGGTTTTATTGTGTTATTATATGAGTTGTGGAAAGTTCTGAGTTGGATCTGTAAATATCAGAAACCTTATTTAAACTCAGCTGATCTCACGTTCAGATCTCCATCTCGGGCGTCGCTGTTTTTAGACTTCCCGTCATGTCCACTTAAATTTGTTCCTCTGCACAAGTTGCAAGGTTGATGTTTCCATTGACTTTCATTTTCAGGAGTTCACTCGAACATTAATCTGGTGAATAGGAAGGATTTTAATTCTGAAGACGTTTTAACACAATCTGAGTCAGTTGGTGCTTTCAGCCCCTGACAGTTCTGCTCGTTTCCTGTTCTGATGCCTCAGGATCTCACCCTTTCTCCTGATCGGCGCCCTCTCCTGTTGTGCTGCCTTCAGGCATTGAAACTCATCAGAAAACTGCTCAGTCGTGAAGTTTAGGTTAGTTTTAAATACAATTTGTTTGCTGTTTGTCGTTTGAGGTCTGTGGTGAGGCTGCAGAGGTCAGAGAGGGACTTCCTCTGAGATCTAAAAGCAGCAGCGGCTCTCAAAACAGTCCATAGGTTTCTGATTTTTATCGATCTCTTCTCAGAACTTTTCAGAATTTAAGTCTTTATTTATCTGATGTACTCAGTGTGTTAATATTTCACTCTTTGTTTTCTGTTTTGCTAGTCCCCACTGATCTTCTTTAGTTTGTCAGTTCAAATGTTGTGGATTCTTACTGATATCCAGTCTGACTCTGACAGAGTGATAAGCAAAGTTCATTGGAAATATCCACTGTCAAAAAAAAGAATAAATCGATATTTGAAGCTCAAAAGGGACAGTGCAATGTGTAAAAGGAAGGTGGAAGAAGATGGACGGGCGTTCAAAATTAAAACCGAGCAGGATGAGCGGTCATATCAGGAGTCGGCAGGAGGAACGAGGTATGAAACCCATGGAGAGAAATGTGGCTTCCCTCCATGTTTAGCTGTTGTTTGTATATTTTGTGTCCAAGCCAAGTGGATCTGTTGGCTCAAATTAGTAAATAATACATAGAAAATACGTGTTCATATGTATGCATGTACACATGTTCATTTCTCAGTACCATTTTTACATTGGAACTTTGTTTTTTGTGACATATTTGTATTATATTCATGCTCTTTTGTCTTCTGTTCATTTAAATTAACTGTAAGTGTTGTGCAGTTGGCTGGACTGTTGATCTGAACTCATCATAGAAATAAAGTGAGAGCCTCATATCACAACTAACACAATGACGGGTTTGTTTGATGTTTTTTCCCTCTAGGGGCTTTTTCTCTGATTAAAGCAAAAATAGGGGAACTATGTCATTAACTTCAGCCTGTTTACACTTGTGCACTTCCTTCTTCTAAACTCAAGTAATTATAATTATGGGTGTTTTTTCGTAAATGCTTCTCTGTAGAAATGAACTTTCTTAGTTGAGTCCAGCATTGAAAGACATTTTAGATCTTTATATGCCAAACAAATAAAAAGTTAAATCGGCACAGTCAAGAGGCGGGAAACAGAAAATGTTTGAAGTGTCCTTTAACTGTGACTAAAATGTTCCTAAATTCCCCCTGGTACTGTTGTTGGTATGTAGCAGGAATGGCTGCGGCTCATTTCAGATGCACTCGGGTTATTTCCACTCCTGCTCTGAAGTACACTGTGCTCACAAACACGACACAGTATATCGCTCCAGCTGCAAGCTATCAACCTTTACTGACTCGACTGTTTGGTCACATGTCTGGTTAGCTGACATTGACCTTAAAGACAGTTTAACTTCCAGGGCACGCAAAGCTATTTAAAACCTTATTTTGGGCAAAGTCAGCAGGTTTAAAAAAAAAACTTGAGATCAGATTTGACTGCTGAGTCTGTACATGTACTTTTTATGTCTTGGGAATACTTCAAAAATAACTACCAAAACAGGACCCATTAGGTCTGTTTTAATGTTTTCTTTTTAACAGGAGCTGCTTTTCTTTCTCTGTCATCATAAAGTCAGACTGGGATTAGGGAATCTGCAGAATCTGTTACTGATGAGTGCACTTTGCTTCCAAAATAAAAAAACAGCTGACCGTCAGTCACTTTGGTTAAATCAGTCAGAAGCCACGAGTACAGCTCACGAAGACTTTATCACGAATGCCAATAAAGATAAGTCATGTTTTCAGTTGAAGCTTATCTCATACTGAAAGTCAGAGTTCAGCATGTTTCCTCATATTTTTACCAAGATTATGTTTTCTGAACCCACAGAGAGGATGGGAATGATGTTTGTCTGATGATACAAACTGTTGACTTGCTCAGTAGTGGTGACGTGTGTCACAGTGACCTGTAGATAGACATTTGTGATACTGTGGGGACTGATGCACTGTGACTTTCACTTCTAGGAAAATGAAACGGGTCAGAGGATGACTTCTCTGGTCACAGCCTGTAAATAAATGACTCAGCACAACACAAACACAACTGGTCAAAATGTTCATTTCACTAATGTTCTTTGCTGTGGATGTTCCTGTTTGTCCGAAACAGCCACGTAAAAACGAACAACTGCACATCCCTCACAATCAGATCATCAGATCGTTGCTGTACTTTCTTTCTTTTCTGCTGGTCACCACTTTGTCTGTGTGTAATTCTGTGAACAGGATGTGGTCAGACTTAATAAGACTAAAGCTGTGTGTGCGTGTGTGTGTGTGTGTGTGTGTGTGTGCGTGTGTGTGTGTCTCAGCAGTGCTTCTGTAAGCTGGCTGATTTTCTGCATCTTCATCCCTACAGTTGTTAATTCCTGACTAGAAGAACATCTGGAAGCTGCTGAACATCTGTTTCTTCCCGCTGAGCTTTAAAATATGAGCAAAACAGAAACAGGCCTTCAAGTGAGGAGTAATGGAGGTTGAGTGGCTGCGATTATTATCAGGTGTTCATGACATGAAAGGAGATGCTGCCACCTGTTGGCTGTAGTTTGTCACTGAAGCTGTGGTGAAATGTGTACATGAGATTATATTCTGTTGTCATGAATGAATTCGCTTTAAAACATTCTACAAAATAATGGTTTGTGCATGACAGAAATAAATAATACTAACACCTTCTCTCGGGGGCTTTATTATGCACACTGTTACACTTGACCTCATAAAATTCAGCAGACAGATTTTGCAGCTGTGCCAGACGTCATATTTCATTGTGGTGTGTGCGTTTGGCACCACAGGGCCACCTTACATTGATCTAAAATGACATTTCTCGTTTTAAAACTTTCTCAGTAAATCCATTCTGCACCTTGAAGGTGAGTTAAATGTTGTATTAACATGTTGTATTAGAGGAGCAGACTGAGCTTTGAGAGCCAAACAGCTTTTATCTTTGAGTCTAAGTTCTGGTTGAAGAAGGTTTATAGTTAGAGTTTATCAAAATTCAGCACATAACTGAGAGGAAGTCTCATTTATAAGTCTTTCTTGGCCAAGTTCAAGTAAACCGATCAGATTGTCATTACTGAATGCTTTAATAATGATTAATATGTCTGGTAAACACTGAAAACAGGTCCACCAGACCTGAACAGCACACAAGAGTTAACTGTTTCAGACAGGACTGGTACACATAGGAATGTTTTTGTTTTTTTAATGCTTCTTCTTTAAGCTCATTAGTTGGAAGCAATTTAACAGGCTCCCAACATGCTCCAAGCTCTGGTTCATGTGTTGTTTCAGACCTACTGTTGATATGCTTCTTTAAAATAGGCACAGTAATTATGCTAAATACTGCTATGTTTTATCAATCTGTGTATTGGTACATCGTGTTGATTTTATTTGCATGGTTTTATTGTGATATTTATATTGCATGGTTTTATCCTCATATTTATATTATGTATTTTAGTGTTGTTGCACAATATTCTTCTAATCCACTGTGGACTAAGCAGACAATTGTAGGCCCCTGTGAGGTGGGGGCGTTCCCCGAGGTGGCCTATCAGCCGCCAGACTGACCTGTTAAAGGGGATAGTGAGGGCAGAGACAAGGGGAGCGACGCACGAAAGGTGAGGAGGAGAAAAAGAAACGCGTGTAAGCCCGCACGTGTGTTGGAGGACCTGCTGCCTGACTGTGGGGGGCCACGAGTCGTTCGGCGATCCAGTCCCAACGGCAGGAACAGCAACAGTGGGTGGCGATGGCCGCAATTCACAGCAGGGCAGGGGTGTCCCTCTGCCTGCATCTGATGGTACTACGAGGGAGGCCGTGTTCAGGTGTGGAGTGGGGCGGGACTGTGCGGTGACGCGCTGTCAGTAGGAGACAGGTCTGCGACAGGAGCCCCCTCCTTGTTCTTCTGGCCTGCGTGGTTTCCATCCCGGAAGAGAAATTCCTCTCCTGTTTTAGATAAGGAACATTTCCCCGCTTGTGGCTGGACTGTGGGATTATGGGACTGTGAGGGGGAATTTTTGCATACGGGAGACATTTGTTTAGCTTTGTTTTAATAGTGTATAGTTATTTTTGCCGGCAGGGTTTTTAGTGTAACCTGTATTTGTGATTCTGGCTGTGTTTTTTTCCATGGAAATAAATGGTGTGTGTTCAAAGTCAGCTTAGTGTCTGTGCCCAGAGCACTGACCCACTCGCTCCCCTTCCTCTTGTATGTGAACGGACTTGGAGGTGAAGATTTGGGTCCACCAGTTTTAGCGGCAACAAGAGAAACACTCGAACAATAACTTCCACCAGCGTCACGTTAATGCTTTTGTTTATGTTGATATCTAAAATGAATATAACAATTTTGCAATGTTGTGGCTTATTATCTAAAAACTTGTGTGATAATTTCTGTGTAATCAGGGCTGAAAAATGCAAAGCCGCGCGTTCCTGTATAATTCCATGTTAATTACCTATTAAAGGAAGAAGCTGAAGAGCCTGGTGTGTCCAGATCTGCTGGCTGGGATGTACCTGCATCATGATGCTAACACTGGTTAAAATACCAAATAAAACAGACCGATTGAAATGTCTTTACAACATCTCTGAACATCATGTGGGATAGTATAAGACCTATAGATGTGTGTCAGATTTTTCCTTCCTGAATCCTCCAATAGACAATAATGTCTCTGTTTCCCTCCTCACAGTTTCTAGAAGCAAAGGTCAGAGGGCGAGCTCTGGGTTCTTCGACCCTTCAGAAAATTGTCAATGTAAATAGACCTGAAGCAACAAGATCAAACTGGTCCTCACATTAACATCAAATTATTCAAAACAAAAGCAGCACTTTATCAAACCATGGCTCCTGTTCACAGGACAAATATCAAACGTCTCAAATAAAAATGTAGCTGAAGTTTAACTGCCTCTTAACAGCACACAAAACAAAGATGTTGTCAGTCAGACTCTTTCAGATGGTGTTACACAGTGGATCAAAGTATTTAGTGTGACCTAGTGAGGACCTAAGTGAGGACCATCTATACCGAAGCACTTATAAATGAAACTGAAAGGACAACAGTACCTCAAGACTCAAAACAAAACTCATACAAATGTTTAATGCAAGGTGCAAACAAAACTCACCTGTTTATAAGATCGGGGAAACCTGCAGTCAGCTGAGACTAAAGAAGTCACTTGGATGAGTGACGAAACGTTTCTCCCACAAAACGCTACGTCCACATGAACAGAATCAACTTTTGGAGATTTCAAAGGCAACATCAAATTGCACTGATATGAACAACATCTATAAACCTATATGTCTGGAAGCTACATTGCTAAATACAATAACATGCGATTGTTTTGTAACACATTAGGTCATTTTCTGGTTTCATGCAGAAAGATAAATATGCTAACGATATGACAACTTAAAACTACTGGTATAAAGATTTCTGTGTTGTTCTACTTGCAACAAATATGAATGTTGGGTCTGTGTTTCCACAAGCCTCGCTAATTCTAGAAACGTATTCATCATGAAGAAAACAAGACAGTCGATCGATCGATCACTTGCGCAAGGGAGGCCTGTGTCCACCACGAAAATGACCTCGGCGATGACCTCCCTTGCTGCCTTTTTATTGAGAGACAAAACATCAGAACAAAGCCACGCCCACATGGTTCTAAGGCAAGGCATTGTATGTATATGTGTGAACTTCTGTAAGAATGTGTGTGTGTGTGTGTGTGTGAGACCTCCTGCTGACCAAAGGGTCGTAAACGCAGGAAGCTTACATGAAAAGAAGCAGATCTTCCAGATAGTTTGTATCTGCAATAAAACATTACAGCCCCCCACCTAGAACCTGGAGAATCTGGGGGGAAGGACAGTGGAATTTCTTTCATCAGAGTTGGCAAGCATAGAAATGACAACATTTAACAATTCACTCTAACAATGCATCAAAAGGATTTATCCATCAGAGGGAGAAAAAAAAAACAAAAACTAAAAAACCAGAACAAAAGCAGCAAGACGTGACTGACTGATTACAGTATCTTATAATCTAGCTACAGTCACGCTAGTTAAAATGAAAAATGAAACCAGCCTTTAAAGGTGTGCTTTGAGTTTAGGGCTTTATATTTGAATCGCATTCCACGATGACCTCGACCATCTTAGATATTATTGTAAAACTATGGTATTATTGTATTGTTGTAGTAAACCGTGCTGTAAAGACACCTTGTTACTAATTAGGCAATGTTTTCTATGACAAACGTAACTCCAGTTTTCTGAAGTAATGGGCTATGGTAGTCATTAACAGCAGATCCTTTGATCCTCGGCCTATCCTTGTGTCAGGCTGAATCCTATCCATTTGTGTGTGTCTAGCAATATATTTCAAAATGAGCTTTCTTAAAAGTGCAACTGCACATTATCATTTTAGCTGTATTCCAGTTACGGAGTCATTTCCAGACCATTATGGAAAAAGCTGTGAGATCTCCTTATTATTCACAGATACATTAGCTATATATGAACTGTCTTCCTCTTGTCACCCCCGCTAGGAGCAGACGCTAACTGAGTGCTGCAAGAGGGTCCATGCTCACAGGTGCTGCTGATAAGGAGCCAATCAGACACCCGATTGTCAGCACGTGGAGTACCAGAATCTTAAAACTAGATTCAAAAGAAGAATAGTCTGTTTGGCGCTGCGAGAGAAGATTTGGCAAGTTTTTGAATGGGTGTAAACCAGATACTTAACTCTGCTGCTGTGGGTTAGGGCGTGTTATTTATTTGCTTTGTAAATGCAATGTTTACTGTTTCCTGTCTTTTTCTTCCCTTTCAGTTCCAGTTTCCAGATGAACAGAATCAACTTTTGGAAACTCACCTGAGGTTTGCATAATACTGAAATGATGGTGGGTGCAGAGTCTTAAGTTTATGGGAGGTGTTTCAGAGAGAATGAGACATACTGAGCAGTTGGAGCCACACTGGAACTGTATTGAGCACCACTAGCTCAGAATCAAAGACACACCTCCATCCTTCATTTGTCTGTCCTGCAGATCCTTCCGATTCCTAAAAGATGAAATGAATAGAATAGAATAGAATAATCCTTTAACTGAATACTGGTTGTCTGGATCAAATCGCTCATTCCAGAAACAAGGACATAGATCTTCCAGGTCAGCTCTGGTCAACTATACAACTATGATGTTAGGCTGAATGTTTTTAAATTGTTTCAGAGAACAAACAAACACATTCTTATAAGATTGAGGCAATAAAAATGCGCCATTATTGTGTATTATTCCTGTCCAAGTTCACATCACTGAAAATAAACTAGTGCTTGATTTTTTAAATTCTATTAGACTTATTTTATTAAACATATTCAACCACACACACACAGTTAACACAAACCTCCTGCACTCAGATTTCCATCTTTCTAACAAAATTCATGCAAGGTTCCCACAGTTGGATGAAGGTTTCACACCTATCCTTAGCAATGTCAGCCAGTGTCTTATACAACATAGCCCATGGGTTGATGTTAACATGAAGTATTTCTAACTGTCTCTTACACATACACTTTTTTAATCCAGACACTACTATATATAATTAGTAAATAGTAGACATTAGTGATTATCAATTATTTTCCTGTATAAGCTGAACTGACGACTATCCTGTAGCAGATTATACTACGGTCACTGAAATGAGTACCACTGCTGAACATATAACAAACTAAAACCCGTCTCTAGCATCCATGTCTGTCACACCAACCCTCTGCATGTCCACCTTCACTACATCCATGAATCTTCTCTGTGGGCTCCATCTTTTCCTCCTACCATACCTGACAGCTCTATATTTGACATCCTTTGTCTAATATAACCACTACACATATCCAGATAAGGTCCCCTCTACTCCAGCAAAAAAGTTTTTGGTTTAGAGTAGCATGGATCCCGCTGAGCTTTGAAGTGTGAGCAGGGCAGACAGCTTACGTTTAGAATAAGAGTGGCTGTGATCATAACGTCTAAAGAAAGGACATGTGCTGCCACCTGTCGTCTTGGTTTATCACTGAAGCTGTGAAATTATTTAAATCGCTTCAATACATCTTCTACATTGTTTAGTCTATAACAATAAAATGATGTGGTTTGATCCCAGGCTGCTTTCTGGCTGCATGCCAAATATCCTCGGGCAAGATACTAACCCCACGTTTGCCTACTGGTGGTTGTCAGTGTCCGGCAGCCTCGCCTCTGTCAGTGCGCACCAGGGCAGCTGTGGCTACCATCACCAGGATGTGGATGACTGGGTGTAGTGTAAAGCGCTCTACAAATGCAGGCCATTTACCATTTTTGCGCGTTTAATTCTCCTATGTTAGATTTGCATATGTGCATATGGTCACAGCAGAGAGAGCACAATCTGGGTTACTGCAGCAGACAGATCCTTTTTTGAAACGTTCATTTTTTTGAATAGTATCAAATTCGGGATCATGGTTATGTTGCACATTTAGATTAAAAGAAATAGAAACCAGTGTGGCTTTGTGAGTCCGCCTTTACTTTGTATTCAACAAATATATAGACATAGTACCGTCACACAGTCTCACACAGGTTTAGGCGCACTGCAGCATGGCGACTGGCTTGTTTACTCGCACTAAAGCTCCTCATTTCAGGAGATACTCCCTCTTGTGGTGTAACGGAGGCATAACTACTCTCACCAGCACTGTCTCATTGGAGACTAGGGCACAGATCATTTTACAACTAAAGAGAATAACATATAACAATCAGAACATTTTAACCACCTGTGTGTGTGTGTGTGTGTGTGTGTGTGTGTGTGTGTGTGTGTGTGTGTGTGTGTGTGTGTGTCTTTAGGATGAACTAGAAAATAACATAAATGTCTTTATTTATATTCTCATTTGCTGTTTGTATTTCTACATTTGTTTTCCGTGGGTGGAGACAGTCTGGAGCATGACTGTCTATCAGATGAGCCATAACTGAATTCCAGTCTGATTGGTTCCGCGTGACTTCAGAAACCAGCTGGGCCAAAAGTAGCTGTCCAATCGCCCAGTATCCACGTTAGCTCCTCCTCCCAGTGCAGAAAACACCCACCACAGTCAGCTGTTGCCTCAATCGGGACTTCCCCGTCAGTGCTGCGAGTCCGCGCTGCTTCGGCTTTTCTTTATTTTTTCAGATTCGGAGATTATTCTTAGATATATTTGGAATATACGAAAGGCTTTCCAATGGAACAAGACGAGCAGGTGAAGCATCTGCGTCCCACCACGGGCTATGGAGAGAGGTCCTTTTTGGAACAAAGATGGCGACGTCAAATGTCATTTCGAGGCGTTGGACGTAAGGGGTGGAGCCCCGCATTGGAGGCTCCACCCCAGAATAGCACGTCACTGTGCCCTGTGACGTGCTATTCTGCCTTACCGGTGCCCAAGTGGAATTTTATGCTTCCTCGACGGATCCTCGACTTCCTCGACGGATCTAATGCAAAGGAAGTATGGCTACGATGCCCTTGGTTCACGCTGCACTCCTCTCGACTGTGTTTTTTTTGGTCTCTGCGTTTAACGGTAAGTTGGGGTTATTTGTTAAGACGTTCCTCCTCGGTGCAGTCTGACATTACTATATCACTGTAGATCGGTTATACAAAATTTGTAAAAGTACACTTAAATATCGCGTCACCTATTCTGATTCAGTTACGGGTGGGAAGAACTGCACATTTAACGCATGAAGAAAGAGTGGGGTTATCACTTAGTACAAGTTCTCTTATGGCGGTTGGGCAGTGTTGGTCCGGAGGGGGTGCACTGATTGGTTGGGCATGTTAGGTGTGCGTAAATGACAAGTAAGTAGTGACCTGTGTCGTATTTTGCCTTTGTTGTGTCAGTACTGTAGTATGTTACCATTTAGGAGCTAATGTAGTCCATAGTTGGAGCGGTAGGCCACGCATGCAACGCGTGAGTTCACCCTCATTTCATATGCTAACTTATGTTGTTAGCTTGCCCCCGGTTTAGCTTTGTTGACGCATGTACGGTCGCTCGTATGTCCATAATGTCATTCCTGTGTTATCAGACCTTCTCTGTATGTGATGCTTGTGATTGTTTACTTTGAAGTAGCGGAGTTTGTAGCGAACAATTAGGTACGTGGATTAATAAAATGTAGTCTGACCGGAAGTATGGCGTCCCGCTTGCCCTTCACAATAAGTGCATTATAGCGGATTATAATGGGGGACGCTTTTATTTTGTATAACTACCGGAAGTAGTTCCTGTGTACTGACGGTTGCTTAACTTCGCGCTAATGCTATTTAGTTGCATAGTGTGAGCAGTTTGAAGTGTATTATATTTTTCTGATCTTTATATTTGATTATGTTAACTATGTTGTATTATGTTTATATTTGAGTATTTGACTTGTCTATTCTCTTTATTTATTGTTATTTCCCTTGTTTATTTCCTTTGTAGGAAACCACACACACACACCCAGACACACACTTATGTACACCCGCTGTGTTACAGCCCCAGAAATTAAGCGGTGACAATAAAGTGCCTCAAACGGAACCTCAAGCTCCCTCCTTCTTTCGTACTCTATTTGGCCTTAAGTGGTGTTCTGGCCGACACACCGGGGTGACCGTAGTGCTCAAAGACTGAATCAGTGCCACACAGGTTTATTTGCTAAATAAATCAGATTATAACCAAAAACCACAGTAACAGAACTGATTTGCAAATTTCTGAATCCCCCTGTTACTGAAAAAGATCTGTGTATTTATCTTTAGTTTTTAGTTTCAAAAGGAAATCGTGCATTATAGGAGGGGGACGCACACATTTTGGCAGATGCAGCCACACAGCCTGATAAAATCTATAGAGGGGTAAACCCAGGTTAATTCACTGGGGTGCGATGTGATGACATGCTCACGTCTGGTTTTACACTGTTATAGTATCAAAGTCTTTGTCTGAACAAACTGTTCCCGTCAGATTATTGTAGTGCACAGTTTAAGGTAAATAGTCTTCCGCACGGTACATTATAATGTCATGAAATTAGCATTAAAATGCGTTTTTTCAGCTTTTGTGATTTGTTTCAGTGACTTCAGATCAGTAACAAGTAGAGTAAAGAAACGTAGCCAGACAAGTGTCTCCTCCTCCTCTGAACGCTCTTGTGGATGGGGGAACAATTTTTGCTGGAGGTAACTACTTTGGCACAACAAATGTGAAGAAACATGCAAAAACGTACAATGAGCAGCATCTTTCAAACTTGTCCATGCCTTAATTCTCATGTGTTCTTCATAGTAGTAGCAAATGCATAAAAATAAGGCTTTTATCAAAATACTCAAAGAAGAAATTTTAGATTTTAACTGTATTTACAGAGGCTTTAGAGCTTTTCCTACTGATAAAAACCTCATGGCCGTTCATACTACACAAGGAAGTGACCACAGACTTAAATGTTGCTGGATTCTCCACATATTTAAAGTCTCCTTTGATAACACACATCACTGTGTGCTAAATTTCAGTATCCAGTGTGTGCTGTAATTCATCTATTTCCCCAGATGTCAGTCTGTTTGCAGCTCTTGATGATTAGATTGCACAAAGGAGTAAATTAGCTTTTTAATGTCTACAACCCAAACTGTGTCCTCTCATTCAGTCCAGAAAAACATCACAGCTGGACAGAACGTCACTCTGCCATGTCGAGCTCCAAACAACAACAAAACCATCATAGTTATGGAGTGGAGCAGACCTGACCTGGGATCAGAATATGTCCTTTTTTATCAAAATAAGCAGTTTGATCCAGATCACCAGCATCCATCTTTTAAGAACCGGGTGGATCTGCAGGACAGACAGATGAAGGATGGAGACGTGTCTTTGATTCTGAAGGATCTGATGATTAATGACACTGGAACATACGAGTGTGGTGTCATCCAGAACCGTACAGAGGGTTTGAAGCTCATCATCAGCATCACACTGAGTGTTGATCCTCCAGGTGAGTGAGTAGAGTTGAGTGTGTGTGTGATCAGAGGTGAAGCTGCTTCCTGCTTGTTGATGTTTGTTTCTAAAGATGTTGTTGATGAGACTTTGTAGAAAGCAGCTGGTCTGAGTGATGTGATCAGAGTGCAGTAGATAATGTCTGACAGCAGTTTGAAGAGGAAATGGATTCTGTTCTGTTCTTCACTCATCACCTACCTGACAGCTGACACCTCACACCTGTTTCTCACCTGCAGGTCAGACACACACAGAGGATGGAGGGAAGGAGGATGGAGGGAAGGAGGATGGAGGGAAGGAGGATGGAGGGAAGGAGGATGGAGGGAAGGAGGATGGAGGGAAGGAGGATGGAGGAGAGAAGAGTGGATCTGTTGGACTAATAGCTGGTCTGGTAGTTCCCGCTGTGCTTCTTGTTGCTGCTGTTTCTGGATTTTGATCTACAGAAAACATAAGAAGCAGGATCAGGATTCATACCAGCCTCCTGTTGAAATGCACCATGTTTGAAATGTCTCAGAGCTTTTCCAAATGAGCTCTCAGTCTCCTGGCTTTGCGCCAATTTCCCATCGTTGTCACTCAGCACAGTAAAAAACAGATCTGAGGACGTGTTTGTCATGAAAAGAGCCCAACATTTGGTTTTCAGGGTTTTCATAAAGGGGATTTATTTCTGTGAATGAAAAACCGACTGAAATCCTGGATTCTGTTCTTCACTCACCACCAGCTCACACCTTCTTCTCACCTGCACGTCCTCCAGGAGGACATGGAGGGTTTGTGGCACTGGTAGTGAGTCTGTCAGTTTTGGTACCTAATGATTTGATCTGTAAAAAAAGAAAAGGGAATGGTGCTGAATATGTGATTCCTGCTTCTCAGAGATCCTGTTAAAGTCTAAAGACATTGGGAGGGTTTCACACTGTTTGGAGCAGGGAAACAAGTACTAATGGTGCAATCTTTCTACGTAGCACTTTTAATTCTTATTCCTACTTTTATTTTTTCATGTCTATTTAAGTGCTATTTATGACACTATGTTTGCACTGAAGCACCGCAGCAATTTCCTAATGTTGTAAACCTGCTCAACATTTGGCAATAAACCCCTTTCTGATTCTGATACTGGTTTTGTTGTTGTTGCTGTTGTTTTTTTGTTTTTTTTGAACAACACAGTCGAGATTCACATTGTCCTCGCAGTGAACCGCAGAATCAAATGTCTGAGATCTTTCTACAGCTGAATTATGAATCTCCTGCTGCTGATCACAGAGACAGAAATCGTCTAAAAACGCACAGAGGCCACCAACACCCCACAAAGGTCCCTGACTTCACTGACAGTCTGGGGGAAAAAAGCATTTTTCTGAGGTCTGAGGTGAGGCTGTCTCACATAGTTAACCTGCCAAGACCTGAACTTTTTCATGGCATTTTTAATTTCTCGTTGCTATTTGGGCTGATTGGGACCTGATGAATGTAAAAACAAAGAATTACCTGATTTCCTTTTTTTTCTTGTACCTTTATTTTTGTTTTTGAGAAAAGTGAGATCGCTTAATTATCCATGTTTCACTTATCTTAACTGCACTACTGTATAATCTATATTATTGCTAATATATATTTGTAATATCTATATCATGGCTGAAGCACTTCTGGATGGATGCAAACTGCATTTCGTTGCCTTGTACCTGTGACATGTGCAATGACAAAGTTGAATTCTATTTAATTCTATTCTGTTCTATTTTATTCTATCCACATACGGGGACATTTGTTTGACATTTTGATAAAGTAGCAGTTTAATGTCCTCGTACATGGATATTAAGAAAATTTTGTGTTTTGGTCCAGATCAGGGGTCTGCAACCTTTCACATCCAAAGAGCCATTTGGACCCGGTTTCCACGCCAAAGAAATGAAGATAACACTGTATATTTCTTATTACCTTTATGCTTTGTGTGAATACTAAGGTGTGTTGCTTATGAAATCCATGAAGTGCTACAGAGAAAAATACATTTTATTTATGTAATGAACACATTTTGAACTCTTAAAGAAATATAACAAAAGGAAAGACGCCCAGCTGAACTAAAATGATCCATGTAGCAAACAATGACTGTTGTGAGCCTAAGTTGTGTGGGCATCGAAGGACTACCTAGTGCAAAGAATATACATGATACAGATGTGCATAAGCTGACTATTTCTTTTTCTACATATACCGGTGTTTGAAAAATGAACAGTGAAAGCAACAGCAAAAAGAAAAACAGATCCTTCAGGCTGGACTGAACAAAGTGATATTTTATTGGCAAAACTTTTAATGAATGTTTAAAAAACATTTTACTGTTGTGTGAAATCAATAAACTCTTATTTTAGCAAAAATATCAAAAACATTTTACACACTGAATGTTTGCAGAACTTATTTACATAGTAAGTATTTAAAGCTCCATGTCTAGCATAAGTTACTTGCACTGGTGTCTTGGGACAACTCCATCTCGTCTCACTTAATCCGTTTTTTAACTAATGCTGTGTTCTGGTAATTTGACAGCATACATGCTACTGCAAACAGTTGGTTGATATTGTAAACAGGTGACATGGTGATGATGCCATCAAAAAGTTTGTTCTGTTTGATCCTCCTAATGACTCGCTCCACATGTAGCCTGAGTCTGACTGTGGCCTGCGTCTCCTTAACCTGGTTCTTCTTCTGCTTAGATACAAAAGGGGGGCGGTACACTTTGCATTTACAACAATCTGTGATCAGGAAGCCCTTATCTACCATCACTGCCATGTCTTCAGTCAGCTTCTCAGCAATGCCTGATTGTTTGAATAGTTCCTTGTCACTAACCGAACCTGCGTACAGATCAGAGATGAATGTGACTGGACCATGTGGAGCTATGCCAACCAGGGCTTTCATCGTGCAGTGGGATTTGTACGAAGAGTACGTTTCACTCTGGAGAAGTGGTGAGGATGGTGTCTGACACCTCAGCTCTGTACAGTCAAGGATCACCTGGGTGTCTGAGAAATCTTTGAATTCTTTAGGGAGGTAAGCTTGCACTTCTGCACGTGTAAGCCAGATGCACTGAGACCCCAGTGCAGTGGCAAGAAAACTTGTCCATGTTGCAATGATGCTGCTCACTGTGGACTGGTGTATGTTGAATCGATGAGCCAGGTCCCTCTCCTTCAGACCAACAGACAGGAAAACCAGGAAAAGAAAGAACTCGTCGATTGGCTGGAGCAGCTGCCTCTGAAAGGTTAAAACAAAAGGGAAAATGTTACTCCTAAAGCTATGAACTAGTAAGATCATGCTTTTCTTGGCTAAATGTTTTGTAAGATAAGACAGGATAGACCCTTATTAGTCCCACACGTGGGAAATTTGTTGAGTTACAGCAGAAAGTGGCAAAAATTCAGAAAAACAATAGGATAGGATAAGAATAAGACACTGTGTACAATAGAATAAAATACTTTATAGATCAGAATAAAATGTGATATTGTCAAAGTAAATGGTTGCTGGAATGGTTATGCACACCATACTGTACTGTCAGGGTTGAATTCTTTTATTTTTCTAGTAAATAAAGTTGTTTTTATTATCTTTATATACAAACTGCAAACATCCTTGTAGGACAAGTGTTAGGACTTGTTAACAGTCCTACTAAGGGACAGGTCAAATGTCAACGGCACTGCATCCATGTTTATGATCTCGTCCGGTCCGATGGAATATTCGTTTCTTTCTTTGTGTGAATTTGCGCAAGTTTGTTATTTTCTCTGCATAGTCGGGGGGGAGTTGCTGACACACAGTCGTCCGCGCCCTGATGGACAGTCCTTTTCGTTGGCGACTATTTTGGCTTTCAGTCGGATCTGCACAGTTGAAACACCTCGCCCATTTGCTCTCTGTGTGTTCACCCAGCCTTCAATACATTTGGGCCATCTGCTCTTATTTCCTCTGAAAGCTGTTTTCGTCTTTTGGACTGAGCCAGTTCGTCACGCTGGCGTCTCCAACGTCTCACCATTGATTCGTTTATGCCAAGGGTACGTGCAGCAGCTCTACTTCCCCTCCCTGAGAGCTTTAATTTGAAAGCTGCATCATATGCATTTCTTGTGTTTACCATACTGAGGGTTTGTGAATGAAAGCTTCCTTTGCTCCTGTAATACTCCTCTTGCTAATCAAGTTTGTTTTTCGCGCTACTTCGTACGGGACTACGTTGCCTTTCGGACGGACATGTGACCAACATACCACTCTTGTCCCCCGATACTGTGTGTCTGATCACATGCCCTTCTGCCAGCCAACGTAGTGCCGTACAACAGCGGAACAAACAAAACAAATCCTCTGAAAGCCACAGGGTTCAAAGCTTGTGCAAAAAGTAGCGGCTTGTAGCCCAAAAATTACGCCACATAAACACAATGACATCGCACCTCTAGTTCCAACTACCAACAAAGCCATAGCCTACCGTTTGTGTGCGTGCAGGTGTCAACACTTCTTCGTCCGTGTTGGCAGCTGACTTGGCTCTTGAAGCCCGGATCATTTTATAGATGCAAGGCTCAATCAAAACCCAGAATGCCACCAAATGATCATAGCTTGGAAATCTATTCACAAGAGAGACAAACATCGTGTCAATCATTAATTAACATCACTCATGAAACATACAGTCAGCAGATAAAAAGTAAATATCTGTTGTTTTCATGAAGACTGGAAACACTTGAACTTCGATGTACCTGGTATAGAATTGGATGTCACTGTCAGAGCCAGCAAACCGCTGTAACCCAAACTCTCGCTGGACACGTAACTCCTGTATTTCCTTCCTCAGACTCTCCACGTCTTTGGACAGGTCTTCTGCTGATGGCTCAGGGACTGAGCAGTAGTCATGATCTCCTGTAACGCTGTGCTGACCTTGATCCCCAGGATGAACTAGTTCAGGGGGTTCTCGCTCCGTTCTCTCCCAAACACTACTCGGCGTTGGTTCAACTTTATAATTATTCCACTGAAAAAGTGTCGGGACAGCACCTTTAAAAAGCCTCCTTCGACCATCAAGGGTTGTTGGTCCTGCATCCTTGGCTGCTGGGTCCCTGATAAGTGAGAAAACAAAATCATGTTCATTTTTTTTGTTGAATTTTGTAGAAAATGGGCCATGTTTCTGGTGACAGTGGGGAAGGAAAAACTCCCTTATAACAGTCAGAATCAAGAGGGTGGGGAGGCGAGGAAGACAGAACAAAAGGCACGCTGTGGCAAGATTAATAATAACTAATGATTCAATTCAGACAGGTGTATAAATGCACAGTGGGCGAAAATGTGATTAATAAAGAGTGCATTATGTGCTAAGGGTTTAAACAGCTCCAAGAATTAGAAGAACCTACTTAAAACAGTTTTAAAGTTAAAATCATTTCTATGTGTTTATTGTAGTTCTTTTTTTTAAGTTTTCCCACCACCTAAAGCAGGGTTAAAGTAACACAGTTTCACTATCATGTAGCGTTAGTCTCACCTCACCCAGCCTCAATATGCTTACTTGACAGCACTCCTCGGTATTAAGTCACACCCAGAGAAAGACTTTGATATATTCACCTTGCAGGGATGCCTTCTGCAGATAGCTTGATTTGTGCTATCCGTTGTAGCTTTGCTGTCTGTCTTCTGTTGAACACATCCAGTCTCATTTTTCTTCTTATCTTCTCTGCAGATGCCTCCTCTGCCTTTCTGCCTACAAAATAAACATTTCATTATTTCTACTTTTGAGCTTGCTAACTAAGAAAACACGACATAAAGCCCACTATGCATGCAGCTATGTGGTTTTCCATCATCAGAAACCACAACGATAGTCTAGTAAATAATGAAAACACTTATGTTAGAAAGCTTATATAAAAGTTGCCCGATACAAAATGATCGGAACAAGCGGAATACGCCGGCTGGAAGGTCCCATCTTTCAGTCTTGTTTTGCTTACTCCTCCTTCAATGGTGCTACTCAGTTTAGTTCACCTAATGCGGTAAAAGAAAGTACTTCTCTTTTTTCCTCGTCTATTTGTACAACCTGGGGCGCAACAGTTATCAACAATGGTTAGCCGCGTTCACCACGGCAGCCGGATGCTGCCAAAATAGCGACGCCTGGAGGGGGCGAGCCTGTGTGACGTCATCTCCTGGAGCCTGAACAGAGGTCGCTGCTCCCTGCGCAGTACAAATACTACCAGTTTCGAAATAAGAAATCGCATCCAGTTTACTAATGGCTGGGTGCAAATCTGGCTGTTTTCAAGCCGCTAAACTGTGAGTACGTCCCAAGTTAAGTCAGCTGGAGTGCGTGGGAGTATAATAGCCATTATAAGATAACCTTTATCAGTCCCACTCAAATTAGTTTTGTCACAGCAGTTAGGGGACAGTGCAAAAGTTATATAACAAAAATTAGAATACAATAAGAATAAAATTCTGTACACAACTGTACAGAATAGAACAAAATAAAAATACTATATACAGTAGAATAAATAGAATAAGATATACAATAGGATAAAACAGAATACAAATTCTATGTACAACTGAGTAAAAATACAACGATGCCAGAAAGGAGTATTGCACTTAGTGTTGTTGTCCACCCTCCACCACAATTAATGTTATACATTTATCAATGAACTGCAAATATCTCGTTGTCATATTATGTGTCCATAATTGTAAAGTAGATGCAAACTACTACATTGACAATCGGGCAAGATATTACTTTAAACCCATTGTTGTCCTCCATGCACACAGGGGAAACTTTCAGCGGTTTTCACATTAAGGCCGTTTGAATCCTCAAAACTTTATGTGGCGATTGCCAGACACTAAGAGCAATTTTTTGAATTAGGGATTGGGGTTTGGGGTGGTGTTTACCTCCGACTAGTGCTCTTTGTTGTTGTCCTTGCGTTCGTCGTCTTTTTTCGGAGTTCATGTGTAGCGTTGGTACCCAGTCTGGATTTGTTTGATCCATTTCATAGGCAGGCTTCCCTACAGTGGTGCGACAGAATTAGCGAATCTTTACATAGCACGTGTCTGCAAAGTCACTCAATACGATGTTTGTTCGGATTGTATAACCGAGTGCATCAACAATAAAATTATTAAGCTATAAAGAGTGATGTAAACATACTACATTTTCACTTACCGGAGTGAAAATGTCGGGAGCACACCAACAGATATTTAGAGATGGAAGAGAACTGGAGATCAAGTCGTCCCACGGCTGCTATCCAGGCTAGACGCCTTCTTTTGGTAACATCCGATACATGAACTCCTTCACGTTGCTTCCAGGTTGGGAAAGCATAAAAAGACAATCCAACCTTATTCCCGTGCCGGTCGTAAGATCGAACATTGCAGCCGAGCACACAGCAAGTACGAACCATGGCTATGCTATCGCTCCTAGCTTAGACCCCCAAAATGGTGAATCGGGCCAAAATCCTTTCCACGCCCACCCCCGTGACATCACGCTCCGAAGCCCTATATGGCGCATCAGCCCAAAAGACTTTCCACGCCCACCCCGTGACATCACGCGCCAAAGCCCTGTAAGATAGTGATGTCCTGTGTGTCGAAGCGTGTGTCAGGGGAGTTTTTGGGAAGCACGTATCGAGGCTCGCTTTGATTACGTGTGCAGTGACGTTCGAGGCCTCGCGGGCAGTCCGTACCACGTGACTGATTCAGGGACTGGCTCGCCGGTTCGCGCCAGATTCGAAATAAAATGGGCAGCAAAACACAGCTGATTCCCCATCACACTGTTGTGGAATTGGACTAAGTACGTGCTACATAGTTGAGCATTTCTTCTTCGATGGAACCAGCAAGGAAGAGATTTTTTTTAAATTTAATCTCCTAATAAAGTATGCACACAGTAATAAATGTCACAAATGATAAGTACCATAATATAAATAAAACTATAGATCCTATAATCTGATTTCTGTATTTTAGTTTATTAAAAAGTGAAGCGCCACACAGTTTGTGTGATTATCCAGATGTACATAAGCATGATTACACAGTTACACAATCATACCAAAACTCTGTCCTGATAGTTTCCACTTTCTCTTTTGTATCACACATACTGAGACAATATTCGGGATAAATAACAATGAAAACAATTCATTTATTCAGTTTAGAGGCCTACACATCACATCATTATAGTCAAAGAGCCCGTTTCACTTGAATCGTCCACTTGATGGCGCAGTAGAGCAAATGAATCATCACAATGCTTTGACCATGAGTCGACCAGTGTGATGGAAAGCTTCAGTTCATCACGAGGCTTCATCTTATGGAACGCCAGGACTGCCATAATGAATGAATTAAATACATGACTAAATAACTGAGTATCATCCTTAAATAAATGTTTTAGTGTGTTTGTACAGGTGGCTACAGAACTGGATCAACGTCCTCCACAAGCACAGCGGCCGGAGCAAAATGATAGATTAACATAATTGAAACTACACCCAGCCCGTGTTTTGACTGAATATTACACAGCTTCACTCCATGTACACCTTACACTGAAGAACAAGCTTCGAGGGCAACCGATCTCTCCCTGAAGACAAAATGCAGTTCGAGAGCAACAGCGTCAACTTCAAGACTCAACAATGTGAACACACAGCAACACTGCCCTAAACCCTAAAGGGTTCAGCAGCATGTACAAATACCATGGATGGATGGAAGTATGCGCTCCCAATCACAAGCTGGGAGGTTTGCCAGCGACATCACTGTGTGTGAATGGACTTGAGAAGACTGTCTGAGTTTCACATTTGCCATACTGGGAGCTGAAAAGGCAAAGGAAGAGACTGAAAAGAGTGAAAGACAAAAGGCAAAGCTGAAGAAGAACGGCCCACTGGGCCCCTCACACGCCACAACTGTGAACTGCTGCAGATTCAGGAGAGAGACAGAAGCTGTGAGAAATGGAGAGCATGGAGGAAAAATGAAGTCTGTTGTTGTTAATGTGAGAACACGTGAAAATTGGGTTGGAAAACTGTGGCCGGCTGTCTTGTGGAGGTTGATAAAGAGTTCGTAGGATTGCAACAAAGGTAAAAATAAAACGCACACAAACACACATAAACAGAGAAATGTGAAGGAAAGGCAGCTTTAAGGACACGCCCTGCTGAATCTGCAGCTCCACTGCACACAGCCATTAAACCTGCCTACTAACACACACATGCAATGAAGATCAGCTTGTTATCTGTCATCAGTGTTAAAATTGTGCAAATTTCACAGACACTTGTTATCAAACGCTGAGTGTATCCACTGCTGACAAATAACCCTCTAGGGTTGCAGGACAAGAGTTTAACTTTTGTGAAGGGAAAAAAAGAGATTCTGGTTTGACCAACCAGTGATCAGACAATAAATTTAGTTATTAATATAGTAAATTGTGAGATGCTTTCTGCATTATTGGTGCAGCACAAGTAATTTACTGTATGAAGGAAATTCTCTTTTGTGATAATACTTTGAACATGCATTTCTGTTGTCCTGTCAACTTAGTGGGTTAATAGCTGATTTGCAAATTAGTTGATTGTTACTAGATCAGGGAAGGATGACAGTATTATAAAACAAGTGAATAAGATGTAGCAGAGGGTTGAGTTTCCTGTTTCTGATGTATGGGTGAAGCTTGCACCCAGATACACACTCTGATTACACGAGAACAAACTTGTTTTGTGAAATACATGATGACATGTTACATGTTTTATGTTTGGGGAAGAAAAAAAAGGAAAGAAAAGTTAAATGAAATGATTGGGTCTGTGAAAATGAAAAATAAGTTTAAAAAAAAAAAGCACAGACCTGGGGAAGAAATCCACATTCCTGTGATAAAACATTGATATGAAGTGTTTAGGAAGTTTTTAATGGTGAACATTTGTGTTGTGTGAACTCTGCAGCTGCTAATGAAAAACATTTTCTCTGTGTATTTAGCAGGTGAAACTAGGTCAGTTGGCCCCAGACTTTCCAGAATTGGAAATATTCGGGAGCACTTGTGGGCAACCAGTAAATATGATGTGGGGAAAATGAACAAAGGTAGTGACACTTAAGTCTGATTTCAGACCATGTAAGCATCAGTTGTTAATTAAAGCCAGAAGCAGTGACTGCAGCACTGCATGGCAGGTTCTAACCCCTACAGCCTGTTATTTCACCTGAAGGCAAAACTTTTCCTGTTATTTTTCCGGTAGATTTTGGGGTTTTTGTTTTAGTACCAGGCTGATTCTGCCAGTTAGAAAAAGAAAAACAACCCAAACCTAAGAGAAAGACTTTTTTTTTTTCTTTTTTTTTTTTTTTTTTTATTTACACTTAAGACATGTCCGGGCCTAAAATCTTTTTTGTTTTTTGTTTTTGTAACAGTGCACTTAGGGAAAAACCTGCCAGGTATCATCCCTCTGGGTGTGATATTTTGTGTGTTGATGTTAAAAGCAGGCCTGCAAGATTGGGAGCAAAAGTGCTATAAAATACTTTAATTGAGAGCAAATATAAGGTGAGCTTCTCAAGATTACAATTGGCTTCTGAGAAAATTCACCTACATAAGATGCTGACCATATTAGATGGGAAATCCTGTGTTTAAAAGGATTGTAGCGATTCAATCCATTTCAATAGCAAGAAGAATTGTTTTTGTTTTTGGAATGATGAAATATTGCTGTCAGTGGACATTTAAATTTGTGCGCGGTTTTCCACTATCAGCAATGATCGTTATGAATGCATGTGACTAGATGAATGCATGTGATTGGTATAAATGCAAATGCAAAAGGACTGTGGCTGGACTGATGATGTGGACTAAATGTGACTGACTTGAAATTCAGAAGACGGTAACTATTCTAGGATTGGTCACTTTTAATGCCTAATCCACCCCAAACAGTGAAAAAAAAAAGGTGGATGTATGTGTTTTTGTTTGCTTGTTTTTGCAGAAGCAGAAGGATGACAGAGACCAGAGGAGGAGAGACTGTATGTTTACATGAGTGTGGGCAGACTAAACCCTTTAGCTGCTACTTTTCTGTTTTACTGATTTTGTGTGAAGAACACTGTTTTTACTGGCTGCTTGTTGGTTATAGTAACACTCTGTATTGTTGGAAAATGTCAAATGTTAGAAGTTGGCAGAAAACATAGCGGCCTTGAAGAGCGTGCAGAGAAGGCCAGCCCACATCAGCAGCAGTTAAGCTATGCTCTGATGAACGGCTTTCACCCACCCACTGCTGACTTCATTAGGAAACAAAATTTTAATCAAAACACAGACGGGTCCGTTGAATGCATGAATTGGGCCCGCCGTGTGCTACTCCGGAGGAGACGCCCTGATGTTGCATTGGCAATGATCTAACTAACCCTTTTCTTTAAGAAAGGAGCCTAGTTCTGATGAGTTGACTCATGGGAGTGTCGATGCATCAAGAGGAGGAATTCCAGGTTTAACATGAAACAATGTTTTCTGTGTTTTCCATGACGATTTTCTCCACGGCTTTTTACTGTGACTTGTGGGATTAACATGTTATGGACAGGTATTAAACTTCTACAGGTGGTACACCCATGTTCGGATGAGTGTTTGAAAACTTATAAGTGAAGTTCACAAAACTGAAAGGAAAATGTGGATTGATGTTGGTTGATATATTTTCCAAATGGTTAGAAGTTTTTCCTTCTAGTAGGGAGATACAGGTGCAGTGGCCAGAGTATTGCTGGAAGAAATCATCCCAAGGGTGGAATCTCCAGAGATTGAGACTGGGTGCTGATCAGAAGTCTTCAGAGACCCAGCGAGAAGTAGGAAACAGTCATGGCAGAGCTGAAAGCCCAGGCAGTAGTTAAGGTCAAAGGTCGTGCGGTTTAGGGCCCTACTAGTCAGTATGAGAAGGTTCCAGAACCACAGCAATAACCATAAAGCTGCATTGGAACGAGAGGGTGAGGGGTGAAAAGAGCGCCCTCCTCCAAAAAGAGCATGCCAAGCTCCAACTCAGCGACTGCAGAGCAGACTCTGTGGCACCTAAGAGGGATCATGAATGCAGATGACACCTTATTAAACAATCAGGCAGTTGTGCCTGAAGTAGTTCCGTGTGGTTTTGTGTTAAGGGGGTCGTTGGTGTGACATTTCTAATCATCTTATAACTGATATGCATTTACATGACTCTGTGAACATCACAAACTCTGTTAGAGTCCTGAGCCTGAGCAGAAGTGACTGGAGTAGTTTTAGCATGCACGTTTTACAGCAACCTAACTAATAATTATTTGTGTATATTTTGTAGACTGATTTTCTAGCATGTCAGTTCCTGATGTGTAAGTGCATTAGGCCCTCACTGTCCGAGTAAACATAGTAACAACAGTTGTGAGTTCTTTTTACATGTGTACTCAGCTTTGACATGTTGTTTGACACCCTAAAGTAGGATTTTGGGTTCATCACATTTCAGTGAGGGATTTTGATAGGTCTCAAACATGCTGGAAGCACCTAAAGAATGAGGTTGTTCTTCTAGAGTTAAATGTGGTTGTTTTGGTTTCCCCAATCACTGATGTGAGGACAGTAAAGATAATTGCAAATGCCTTTGAGAGGGTTTACACTGTTTAAATGGGTCTACAGTAGTAAAGAGTACAGCACAATGCATAGAGTGTTCAGCTCCAGATTGTACTGGATGCACCAGAGTACCAGCCGCTCAACTTCCTGCCGGTATGCAGACTCATCACTATCCTGAATGAGGCCAATGACGGTGGTGTCGTCTGCAAACTTTAGGAGTTTAACAGCCGAGGTGCAGTCGTTAGTGTAGAGGGACAACAGTAGTGGTGAGAGGACACATCCTTGAGGGGCACCAATACTGAGGGACCGGGTTTCAGAGGTGATCTCCCCCAGCTTCACTTGCTGCTTTCTGCCTGTCAGTTAGCTGGTGAAACGCTGAGCTGGGAGAGTTTGGAGGAGAGAAGTTCAAGCACAATGGTGTTAAAAGCCGAACTAAAGTCCACAAACAGGACCCTGGCATAAGTTCCCGGGCGGTTGAGGTGTTGCAGAATGTAATGCAGCCCCATGTTCACTGCATCATCCACCGACCTGTTTGCCCGGTAGGCAAACTGCAGAGGGTCCAGCTGGTGGCCTGTAATGTCCTTCAGATGGGCTAACACCAGTTGTTCGCAGGATTTCATGACCACAGACGTCAAGGCGACAGGTCTGTAGTCATTCAGTCCTGTGATGGCGGGTTTCTTGGGAACAGGAATGATGTTTGAGCGTCTGTTGAAGATGCGAGTAAAGATGGGAACCAGCTGTTCAGCACAGGTTTTGAGGCAGGAGGGTGAGACACCATCTGGTCCGGGGACTTTCCTGGGCTTCCGTTTCTGAAATAGTCAGCTCACATCCTCAGTGTGTATTCTGAGTTTGAGGGAGGAGGAGGAAAGGGGGGTGAGAGGTGTGATGGAGGGTGTTGAGTCTGGATTGGAGAGGGCGGTGGTGGTCGTTGGTCTGGAGTGGGGAGGGTGGTGGTGGTCGTTGAGACTGGATTGGGGAGGGTGAGGGTGAAGGGGGGAGAGGTGGAAGATGTGTTGGGGGTCAATGTCTGAAGCAATGTCTCTGGGGAAGGGAGGGTGAGGCGGGGAGTCTGTCCGTCTCAAACCTGCAGTAGAACACGTACCATGGTCACGCAGTCTATTCTTGAAAATAATTTGTGCATCTTCACTTTTATTTTCGGTTCTACATGTGGCAAAAGTTTTGTGTTGCCTTAACTTACACCCTGTAAATTTAATAATCTATACTTCAAACGTGGGGATGGGGACTACTTTTTGTTTTTATTTGCTGACATAACCAACTGTTTAAAAAATAAACCTCTGACATGTTTAAACATATGAAGAATGGGATGTAGTATCCTCTAACTACTTGGTTAAAATAGTGTTAGAGAAATAAACATATTCTTATAGCAATGTGCATCACTGTAGTTATAAAACATGAACCATCTAAAATGGTCCCACCAATGTGTAGTCCTACTTAGAATAATCCTTTAATTGTCCCACAAGGGGAAATTTGGTTGTAACAGCAGCCACTTGCACAATCACTTCTGCGTTATACTCATC
The DNA here is from genome assembly GCF_057381915.1 of Diplotaxodon limnothrissa. Classification (NCBI taxonomy): domain Eukaryota; kingdom Metazoa; phylum Chordata; class Actinopteri; order Cichliformes; family Cichlidae; genus Diplotaxodon; species Diplotaxodon limnothrissa. Next base: position 30,575,351 of record NC_140598.1, read on the forward strand.
CTTGCCCCACTGTTTCTGCAGTGGTTAAACAGTGGCGATGTTCTACACCCGCTGCCTACAAGAGCTCCCAAAATTGAACAACTGCCAGAAAATTAGATAAAGGATTTACGTTATATGCTGCATCACAGATGCACAACTACGAGGGTAAGAAAACAGAAATTAACCGACAAAAAATAACGTTGGCTAACGTCAAATTTAAACATTGCGTTACTCCTCTCTGCTTTATCACACCTAATTTGACTGGTCAGATAGTTTAATCAACATGTGTTTGGGTGATCAGAAGCAAATATACATCAAGTTAATACTGCAAACATACAACATCTAAATGTCTGTGAATGACTGAGAACCTTCACAGGTGAAGGTTCTCAGTCACCCAGGTCATTGTAGTCAAAGGAGCTTTCAAAGAAAAGCGTCTGGACTTCTTTAAGTTTCTACATTTAATGAATTTTTAAAAAACATTTTACTGTTGTGTGAAATCAATGAACTCTTATTTTAGCAACGGTATAAAAAATATTAAAACACTGAATGTTTTCAGAACTTATTTACATAGTAAGTATTTCAAGCTCCATGTCTAGCATAAGTTACTTGCACTGCTGTCTTGGGACAACTCCATCTCGTCTCACTTAACCCGTTTTTGAACTATGTGTGTGTTCTGTGTTCTGGTAATTTGACAGCATACATGCTACTGCAAACAGTTGGTTGATATTGTAAACAGGTGACATGGTGATGATGCCATCAAAAAGTTTGTTCTGTTTGATCCTCCTAATGACTCGCTCCACATGTAGCCTGAGTCTGACTGTGGCCTGCATCTCCTTAACCTGGTTCTTCTTCTTCTTCTGCTTAGATACAAAAGGGGGGCGGTACACTTTGCATTTACAACCATCTGTGATCAGGAAGCCCTTATCCACCATCACTGCCATGTCTTCAGTCAGCTTCTCAGCAATGCCTGATTGTTTGAATAGTTCCTTGTCACTAACCGAACCTGCGTACAGATCAGAGATGAATGTGACTGGACCATGTGGAGCTATGCCAACCAGGGCTTTCATCGTGCAGTGGGATTTGTACGAAGAGTACGTTTCACTCTGGAGAAGTGGTGAGGATGGTGTCTGACACCTCAGCTCTGTACAGTCAAGGATCACCTGGGTGTCTGAGAAACCTTTGAATTCCTTAGGGAGGTAAGCTTGCACTTCTGCACGTGTAAGCCAGATGCACTGAGACCCCAGTGCAGTGGCAAGAAAACTTGTCCATGTTGCAATGATGCTGCTCACTGTGGACTGGTGTATGTTGAATCGATGAGCCAGGTCCCTCTCCTTCAGACCAACAGACAGGAAAACCAGGAAAAGAAAGAACTCGTCGATTGGCTGGAGCAGCTGCCTCTGAAAGGTTGAAACAAAAGGGAAAATGTTACTCCTAAAGCTATGAACTAGTAAGATCATGCTTTTCTTGGCTAAATGTTTTGTAAGATAAGACAGGATAGACCCTTATTAGCCCCACATGTGGGAAATTTGTTGAGTTACAGCAGAAAGTGGCAAAAATTCAGAAAAACAATAGGATAGGATAAGAATAAGACACTGTGTACAATAGAATAAAATACTTTATAGATCAGAATAAAATGTGATATTGTCAAAGTAAATGGTTGCTGGGATGGTTATGCACACCATACTGTACTGTCAGGGTTGAATTCTTTTATTTTTCTAGTAAATAAAGTTGTTTTTATTATCTTTATATACAAACTGCAAACGTCCTCATATGAGTTGTAGGACAAGTCTTAGTGGGACTTGTTAACAGTCCTACTAAGGGGCAGGTCAAATGTCAACGGCACTGCATCCATGTTTATGATCTCGTCCGGTCCGATGGAATATTCGTTTAACTTTCTTTGTGTGAATTTGCGCAAGTTTGTTATTTTCTCTGCATAGTCGGGGGGGAGTTGCTGACACACAGTCGTCCGCGCCCTGATGGACAGTCCTTTTCGTTTTTTCGTTGGCGACTATTTTGGCTTTCAGTCGGATCTGCACAGTTGAAACACCTCGCCCATTTGCTCTCTGTGTGTTCATCCAGTCTTCAATACATTTAGGCCATCTGTTTTTATTTCCTCTGAAAGCTTTTGTCGTCTTTTTGGACTGAGCCAGTTCATCACGCTGGAGTCTCCAACGTCTCACCATTGATTCGTTTATGCCAAAGGTATGTGCAGCAGCTCTACTTCCCCTCGCTGAGAGCTTTAATTTGAAAGCTGCATCATATGCATTTCTTGTGTTTACCATACTGAGGGTTTGTGAATGAAAGCTTCCTTTGCTCCTGTAATACTCCTCTTGCTAATCAAGTTTGTTTTTCGCGCTACTTCGTACGGGACTACGTTGCCTTTCGGACGGACATGTGACCAACATACCACTCTTGTCCCCCGATACTGTGTGTCTGATCACATGCCCTTCTGCCAGCCAACGTAGTGCCGTACAACAGCAGAACAAACAAAACAAATCCTCTGAAAGCCACAGAGTTCAAAGCTTGTGCAAAAAGTAGCGGCTTGTAGCCCAAAAATTACGCTACATAAACACAATGCCATCGCACCTCTAGTTCCAACTACCAACAAAGCCATAGCCTACCGTTTGTGTGCGTGCAGGTGTCGACACTTCTTCGTCCGTGTTGGCAGCTGACTTGGCTCTTGAAGCCCGGATCATCTTATAGATGCAAGGCTCAATCAAAACCCAGAATGCCACCAAATGATCATAGCTTGGAAATCTATTCACAAGAGAGACAAACATCGTGTCAATCATTAATTAACATCACTCATGAAACATACAGTCAGCAGATAAAAAGTCAATATCTATGTTGTTTTCATGAAGACTGGAAACACTTGAACTTCGGTGTACCTGGTATAGAATTGGATGTCAGTGTCAGAGCCAGCAAACCGCTGTAACCCAAACTCTCGCTGGACACGTAACGCCTGTATTTCCTTCCTCAGACTCTCCACGTCTTTGGACAGGTCTTCTGCTGACGGCTCAGGGACTGAGCAGTAGTCATGATCTCCTGTAACGCTGTGCTGACCTTGATCCCCAGGATGAACTAGTTCAGGGGGTTCTCGCTCCGTTCTCTCCCAAACACTACTCTGCGTTGGTTCGACTTTATAATTATTCCACTGAAAAAGTGTCGGGACAGCACCTTTAAAAAGCCTCCTTCGACCATCAAGGGTTGTTGGTCCTGCATCCTTGGCTGCTGGGTCCCTGATAAGAGAGAAAACAAAATCATGTTCATTCTTTTTTGTTGAATTTTGTAGAAAATGGGCCATGTTTCTGGTGACAGTGGGGAAGGAAAAACTCCCTTATAACAGTCAGAATCGAGAGGGTGGGGAGGCGAGGAAGACAGAACAAAAGGCACGCTGTGGCAAGATTAATAATAACTAATGATTCAATTCAGACAGGTGTATAAATGCACAGTGGGTGAAAATGTGATTAATAAAGAGTGCATTATTTGCTAAGGGGTTAAACAGCTCCAAGAATTAGAAGAACCTACTTAAAACAGTTTTAAAGTAAAAATCATTTCTGTGTTTATTGTAGTTTTTTTTTAAGTTTTCCCACCACCTAAAGCAGGGTTAAAGTAACACAGTTTCACTATCATGTAGCGTTAGTCTCACCTCACCCAGCCTCAATATGCTTACTTGACAGCACTCCTCGGTATTAAGTCACACCCAGAGAAAGACTTTGATATATTCACCTTGCAGGGATGCCTTCTGCAGATAGCTTGATTTGTGCTATCCGTTGTAGCTTTGCTGTCTGTCTTCTGTTGAACACATCCAGTCTCATTTTTCTTCTTATCTTCTCTGCAGATGCCTCCTCTGCCTTTCTGCCTACAAAATAAACATTTCATTATTTCTACTTTTGAGCTTGCTAACTAAGAAAACACGACATAAAGCCCACTCTGCATGCAGCTATGTGGTTTTCCATCATCAGAAACCACAACGATAGTCTAGTAAATAATGAAAACACTTATGTTAGAAAGCTTATATAAAAGTTGCCCGATACAAAATGATCGGAACAAGCGGAATACGCCGGCTGGAAGGTCCCATCTTTCAGTCTTGTTTTGCTTACTCCTCCTTCAATGGTGCTACTCAGTTTAGTTCACCTAATGCGGTAAAAGAAAGTACTTCTCTTTTTTCCTCGTCTATTTGTACAACCTGGGGCGCAACAGTTATCAACAATGGTTAGCCGCGTTCACCACGGCAGCCGGATGCTGCCAAAATAGCGACGCCTGGAGGGGGAGGGGGCGAACCCGTGTGACGTCATCTCCCGGAGCCTGAACAGAGGTCGCTGCTCCCTGCGCAGTACCACAAATACTACCAGTTTCGAAATAAGAAATCGCATCCAGTTTACTAATGGCTGAGTGCAAATCTGGCTATTTTCAAGCCGCTAAACTGTGAGTACGTCGTCATTCAAACCAAGTTAAGTCAGCTGGAGTGCGTGGGAGTATAATAGCCATTATAAGATAACCTTTATCAGTCCCACTCAAATTAGTTTTGTCACAGCAGTTAGGGGACAGTGCAAAAGTTATATAGCAAAAATTAGAATACAATAAGAATAAAATTCTGTACACAACTGTACAGAATAGAACAAAATAAAAATACTATATACAGTAGAATAAATAGAATGAGATATACAATAGGATAAAACAGAATACAAATTCTATGTACAACTGAGTAAAAATACAACGATGCCAGAAAGGAGTATAGCACTTAGTGTTGTTGTCCACCCTCCACCACAATTAATGTTATACATTTATCAATGAATTGCAAATGTCTGGTTGTCATATTATGTGTCCATAATTGTAAAGTAGATGCAAACTACTACATTGACAATCGGGCAAGATATTACTTTAAACCCATTGTTGTCCTCCATGCACACAGGGGAAACTTTCAGCGGTTTTCACATTAAGGCCGTTTGAATCCTCAAAACTTTATGTGGCGATTGCCGGACACTAAGAGCATTTTTTTTGAATTAGGGATTGGGGTTTGGGGTGTGTTTACCTCCGACTAGTGCTCTTTGTTGTTGTCCTTGCGTTCGTCGTCTTTTTTCGGAGTTCATGTGTAGCGTTGGTACCCAGTCTGGATTTGTTTGATCCATTTCATAGGCAGGCTTCCCTACAGTGGTGCGACAGAATTGCACGTGTCTGCAAAGTCACTCAATACGATGTTTGTTCGGATTGTATAACCTCCGAGTGCATCAACAATAAAAATCATTAAGCTATAAAGAGTGATGTAAACATACTACATTTTCACTTACCGGAGTGAAAATGTCGGGAGCACACCAACAGATATTTAGAGATGGAAGAGAACTGGAGATCAAGTCGTCCCACGGCTGCTATCCAGGCTAGACGCCTTCTTTTGGTAAGGTCCGCTATATGAGCTCCCTCATGCTGCTTCCAGGTGGGGAAAGAATGAAAAGATAAACCATTTCCAAGCTTCTTCCCTTGCCGGTCGTGTGATCGAACATTACAGCCGATCACGCAGCAGTTACGAACCATGGCTGATGTGTGTGCTTTCGCTCCTCTTTCGCTTGAGCCCTGAAATATGGCGCATCAGCCCAAAAGACTTTCCACGCCCACCCCGTGACATCACGCGCCCAAGCCCTGTAAGATAGTGATGTCCTGTGCGTCGAAGCGTGTGTCAGGGGAGTTTTTGGGAAGCACGTATCGAGGCTCGCTTTGATTACGTGTGCAGTGACGCTCGAGGCCTCGCGGGCAGTCCGTACCACGTGACTGATTCAGGGACTGGCTCGCCGGTTCGCGCCAGATTCGAAATAAAATGGGCAGCAAAACACAGCTGATTCCCCATCGCATTGTGTTGTGGAATTGGACTACGTACGTGCTACATAGTTGAGCATTTCTTCTTCGATGGAACCAGCAAGGAAGATATTTTTTTAATTTAATCTCCTAATAAAGTATGCACACAGTAATAAATATCACAAATGATAAGTACCATAATATAAATAAACAACACTATAGATCCTATAATCTGATTTCTGTATTTTAGTTTATTAAAAAGTGAAGCGCCACACAGTCTGTGTGATTATCCAGATGTACATAAGCATGATTACACAGTTACACAATCATACCAAAGCTCTGTCCTGATAGTTTCCACTTTCTCTTTTGTATCAGACATACTGAGACAATATTCGGGATAAATAATCATGAAAACAATTTATTCAGTTTAGAGGTTTACACATCCCATCAAAGAGCCTGTTTCACTTGAATCGTCCACTTGATGGCGCAGTAGAGCAAATGAATCATCACAATGCTTTGACCATGAGTCGACCAGTGTGATGGAAAGCTTCAGTTCATCACGAGGCTTCATCTTATGGAACGCCAGGACTGCCATAATGAATTAATTAAATACACGATTAAATAACTGAGTATCATCCTTAAAAGTTTTAGTGTGTTTGTACAGGTGGCTACAGAACTGGATCAACATCCTCCACAAGCACAGCGGCTGGAGCCAAATGATAGATTAACATAATTGAAACTACACCCAGCCCGTGTTTTGACTGAATATTACACAGCTTCACTCCATGTACACCTTACACTGAAGAACAAGCTTCGAGGGCAACCGATCTCTCCCTGAAGACAAAATGCAGTTCGAGAGCAACAGCGTCAACTTCAAGACTCAACAATGTGAACACACAGCAACACTGCCCTAAAGGGTTCAGCAGCATGTACCAATACCATGGATGGATGGAAGTATGCGCTCCCAATCACAAGCTGGGAGGTTTGCCAGCGACATCACTGTGTGTGAATGGACTTGAGAAGACTGTCTGAGTTTCACATTTGCCATACTGGGAGCTGAAAAGGCAAAGGAAGAGACTGAAAAGAGTGAAAGACAAAAGGCAAAGCTGAAGAAGAACGGCCCACTGGGCCCCTCACACGCCACAACTGTGAACTGCTGCAGATTCAGGAGAGAGACAGAAGCTGTGAGAAGTGGAGAGCATGGAGGAAAAATGAAGTCTGTTGTTGTTAATGTGAGAACACATGAAAATTGGGTTGGAAAACTGTGGCCGGCTGTCTTGTGGAGGTTGATAAAGAGTTCGTAGGATTGCAACAAAGGTAAAAATAAAACGCACACAAACACACATAAACAGAGAAATGTGAAGGAAAGGCAGCTTTAAGGACACGCCCTGCTGAATCTGCAGCTCCACTGCACACAGCCATTAAACCTGCCTACTAACACACACATGCAATGAAGATCAGCTTGTTATCTGTCATCAGTGTTAAAATTGTGCAAATTTCACAGACACTTGTTATCAAACGCTGAGTGTATCCACTGCTGACAAATAACTCTCTAGGGTTGCAGGACAAGAGTTTAACTTTTGTGAAGGGAAAAAAAGAGATTCTGGTTTGACCAACCAGTGATCAGACAATAAATTTAGTTATTAATATAGTAAATTGTGAGATGCTTTCTGCATTATTGGTGCAGCACAAGTAATTTACTGTATGAAGGAAATTCTCTTTTGTGATAATATTTTGAACATGCATTTCTGTTGTCCTGTCAACTTAGTGGGTTAATAGCTGATTTGCAAATTAGTTGATTGTTACTAGATCAGGGAAGGATGACAGTATTATAAAACAAGTGAATAAGATGTAACAGAGGGTAGAGTTTCCTGTTTCTGATGTATGGGTGAAGCTTGCACCCAGATACACACTCTGATTACACGAGAACAAACTTTTTTTGTGAAATACATGATGACATGTTACATGTTTTATGTTTGGGGAAGAAAAAAAAGGAAAGAAAAATTAAATGAAATGATTGGGTCTGTGAAAATGAAAAATAAGTTTAAAAAAAAAAAAGCACAGACCTGGGGAAGAAATCCACATTCCTGTGATAAAACATTGATATGAAGTGTTTAGGAAGTTTTTAATGGTGAACATGTGTGTCGTGTGAACTCTGCAGCTGCTAATGAAAAACATTTTCTCTGTGTATTTAGCAGGTGAAACTAGGTCAGTTGGCCCCAGACTTTCCAGAATTGGAAATATTCAGGAGCACTTGTGGGCAACCAGTAAATATGATGTGGGGAAAATGAACAAAGGTAGTGACACTTAAGTCTGATTTCAGACCATGTAAGCATCAGTTGTTAAATTAAAGCCAGAAGCAGTGACTGCAGCAAACAACCTAAACCTAACTGGCTGATTCTGCCAGTTAGAAAAAGAAAAACAACCTAAACCTAAGAGAAAGACTGTTTTTTTTGGTTTGTTTTTATTTTTTACACTTAGACATGTCCGGGCCTAAAATCTTTTTTGTTTTTGTAACAGTGCACTTAGGGGAAAAAGTGGTATCATCCCTCTGGGTGTGATATTTTGTGTGTTGATGTTAAAAGCAGGCCTGCAAGATTGGGAGCAAAAGTGCTATAAAATACTTTAATTGAGAGCAAATATAAGGTGAGCTTCTCTAGATGACAATTGGCTTCTGAGAAAATTCACCTACATAAGATGCTGACCATATTAGATGGGAAATCCTGTGTTTAAAAGGATTGTAGCGATTCAATCCATTTCAATGGCAAGAAGAATTGTTTTTGTTTTTGGAATGATGAAATATTGCTGTCAGTGGACATTTAAATTTGTGCGCGGTTTTCCACTATCAGCAATGATCGTTATGAATGCATGTGATTGGTATAAATGCAAATGCTGTGGCTGGACTGATGATGTGGACTAAATGTGACCGACTTGAAATTCAGAAGACGGTAACTATTCTAGGATTGGTAACTTTTAATGCCTAATCCACCCAAACAGTGAAAAAAAGGGTGGATGTGTGTGTTTTTGTTTGCTTGTTTTTGCAGAAGCAGAAGGATGACAGAGACCAGAGGAGGAGAGACTGTAGGTTTACATGAGTGTGGGCAGACTTAACCCTTTAGCTGCTACTTTTCTGTTTTACTGATTTTGTGTGAAGAACACTGTTTTTACTGGCTGCTTGTTGGTTATAGTAACACTCTGTATTGTTGGAAAATGTCAAATGTTAGAAGTTGGCAGAAAACATAGCGGCCTTGAAGAGCGTGCAGAGAAGGCCAGCCCACATCAGCAGCAGTTAAGCTATGCTCTGATGAACGGCTTTCACCCACCCACTGCTGACTTCATTAGGAAACAAAATTTTAATCAAAACACAGACGGGTCTGTTGAATGCATGAATTGGGCCCGCCGTGTGCTACTCCGGAGGAGACGCCCTGATGTTGCATTGGCAATGATCTAACTAACCCTTTTCTTTAAGAAAGGAGCCTAGTTCTGATGAGTTGACTCATGGGAGTGTCGATGCGTCAAGAGGAGGAATTCCAGGTTTAACATGAAACAATGTTTTCTGTGTTTTCCATGACGATTTTTTCCACGGCTTTTTACTGTGACTTGTGGGATTAACATGTTATGGACAGGTATTAAACTTCTACAGGTGATACACCCATGTTCGGATGAGTGTTTGAAAACTTATAAGTGAAGTTCACAAAACTGAAAGGAAAATGTGGATTGATGTTGGTTGATATATTTTCCAAATGGTTAGAAGTTTTTCCTTCTAGTAGGGAGATACAGGTGCAGTGGCCAGAGTATTGCTGGAAGAAATCATCCCAAGGGTGGAATCTCCAGAGATTGAGACTGGGTGCTGATCAGAAGTATTTAGAGACCCAGCGAGAAGTAAGAAACAGTCATGGCAGAGCTGAAAGCCCAGGCAGTAGTTAAGGTCAAAGGTCGTGCGGTTTGGGGCCCTACTAGTCATTATGAGAAGGTTCCAGAACCACAGCAATAACCATAAAGCTGCATTGGAACGAGAGGGTGAGGGGTGAAAAGAGCGCCCTCCTCCAAAAAGAGCATGCCAAGCTCCAACTCAGCGACTGCAGAGCAGACTCTGTGGCACCTAAGAGGGATCATGAATGCAGATGACACCTTATTAAACAATCAGGCAGTTGTGCCTGAAGTAGTTCCGTGTGGTTTTGTGTTAAGGGGGTCGTTGGTGTGACATTTCTAATCATCTTATAACTGCATTTACATGACTCTGTGAACATCACAAACTCTGTTAGAGTCCTGAGCCTGAGCAGAAGTGACTGGAGTAGTTTTAGCATGCACGTTTTACAGCAACCTAACTAATAATTATTTGTGTATATTTTGTAGACTGATTTTCTAGCATGTCAGTTCCTGATGTGTAAGTGCATTAGGCCCTCACTGTCCGAGTAAACATAGTAACAACAGTTGTGAGTTCTTTTGACATGTATACTCAGCTTTGACATGTTGTTTGACACCCTAAAGTAGGATTTTGGGTTAATCACATTTCAGTGAGGGATTTTGATAGGTCTCAAACATGCTGGAAGCACCTAAAGAATGAGGTTGTTCTTCTAGAGTTAAATGTGGTTGTTTTGGTTTCCCCAATCACTGATGTGAGGACAGTAAAGATAATTGCAAATGCCTTTGAGAGGGTTTACACTGTTTAAATGGGTCTACAGTAGTAAAGAGTACAGCACAATGCATAGATAGAGAGGAAAGATCGATCTCTCTGTTGTAAATTTAGCTCAGAAGTGTTTGATATATGTTGGCTGTGTGGAAATTCATGGCTACTTCTGGGTTTTACCCCAGACTTTGGGAAGCACTAACTTTGAAGTTAGTTTATGTTTGTGGTATTCACTTAGGTACAAATATAGTCGCTGTCCTTTATGGCAAACATCTGGACAGAGCAAAGCAAATGGCACAAAGGAGTGTGTGTGATGTTTGGTGATGCATGTGTGCTTCAATTCCTAATAACACTGGGGATGAGGGTCTTTTACAGAAACCATTAATAAATTGGGAAACATGGGTTGATGGATTTAACCCGCAGAGTTGAGGGATGTCATCTCTACAGTTTTAAGAGTGTTCAGCTCCAAATTGTGCTGACTGCACCAGAGTACCAGCCGCTCAACTTCCTGCCGGTATGCAGACTCATCACTATCCTGAATGAGGCCAATGACGGTGGTGTCGTCTGCAAACTTTAGGAGTTTAACAGCCGAGGTGCAGTCGTTAGTGTAGAGGGACAACAGTAGTGGTGAGAGGACACATCCTTGAGGGGCACCAATACTGAGGGACCGAGTTTCAGAGGTGATCTCCCCCAGCCTCACTTGCTGCTTTCTATCTGTCAGGAAGCTGGTGATCCACTGACAGGTAGCTGGTGACACGCTGAGCTGGGAGCGTTTGGAGGAGAGAAGTTCAGGCACAATGGTGTTAAAAGCCGAACTAAAGTCCACAAACAGGACCCTGGCATAAGTTACCGGGCGGTCGAGGTGTTGCAGAATGTAATGCAGCCCCGTGTTCACTGCATCATCCACCGACCTGTTTGCCCGGTAGGCAAACTGCAGAGGGTCCAGCTGGTGGCCTGTAATGTCCTTCAGATGGGCTAACACCAGTCGTTCGAAGGATTTCATGACCACAGACGTCAAGGCGACGGGTCTGTAGTCATTCAGTCCTGTGATGGTGGGTTTCTTGGGAATAGGGATGATAGTTGAGCGTTTGAAGCAGGAGGGAACTTCACACAGCTCCAGAGATCTGTTGAAGATGCAAGAAAAGATGGGAGCCAGCTGTTCAGCACAGGTTTTGAGGCAGGAGGGTGAGACACCATCTGGTCCGGGGGCTTTCCTGGGCTTCTGTTTCTGAAATAGTCGGCTCACATCCTCAGTGTGTATTCTGAGTTTCAGGGAGGAGGAAAGGGGGGTGAGAGGTGTGATGGAGGTTGTTGAGTCTGGATTGGAGAGGGTGGTGGTGGTCGTTGAGACTCGAATGGGGAGGGTGGTGGTGGTCGTTGAGACTGGATTGGAGAGGGTGAGGGTGAAGGGGGGAGAGGTGGAAGATGTGTTGGGGGTCAATGTCTGAAGCGGCCATCTGCTCTGGTCGCAGCAGATGGCCGCCCCTCCCTGAGCCTGGTTCTGCCGGAGGTTTCTTCCTGTTAAAAGGGAGTTTTTCCTTCCCACTGTTGCCAAAGTGCTTGCTCACAGGGGGTCATATGATTGTTGGGTTTTTCTCTGTATCTATGAAGCGCCTTGAGGCGACTTATGTTGTGATTTGGCGCTATATAAATAAAATTGAATTGAATTGGGGAAGGGAGGGTGAGGCGGGGAGTCTGTCCGTCTCAAACCTGCAGTAAAACACGTACCATGGTCACGCAGTCTATTCTTGAAAATATTTTGTGCATCTTCATTTTTATTTACGGTTCCACATGTGGCAAAAGTTTTGTGTTGCCTTAACTTACACCCTGTAAATTTAATAATCTATACTTCAAACGTGGGGATGGGGACTACTTTTTGTTTTTATTTGCTGACATAACCAACTCTGTCTAAAAATAAACCTCTGACATGTTTAAACATATGAAGAATGGGATGTAGTATCCTCTAACTACTTGGTTAAAATAGTGTTAGAGAAATAAACATATTCTTAAAGCAATGTGCATCACTGTAATTATAAAACATGAACCATCTAAAATGGTCCCACCAATGTGTAGTCCTACTTAGAATAATCCTTTAATTGTCCCACAAGGGGAAATTTGGTTGTTACAGCAGCCACTTGCACAATCACTTCTGCGTTATACTCATCCCTGCCCCACTGTTTCTGCAGTGGTTAAACAGTGGCGATGTTCTACACCCGCTGCCTACAAGAGCTCCCAAAATTGAACAACTGCCAGAAAATTAGATAAAGGATTTACGTTATATGCTGCATCACAGATACACAACTACGAGGGTAAGAAAACAGAAATTAACCGACAAAAAATAACGTTGGCTAACGTCAAATTTAAACATTGCGTTACTCCTCTCTGCTTTATCACACCTAATTTGACTGGTCAGATAGTTTAATCAACATGTGTTTGGGTGATCAGAAGCAAATATACATCAAGTTAATACTGCAAACATACAACATCTAAATGTCTGTGAATGACTGAGAACCAGTCACCCAGGTCATTGTAGTCAAAGGAGCTTTCAAAGAAAAGCGTCTGGACTTCTTTAAGTTTCTACATTTAATGAATTTTTAAAAAACATTTTACTGTTGTGTGAAATCAATGAACTCTTATTTTAGCAAAAATATCAAAAACATTTTACACATTGAATGTTTGCAGAACTTATTTACATAGTAAGTATTTAAAGCTCCATGCCTAGCATAAGTTACTTGCACTGGTGTCTTGGGACAACTCCATCTCGTCTCACTTAATCCGTTTTTTAACTAATGCTGTGTTCTGGTAATTTGACAGCATACATGCTACTGCAAACAGTTGGTTGATATTGTAAACAGGTGACATGGTGATGATGCCATCAAAAAGTTTGTTCTGTTTGATCCTCCTAATGACTCGCTCCACATGCAGCCTGAGTCTGACTGTGGCCTGCATCTCCTTAACCTGGTTCTTCTTCTGCTTAGATACAAAAGGGGGGCGGTACACTTTGCATTTACAACAATCTGTGATCAGGAAGCCCTTATCCACCATCACTGCCATGTCTTCAGTCAACTTCTCAGCAATGCCTGATTGTTTGAATAGTTCCTTGTCAGTAACCGAACCTGCGTACAGATCAGAGATGAATGTGACTGGACCATGTGGAGCTATGCCAACCAGGGCTTTCATCGTGCAGTGGGATTTGTATGAAGAGTACGTTTCACTCTGGAGAAGTGGTGAGGATGGTGTCTGACACCTCAGCTCTGTACAGTCAAGGATCACCTGGGTGTCTGAGAAACCTTTGAATTCCTTAGGGAGGTAAGCTTGCACTTCTGCACGTGTAAGCCAGATGCACTGAGACCCCAGTGCAGTGGCAAGAAAACTTGTCCATGTTGCAATGATGCTGCTCACTGTGGACTGGTGTATGTTGAATCGATGAGCCAGGTCCCTCTCCTTCAGACCAACAGACAGGAAAACCAGGAAAAGAAAAAACTCGTCGACTGGCTGGAGCAGCTGCCTCTGAAAGGTTGAAACAAAAGGGAAAAGGTTACTCCTTAATCTATGAACTAGTACGATCATGCTTTTCTTGGCTAAATGTTTTGTAAGATAAGACAGGATAGACCCTTATTAGTCCCACATGTGGGAAATTTGTTGAGTTACAGCAGAAAGTGGCAAAAATTCAGAAAAACAATGAGATAGGATAAGAATAATAATATAATAAGAATAAGACACTGTGTACAATAGAATAAAATGCTACGCTGTCAATGTAATTGGTTGTTGTAATGGTTATGCATATCATATCGTACATTTTTAATTTTTCTACAAAATAGTTGTTTTTATTATCTTTATATACATACTGCAAATGTGTTCATATGAGTTGACACTCCATCTCTTGAAGGTCAAAAGCGAAGTTCAACGTGACTGTCTGGACTGATTATTGTAGGAATGATGTAGAGTGCAGAGGGTTGCTTGCAACACGCTCACACACACATGATTACAGGGATATTCTCTGGTTCAGAGGGCCAAATAATATGTCTGCAAGTAGCAGTGGGACAGAATTAAATAATCAAGAAATAATCAAAACTAGGCGGGGAGGTGTTTTTCTTTTCTCTCTTACAGAGGAGAGAGCAGATACCAGAGGAGGTCACAAATGTACAAGGAAGATTCGCAGGGAGACAGCAGGACTGCCATCTCTGTGTGAGAGCACGATAGCCATGACAATCTTTGTTATTGTCTCACTATATAAAGTTGTGGAGGGTTATCCTTTTTGTGAACCAGATGCTTGATCTCACATAGAGGTCCACAGCGCTGAGTAAACTTGTAATTTGAATTGCTAACACAAATTAAATCTTTTTAAATGACAGAACGTTCTCCTGAAATTCCTTCTGAACACACACACAACAGTACCATGGAGTATGGAGCCCCGCAAGGAACATGGGGGAAAAAAAAAAAAATTAAGATTAACTTTTGCAAGATCTCGCAAAAGTAAATCGGGATCTCTCAAAAGTAGGTAGCATTTGAAGGCCAAGTTGGCGTATCCTTCGTGACCCAACCTATCCGAGAACTCATACCAGCCAATCAGTTTCCAACAATGGCAGCAGCTACTTAGTTTTAATATGACTCTTTCTGGGTCACAAAATAAACTTTTAAGATATTTTCAGACGTGAATGTAGCTGTGTAAACTTCAAGTATCTGCTCAGTTTATCAAGACATCACATATTTGCAAAAGTGGTAATTTTTTTGTTTTTGAAGATGTCTGTTACCCACCAGCTGAAAGCTAACAGCAGGTCGAGGCCCACTACAGCCGGGGGGAACACCGCACTCCAGGCACATCATGCCTCGACCTCCTAGTCGGCTTTGAGCTGGCGGCCCTCCGAAGGATGCTGCCAAAACATTTGCCAGATCTCGCAAAAGTTCATCTTTATTTTTTTCTCCCATGTCATGAACACAACAGAACGATGGGGAAAACAGGTGCTGTAGTACACAGATGTAAGTATGCAAAGGATGCTGAGCCCTTTAGGATCTACATAAACACAATGCCATCGCACCTCTAGTTCCAACTACCAACAAAGCCATAGCCTACCGTTTGTGTGCGTGCAGGTGTCAACACTTCTTCGTCCGTGTTGGCAGCTGACTTGGCTCTTGAAGCCCGGATCATTTTATAGATGCAAGGCTCAATCAAAACCCAGAATGCCATCAAATGATTATAGCTTGGAAATCTATTCACAAGAGAGACAAACATCGTGTCAATCATTAATTAACATCACTCATGAAACATACAGTCAGCAGATAAAAAGTAAATATCTGTTGTTTTCATGAAGACTGGAAACACTTGAACTTCGATGTACCTGGTATAGAATTGGATGTCAGTGTCAGAGCCAGCAAACCGCTGTAACCCAAACTTTTGCTGGACACGTAACTCCTGTATTTCCTTCCTCAGACTCTCCACGTCTTTGGACAGGTCTTCTGCTGATGGCTCAGGGACTGAGCAGTAGTCATGATCTCTTGTAACGCTGTGCTGTTGAGAGATATTTTCAGGCAAGAATGTAGCTATACGAACTTCAAATAGCTGCTTGATTTATCAAGACGTCACATATTTGCAAAAGTACTCTGATGTTTTCTGAGACATCTGTTACCCACCAGCAATAGCTGACCGGGAGGTCAAGGATCACTACAGCTGGTGAGATGAGTGAAATCCCAGCATATCATTTTTAAACCACCCGTGGTCTTTTGCTACTCAGGTTAAACATGATATTTAAGTCTCTTAGGTAACTTCTAAATTTTAATGTTGGGTTTAATTTAGTGTTTTATTTGTTCCTGAGTCAGTTTGGCTGAGATTAAAGTTCAGCTTCATAACTGGACGGTTTTATTTAATACTGAAATCTTACTTAGAGAGCGGTGATTGTATTTTGAACTACACCCGTCATATCCCCTGATGTAAAATGTTCTGTTTTTGTTTAAACAGCTGACTCTGAATTAAATACACTAAAAACTCAAGAGGAATCATTTTCACTGGGAGCAAAAGCAGCATGCTAATGCATGGAGATCCTGACTGCTCCAGTCAGCAGATTATATTTTAAATACTTGATTATATTTTGATTATATTATAAATACTTATATTTATAGGCTTACTACAGAGGAGCTGTCGGTTATATTAATGGCAGTCGCGTTCTGGCGGATGGTTGAAAAGTGTTCACTCTTACTTGTTCTCTGAACTCTACATAAAGAGGGACGTTTGACAGTTTTGAATGTGATGGGAGGTGCCAGCACCGCTGTTCTTTCACCTTTTTCTAAACAGGAAAGTAAACTAACTTTTTCTTTTTTCTATTCAAGTTTGATATTCTTAATATTTTGAATTCTTTATTTTTAATGCTACGCACATGTTTATCCTTTGTGTCGTTGAATGTTAAAGGTCTCAGGGATAACGTTAAAAGAAAAGCAATGTTTATGTTTATCAAAGGGCTAAAAGCTAATTGCACCTTACTACAAGAAACTCATTCAAGTGACGCTGATGCCACCTTCTGGTCAAATGAGTGGGGTGAAAAATCCTCTTCGGCCACTGATCCAACCACTCTGCTGGAGTAGCTCTCTGTTTCTACCAATGTCCAGGGAAGGTCGTGACTTTTCAGGCTGATGATTCAGGACACTGGCTGGTAGTTTTATTGAATATTGATGGTTCATTTGTGATTCTAGTAAATGTTTATGTCTAGATCTGTGGTTGGGCTCGACTTTACTATATAGATATGTTTCACATGTTTCTATCTCAGCAGCCCCGTTGACAGATCACAGTATTATTATTCTTAAACACCAATTTAAAGGAAAGGAATGCAATAATACATTTAAGGACAATTTTCCCTTCACAACTAAAAAGAAAAAAAAATGGTTAGAGACTATTATTTGAAGTTTTTGACTAAATATCTTTCTTTTTCAAGTCCACCTAAAGCAAAAGAAAATCACTTTAAAATTGTAAATGCCATATATCTGTCCAATGACTATCTTCACAAGAAATTAAATATAGATACGAACGCATGCACTTTCTGTAATACTGATATTGAAACTACTGCATCTTTTTTATTCATGTGAAAGTTCCAGATCTTTTTGGGATGATTTTCTGTACTGGTTAACCTCTAAAAACATTGACTGCCCTTCTCTAACCTTTCAAGTAATTAGATTTGGATTACAAACCGAAAAAACCCCAAAACTTATTTATAGTAGCAAAATTTTTCATTCACAAATGTCGCTTCATGAAAATTACTCCGATTTTTGTTGGCTTTAAAAATGAAGTCCTGCTGTGGAAGGCTTCATTAGACAAGTGTAACTTAAAGCTCACACCTTACTTGAATTTTTGATGCAGCTTTTCAATTGATATAGCTAGATTGTATGTGCCTACTTTTGTTTTTACTTTTATATGATAGGTCACCTTACTGTACTTTTATGCTGCTTTATGGTATTTCTGACCTATAATATTCTTTAAATGCTCTTTTTTTGACGACTGCTTTGTTTTTAACCACTTATAACTGTATATAACTTTTTGTTGACATGTAAAATAAGCGCTGTATTGTTATTTTTTGACAATAAAGGGAAAAATTGTACTGCTACATCGGACTTATCTCAGTCTGGGTTGATGCATCAGTTTCACTTGAAGAACACTGAACACTCACGGATACTTTAGTAGCTTCAGCTGCTTCATTGCTTGTCTCCTCCATAACTGACACGGTGTCTGATTGGTCACCATCATCCACGAACATGTTGGCTACTGTAGAAGCGGGTTGTTGTTTACAACCATCCCGGAAACTGTTTAGCATCTCTGGTCTTATGCGTTTCTTAGCGCGGTTTTTACTCGCTTTTCCCAGACCCGTGGTCTCCTCATAGCGAAAAATTGTCGGGACTGCATTTGATTTTAGTCTTCGCTTATAACCAGAAGCACCTGTGAGCTCTTTTATCAACCGTGGTCGACTAAATGCCTCAAACGCATCAGGGCTAAAATGGCTAGAGCACAGCCGCGGGTCTTTGGGGAGTTGTACTCGACCGCAAGCATCTTCCCATTGCTTTCTTCTTGTTTTCTCATGAGGAAAGCTGTGCAGACTTACATCTGTTCCTTTGTTGAACTTCGACTGGAAATTACAACCGAAAGCTGCACAATGCGGCATAGTAGTTCCTCTCCTGCAACAACAGGTTAGCTGAACAAAAGCGCCTGCCCACAACCAATATACATCATCGTCCCAGAATGCATTGCGTGAACAAAAACATGGCCGCTCCCATATGGAATCAGAACGATGCCACTTTGAAACGAAACCGAAAAAAATATTGAAACCGAAAAAAAATATTGTAACTGAAATAAATGTACTGAAAAATCTTGTATTGAAACCGAAAAAAAAATTGATAGTGAAAAACAATTAATTGAAACTGTAATTTTTTTGTTTTCGCTTACAATTTTTTTTTTCGGTTTCACTCCATTTTTTTTTTCGGTTTCAATCCATTTTTCGGTTTCAATCCACTTTTCAGCTGGCACTGTTTTGGCGTGCGGGGGCGCGCTGGGGGGCGGGGATTCCGACCCGCATGTATTTGCATATATTATAATGCTGACGACGAGGCTGCGGTCACGGACAAACTCGCACGTGTCTGTTCGGGAATGGCAGGTGCCGAGAGGTCCAGCGTTTACATTACCGACTATTTCAAAGTGACAGCCTGAGGTGTTCTTCAGTAAATTGGACTACCGGACAGGAGGACCTGAGGCCCCACCGCATTATTTTTGGTAAGTTAAATGTGTTTGTAAACTAATCCGTAATTTAGGTCCTTAGCTAGCTACCTAAGGACCTAGCTAGCTAAAATGAGCACTCGGCTGTCGGGGAAACTTGTTTTGTAAAGTTCGTTTAGCTAACCCGTGCAGGTGAATGAATTTACCCTGACTAAAGAAATCAAGAGAAACGCACCGGGCTGCTCAGTGACTAACCACGGTTACTGTACTTTTATTATGAGTATTATATAGGGCTGGGTATCGTCACTGATTTCTAGAATCGATTCAATTCCGATTCACAAGGTCCCAAATCGATTCGATCCACGATTCGATTTAATTCGATTCGATTTAAATCTGGGAAATTTTGACAGTCAGAAATATTATAATTCAGATCAGTACATTTACATATTTTTGTATCAATAAAAAGGAAGCTGACACACGCAAGACTTTATCACAGGTGTGAGCGTCACAGCAGATGCCTTTGTGTCAAAGTAGCTGAAGATAAAACACAGAAAAACATGAAGGTGATTTTCCTGGCCTGGGATTTTATAAAAATATTCTGCAGTACATCAAAAACGAAAGAAAACCATTAATCAACATATGAACATTACCTCTGACGTTACAGCGGTTTTATTAGAGACACGGTTAAGCGTTTTGCATTTTGAATAATTTTAAAAAGTTTAAATTTGTTCAGTATTGAACAGCAGAAATGAGGTTTTCGGAAGAATGTAAAAGGGAAAAAAACAGCGGCTGACAGCGCTGTAAACAACAGTAGGCTTGTGCGTAACAAGCAAGCGAATAATGAGAAAGGGAAACTGTTCTTGCAGTACAGAGAGAGAGGGAGAGCTGTGCATCACGGTGGAAGCAAAACAGTAAAAGTCAGAGTGAATTCATGACGATGTTTATGTGAAGCGTAGTTTGGATCTTCTTTTGCTGCTGGTACAGTCAATATTGTTTGGAGAGACATCAAACTAACAGCTTTAGAATCGGCTCATAAAGGGTGTGAACACAAAGCGCGGACCCGCCGACAGATCAGAATCAGCGAGCTGTCGGCTTTCAGCCCCGACCGTGAGAAAGGCGACATCTAATGCTGGGCTTACACTGTGCGATTTTTGGCCCATTTTTGAGCCGATTTTTGAGTCGTGCGACCGTTTTGGCGATCGGCCCGATTTTGGCCTTCATCGTGCGTCGTGCATCTTGTAGTATACCTGGGGTAACGAGAAGCAATTAACACCTCACGACCAGCTCCCGATCATCAATCGCTTGGTCGTGAGGGTGTCACCGCAGTTTCTCACACTGCGCACGCGCAAACACAAATGTCAGCGAAAAAGACGGCGCAGCACAGCAGTGTAGCGTGTGATGTGGACACAAGCGATGGAGGCACAATTTGTAGAACTTTGGAAAGTTCATCCGAGCCTTTTCGGTGTGGCCTCACAAAATTATCACGACCACAACAACCGTGAAAATAGTTGGATTTACACTACTGCTCAATCACAGCTGCCTGATCAATGTTTTTCATTAGCAATTTAGCAAAGTTGATGGTGGTGGTGTGTCTGTGTGAGTGAAAGACGGAGAGGGAGAGCGAGCGGCAGAATTTCTGTTATAACCTTCATTTTATGGACGCACAGTGTGAGCACTCGGGTCGCATCAGAGCATCGGGCCGTATAGTGTGAGACCCTGCATCGTGACCTACCAACTTCTAACCCCTGCGAGTCAATCGTGCAATTTGAGCAGGAGCTGAATCGCGCGACTGAAAAAATCGCACAGTGTAAGCCCAGCATAACTGATTCTGATCCGCGGGTCGCGCTGTGTATTTAAGTCTATGTGCAGAATCCCTGTACCTGCTCTCATTTACTGTCTTAACTATTTGGTGGTTCTTGAAATTTTGTGAGATGTCACCAGAGATTCTGGCATTTCGGGCAAAATAAATTTATATTAAAAAAATCGATTCAGGATTTTAATGAATCGATTTTACGTTATCCAAGCCAGAATCGATTTTAATCGATGAATCGATTATAAAAACCCACCCCTAGTATACTGTAAGAGCAACAGGCTGGACTCTGCTTCTGCTCCTGTGCAGAGCTGATTATTAAATATGTGCAAACAGCAGCATGTTTTGTGTCGCTTTCCACATGTGGAAGGACATTAACGCCAACTTTTAAATTCCCCTCATTAGTCAATAGCTACGGATTAAATAGCAAAGCCCGATACTTATGTACTGAAACCAACTACTTCCGCTTGTCAGCTTAAGTTAAAATGTTACATTTTTCCCCTGATTATTTTTTTATCTTTTTTTTTTTTACTGAGTTTGTTACAAATATTCAGGTTAAAAAACTGTCCACATTATTTTTAATGAATTATGTTCACAAAGTCACATGTGCAGTACTCTGTACAGCTTGCATCCTTTAGGACAAATAATTTGAAACATTAATATTTCTTGTTCAATACTGAGCTGATAACACCTCTGTATGTTGTGACCAGGATGCAGCAGCAGACTGAACCTCGACTGAAACCTGCTCCATCATCTCATCTTTGCAGATGTCCATTTATAAAGCATCAACAACTCAAAGGTAAACATAATAGAAAATGTGTTAGTAAGGCCTTTAAAACAAATAAAAAAAATAAACAGCTGTCGGCAGAACTGTAGGACTGAACAACTTCAGATCCCGAGTGTGTGAGGACAGAGAAGGATCAGCTCTATTTCAGTTTTGAGAGATAAACTTTATATTTCAGTTTGTGATGATTCTGTTCTGTTTGTGATTACAGGAGCTGACCTCAGATTCAGACCTCAGCACCACCCAGTGACAGCAGACAGATCATCCTATATCTTCAATCTTTGTAGTAACTCCAAAATTAACTGAAGAAAACAGTACAAAGGTTAAAGCACCACATGTGCTGTCAGTGAAAGCTGCAGTTGTTTTATTGATAAATTTAAAGACAAAAAGTCAAAAGGATTAATCACCCCTGTAACTGTGTCACAATACATCAGCATTAACAGTACCTCAGTTTGGTGTTTCAGAAAACTGCTGATCTCAGACCTGCACAACTTCTGATTTAAACACTGAATGTAATCAGCTACATGAAGAGCACATGATGTTTTCTCTGACACAATTAAATAAAACCTGATTAAAGTCAAAGGTTGTTACTTGTATTTGAACTAAAAACTTGTGATCTGGAATTCTTTCACTGTTTTTTGACAATAGTGTTATTTATCATAAAGTAATTCAGAGTCATTCATACCAGAGTAACCAGTGAGCACAACATATATTTAACTTTCTACAGGACTTAAAGCTATTACTATAGCTTATAGCTATAGCTATTACTTAACTGCACTACTGTATAGTTCTGTGTAAATAATCATTCTGTACATATGATAATTTTTAATCCTACAACTGTTTATAACTTGCATAGTTCACATTTCTGTATAACTTTATATCTCAGATTTCTGTATAGTTTTTTTTATTTCATATTTATATCCTGTTCATAGCCTGTACATAGTTTGTACTCACTACAGCCTGTACATACTTATAGAATATTCTTAACATACTTCATACCATGTACATTGTAACATACCATAATAGACCCATTTCTGTAATATACTTACATATCTATACTATTGCTAATATATATTGTAATATATCTATATCATGGCTAAAGCACTTCTGGATGGATGCAAACTGCATTTCGTTGCCCTGTGCATGTGCAATGACAACAAAGTTGAATTCTATTCTATTATATTATGTAAAAGTCCAGACCCTCTGAGGATTATCTGAGTACTTCTAACATTACACAAAGCAAAGGTCTCCATCAGTGTTCATGAAATGCTGGGTTTATCCTTCTTGTGAGGGAGCTGCTGGTGAAGATCACGAGCCCTGCTTGATCCTGGCGACGAGTTTCAGTCTTCCTGGTGTTTCTGAAATGATGCCTCTCACTGTGGGTCAACAGAACTTCTGGCACAGGACAGCTGTAATGAAAGAAATTGAAGAAGTTTTGAAAAAAAAAAATCTTGGAAATGCCCTAAATGTGAGAAGCAGATTTTGTATTTACTTTTCTTTTGCCAATCAAGATAACAAAGTATAATTTTCACCATACAATTACTAACCTTGTCATGTCTGTTTTGGGCTCTGGGCTCGTCCTTCCCAGCGCTCATGAGACTGCTTTGCTGCACTGTGGTATGAGGTGCTAACCTGTTGACAGTGTTGGGAAGGTTAATTTTAAAATGTATTCCACCAAAGATTATAGAAGTAATGTATTCTGAATACTTTACAACTACATGAATGTACTATTGCTGTGTGATTTATTACTATTACTGAAGGCTACTCGCCATACCAATACCAACTAGATGTTAAAATCTTAATATAAATGAGTAACAGTAGGTGGACATTAGGTAAGGCTGCACTTTTTGCAGCGATCTCGTGTAGAAAACTATTCAGCACGTATATAAAACAGGTCAGCGGCTCCGAACCGCAGTAAAGGGACCTCTGGCTAATACGTCCGGTTCGTGTCAGGCTCGTAGCTGAAAACTAGCTTTACTTTGTTGTCTGGGTCAAGTTTGCTAGGAGAGACAGAGAGAGGCGTTGAAAGGCTGCTTATTGTTTCGGAGAAAAACACGAACACTGTGTACAGTCGAGTCTTAACAGCTTACTTACAGCTGGGCTCGTCAGGCACTCTTTTTGGCTTTAGTGGTTATTATTATATTTACATGCTTCCAGCTCCCGTTTCTGCTCCGTGACAGCTCGTACTTTTCCTTTTTCTCCCTCCCTCGCTCACAGACACATAACGTGTATGGCAGTCCATTCTCCCTGCAGCACGGACTACACTGCCCATGAGGCTACATTGTTTAGGGCGATGCCTGTAACACTCTGCTATTGCCTTCATATTAAATACTTTTTGTATAATAATTTTTAGAGGCTCTTATTGCGTGTTTTGTTTGGGTTTCCACTGGCGTGGAATTACCAAAAATAGAGAGACCATAGCCTAACATATGAAACAGGAAAATACCGCCATGTAATCCATTTATTTCAACAAACTAACTGTATTCTCAGTATCACCTATTGAACAGTAACTGTAACGGATACATTTACTCATATTTTGTATTTTAAATACGTAACGCCGGTGCATGTATTATGTTACTGCCCAACACTGCCTGTTGAGATCCTGAGATCCGCTCCTAGGGCCTCCAACTCCTGAAGAGACACGGGTGTCCCTAAATTTAGCAAATATTAGCTTCAGGCTAGCTTGCTACGACGAATAGGCTAATACCAGCATTTTACCACAACTTCACCAGATGTAGCTAAAAAAACTAAACTAATGTCCAGCCCAGTGGGACAGCAAGAAAAGATGACAAAAAATTATTACTTACTTGCGGTTTGGAGGTTCAAGCTGAAATTGAAGCAGCCATTGAAAGACGGGAAGAGAGAAAGATGGCAGCTTGGTCAGCACTAGTGGCCTCTATCCGGTTGTTCAGTGATGACGCGACGAATCCTACTTCCGGGTCTAAAGTAGTCTGTGTTTAATATGGCTTTTGTGTTGTTAACATGTTTAATGTAATGTATTTTCTTCTATTTGATCTCAAAAAGCTCCTAAAACAGTCAGTGATCACTGTTGACCTCCCTCGGCTTTTATTACCACTAATCATTTATTTAAGCTCAGTTTTTAAAACCTTAGGATGTAACTACAGCCCAGCCCATGCAGCAGTATATGAACGACTAACCTCGTATTGTGGATGGATTATCTCAGTTGTTCTCCTGGCTGAAGTTTGGTCCTTTTACAGCATCCTGCCATGCGATTACATTTGTTCCTGACCACCGAGAACACTCACGTTAACTTTTATCGAGTGGAAAAAAAGTTAGCTTGTTTATATTATGCTAACATAGCTGTGTCGCTAGCGGTCACGTAGCACATCATTATATACCAGCTAGCCCAACTTCAGTAACCCTACAAACGTCACTGCCGTTTAGTTTTCTGTCTTCATTTATGCTGGAAGTGATAACAGAGCTGTACGTTTTAATTTGTTTCCAAAACCCCGCAGTCAGGACATGCCATATTGTATTTAGATAGAAGCTAGCGAGCTAACTCCCTGCTAACTTCTAACTCCGTTAAATGTCATAAATTCCGTTTTCATGGATGCCTGGATGTTAAACTCAATTGTTACACCTGGTAGAGCAGAACGCTGATCATTTTATTAAAGATGAAAGACTTTAGACAGTTTTTCAACTCTCAGTAATGCCATAGTGATCGTTTGATATATGGACCTGCAGCGGAGTTTAGGCCCAGACACGGCTAGTGACGTCAGACTGAACAATCGGATAATGTATGCAAATACATGCGGGCCGGAAACCGCGCGCCCCCGGACGCCAAAACAGTGCCAGCAGATTGAAACTGAAAAATGGTTTGAAAACGAAAAAAAAAAAAATTGTAAGCGAAAACAAAAAAATTACAGTTTCAATTAATTGTTTTTCACTATCAATTTTTTTTTCGGTTTCAATACAAGATTTTTCAGTACATTTATTTCAGTTACAATATTTTTTTTCGGTTTCAATATTTTTTTCGGTTTCGTTTCAAGGTGGCATCGTTCTGATTCCATACTCCCAAGGCTTCAAAATAGTTTTAAACAACAAAGATTTAATGGATAACGAAAACATTTTAGTTATTTTCAACAATGTTTATGTAGTGGAGATAATTTGTAACATATTTAGAGTAACTTGACATAATAGTCGGGGTTCCTTTTAAGAACAAAGAAGGAAAAACTGTAAATGTGAATATTATCAAAGAAATCCTGTTTCTGACCAGAGCTTTCCTCCTGACACTCAGACGACCACATTTTATTCATACCTGATTTCACTTCAAGTTTCTCTTTCTTTTGATTTATGCAACACAGTACACACAGAGGCCAGCCAAGTGAAATTAACTGTGTGTTGTGACCACATGGGGTAATTGGGATTATTATTATTTTTTGTATTATGTTTAGTTGTTGTCCCTGTGGTTTTCCCGTTAGTTTTTAAAATGGTTTTCTCAGTGTCTCTATAGGCTCGGCTGTCTGTCATTTGGGGAGTTTGTTGAGTGATGATATGATTTTGCGAAGCATTATTTTTGAAGGAGTTCTGTTTAGCTGACCTCTTTTATGGGTCCACTTATTTCTTAAAATAGCTTATTTTTCGGTGATTGTGTATATTGACATTATTTTTGTCATTTTGGGGGTATTGCAAAAGCCACATTTTATAAATTACACCCGTACCTGTGCATCCTTGGCTTCAGGGTCCCTGAAAAGTAAGAAAAAAAAAGTAAGAAAAAACAAAACAAAATCCCATGTCACATTAATCTTTTGTTCTTTTTGTTGATTGTTGTAGAAAATCATCAATGACTGGACATTCAAAGGTGTCTCACATAACAAGAAAAATAACAATGATAAAACTTTCAGATACTTCACCTTGTTTTCTTAACAAGTTGAATGTTTTAAGTCATGTTAATTTAAATTTGTTAGTTTCAACAAATCTCTAATATTAACCTCACTTTTTTAACCTTTAACGGCTCTAATAGACTGTGTGCGCCTTAGCATTTGCTACTTCCAGTGGGGAAACTCCCGTAGAGCACTTTGTTTCCGGTGTGATATTCACGCCTTGTTTATGGTCGAACTTTCCAAAACAAGTTAACCCAATGGATGAATCATGCGGTGATTTACATATCTCGAGATGTCTTGGGCATTTACCATTTATTTATCTGTAGATGATGCTCATCGACTTGAACTCAATTATTCTACACTAAGAGCAGAACAATTAAAACCATATATTGGATTTGTGAAATGTTTAAATAAAGGTTCATTTAATACATTTTCATGCATCTGGACCACAGTAGAACAGATCTCATACTACGGTCCAATTTTGCTTTATTAGCCGTTCTTGCAACTTTAAACTTTGTGGGGGTTTTTTCAGTTGTTCTCACTTCCAGCTACTGTACATCTGACCTGCATCCTGTGTAGATACCTTCATAGAGAGGACATTAAGTTAAACTCCTCTGAGATATTAAATTACACATTGTGCGACAGTAGGGGGCACTGCATTGTTTAGGGGTTTGTTTGTTTTTTTGCATTAATGCAATTAATTAAATCTATGAATGAGATACTTGGAAATTGGTCATAAAACCTGTGCAGAAAGCAAAGAAACACAAGATTAATCCAGGTTAAAAAAAGCAGTACAGAGAGGGGGGAAAGCAGTGGCCAGGATTATAAGAGAATATGCATTTGCTGTTTTGGTCAGTATTTTAATATATAGTCAAAGTTAGCAGCCCTTTTGCTTTATATTATCTGCTCTTGATGGATTTAAGCTGTATTCCCTGGACCAGAGATCTGAGTAGACTTCAATCAACAGCTGACGGTTTGTGTTATTGTTGATAGTTAATATCATCAACTAATAGGGTTCATTTGCTTCAATAAAGTGTATTTCATGTAATCAAATGCTTTTCGTCTGCTTTAAGGTGATCAGAATTTGAAATTTGAGATGCTGTATCATTTAAAGCAAGTTCAAAGAAAGTGCTGAAATCTGTCTTTATTGAAGTTTCACAAATCACAGAAAGTTTTCATAAAATCGTTGTTTTGTTGTGCTTTTGTTCTGCTATCAGTGTGGAATAATCAAGTACAGGTTTGAAATGTCAGGGTTGTGTAGTTTTTGCTCTGCAGCAGATCAAACATGCTTTATCAATTTCCCTAATCGGAAGTTACAAAGGCAAACCAACTTCAGCCTCGTATTAAAATGCACATTTGTGTGGTAATGTTATAAAGCTGTTGTGAAATCTGTTTATGTTGTCCTAGTAAGGCTACCATGAGGGCAGCCACTAGAGGTCGCTAGAAGACCGGTGTGTATATGTGTTTTCCAGAAATTGATGTAGCCACGTACACTGCTGCTTCAGTTCAATTAAAAAGCGGTTCGTGCTTGAGAACCCTGCGTCTTATTGCCTCCGAACATGACAAAAGCCATGGGTCACTAGTTGAAAACTTGAGGATTTCTTACCTTGTATAGTCCCGACTGTCATCAGCTGATGTGGCAAATCGCTGCAGTCCCTGAGTCGACTGATAAGACCCGAGCTGCAGCCTGAGCTCGTCGAGCTCCCCTGATATGGTTTCGTATTTAACGCGATGCTCCAAAACTCCAGGTCGCTCTGTCTTTTTCGAAAAATTATTCCAGTGGAATAACGACGGGACAACTTTGGGCTGAAGACAACGCTTCCCACAGGAAGACACGAAGATGTCTCCAGTCTCGAAATGCCGACTACACACTCTCGAGCTGGTGGTAACAATGAAGCCGTGCCTTCTGATTTTCATCAGCCATTGTGCGCGCAATTCAGGATCCTTGGGAAAGCAGTGGAAACTTAACATCTTGTTAAACCTCCCCCCAGCGGTGCACAGCGGGACACAGCAGTGGTGGGTGTTCCCGCCTTCTGCTCTTTGTAGCTTAACGCGATCTTTCCGTTTTCGTGTTTTGGACATGATTTTGGTGTCTATCTTCTTCGCAGTAGCGGCAGATCGCAATATAAAGCTGCCGGAAATGTACAACTCTACATCCGGTCTTAAAACAGGAAGTTAGCGTTTTCTCGTTCACAGGGTCATTTCCTTTCCTCACCGATCTCCCTGCACCGAGCAGCAACAGGAAAAAACAAACCCTGCACAGTCCTACAAAGCTAGCTTTAGTTCTTCGTTGTATTTCAGGTTTACTGAAGGCATTTTAATCGACCAAAGCGAGCGCGTGGAACACCTGGGTCCCTCCACGGACGGCGGGAGATTAATGGAGAGGTAAGTTTACACTGTTTGTCGAGATCAGCGCGGAAGCTTCCAAGAAAACATGAATCCGTGACATCTGGTTAAAAAACGGAATTGTAGACTGGCCGATGGTTTCCACACAGCCTACAGCAGATCTACTGCTCTAAAGAAAACAATCTCCCTTTTATGGAAGCCCGTTTCCGCCACTAAAAAAAAAAAAAAAGGATACTTAACTCGAAATTTCGAGTTATCTTTCTCGAAATTTCGACTTATTTTCTCGAAATTTCGACTTATTTTCTCGAAATTTCGACTTAGCAACTCGAAATTTCGACTTAATAACTCGAAATTATGAGAAAAATAACTCGAAATTTTGAGTTATTTTCTCATAATTTCGAGTTAGCTCTGCCAATCAGTAATCTATGTGAATGACGTCATTTCCGTGTTACCCGGAAGCTGAAGCCCTCAGCTACAAATGCTACAGAAATGCTAATTATAGATACGGATCATGAATTCACAAATTGCTGAGTATTTTAAGCGTGGCTTCACAAATGAGGAGATTCTTGCGTTATTAGCTGAATCACATGGCATTACTATCAGCCTCCGTACACTTGAAAGGATTTTACACAACAACCGACTTTGGCGCAGAAAGAACAAAACAGAGGTGGGAGAGGTGGCAGCTTTTATACAAGCACAATTGGCAACCTCAGGACAGTGTCATGGGTATCGTTGGATGCACCAGAAGTGTTGGATGAATGGCATTGTTACTGACAGAGAAACCGTTCGTCTTCTGCTCCGTTTATTCGATGGAGAAGGTGTGGATTTGAGGTCACGTAGACGACTGCGGAGGCGAGTGTATCATAGCAGAGGCCCCAACTATGTGTGGCATATCGACGGCTACGATAAACTGAAGCCATTTGGGATTGCAATCAGTGGATGCATTGACGGATTTTCAAGGAGTATAATATGGCTAGACGCTTACAAGACAAATAATGACCCGAGAGTAATTGCTGGCTACTTCATGGATGCCGTGATTCAACAAGGTGGTTGCCCTGATCGAGTGAGATTAGATCTAGGAACAGAAAACGTCCATGTGGCTCACATGCAACGATTTTTGCACTTTACAGACAATGAACCAGAAAGAGAGCACGTCATATTTGGAGCAAGTACAGGAAATCAACGCATTGAAAGATGGTGGCTAATCTTACGAAGCCAGTGTATCCAGTACTGGATTGAACTATTTGACAAACTAAGAGAGGATGGCCACTTCTCAGACTCTTTCTTGGACAAATCATTGGTCCAGTTCTGTTTTCTTCACATTATACAGGTGAGTTTACATAGGTGATTGTGTAAACGACATGTATTGTAACTGTTTAATTTGTAACAACTCACACGGCCTTTGTATATTATAGAAACATCAGATATATTAAAGTACACGTGAAAAGTAGTGCTTTTTTTTTTTTTTTTTTAACTGTTTTGTTAAAAAAAAAATTCCACATATATATCAAGGAACACAATTATACATTATAACACATTGATTATTTATGTGTTTAGGCCTCTCTCTGTACTCGGTTAGCATTTTTGGTGGGTCAAAACTAAGTAAATAAGTATCTGTCTGTTCATGATGTGTGTGTGTGTGTGTGTGTGTGTGTGTGTGTGTATAGGTATGTGTGTGTATATATATGGATATATATCATTAATGTAGCTCAAAGCTAAATTAATGGTGTGTAAGCTAAGAAAATCAATGTAGAAGTTAGTTGTGCTTTTGTACATTAACATTTTCATATTGTATGCCTGAAAATGTTTCTTTTGTTCATTTTGTTTTCATCTAGGAAGAATTAAATGAAGTTGCTTTGGCCTGGAATGACCACAGAATGCGCCCAGTCCACAACTCCCGAAGTCCTCATGGCCGACCATCTTTTATGTATGCCCTCCCAGACATTTATGGCGCGAGGGACTGTCTCAAACATGTCAATATGGACAAAGTTGAAGCCTGCCTTGAAGAATGTGTGTTCAAAGACTTTCCATGTGAAGAGGATGTCTTTCATCTCTGTGTAGAACTCATGTCAGAACATAACCTGGACTTCTCAGATGATGTGTTTCATACAGTGGATCTGTATGTAAAGCTAAGGCAGTTGATGCTTACTGAGTTGGAGCTTTTGCCTTAAAGGTTAGACATCGTTATGCATTTTTAATTCTGTATTTTCATATTTAAATTGTAAACTTTTATGAGTTATTAATTTTTGGATGGTTGTCGTTTTTGGGGCACACATACATGGGTTTTGAGGGCCTGAAAATGTATTTCACGAACAGGGCCAATTGAAAAAGGCTATAAAAATTGTATTTAATTTTTGGAGGGTTGTTTTTTTTTTTGGATGGTTTATTTCAATTAACAAACCAATTTTTTGTTTTAAAAGCCTTATTATTAAAACATATGTAAACATAATGTCTGTTAGACCTGCTATTTGGAGGATATGCAGCGCATGTCACCTTGGAATTATGATTTCAACTTTTTGTAAATATGCTTTTTCATCTTTCTTTTTATTTGAGTAATTATTGATGTTTTGAAATATCTGGTTATGTAGCAGTAAAAAAAATTTTCACTGTCATTTTTTTCACTGCTGAGACTTTTTATATATACTGACTGTTTTCCTGATTATGGGCAATATAATTATATATTTTTTAGCATATGGATAACCTAACTGAGTGAGATTTATGGACCTTTTTTTTTTTCGGATTGCGCCTCAGAATAATAAAAACCCAGAAATTACCAAAATTAAAGATGTAATTTGTCTCATTGAACACTTTATTATAAAACACAGATCTTTTGCCATCATCTTGTCTTAAAACAAAATAACTGTACTGTATTTACAGTAACACAAAAAACCTTAAAGTATTCTTATAAAAAGCTAATTGCAAGCACAAGACTTGGAAAAAGTACGATAATACACTCAACAAAAATATGCAATATGTTTTGCAAAAGTTCAATTATTATTAAAAATACAAAAAGAATGGGACAATAAAAAGAGATTGAGGATAATATGGCAAGATCTGATAACAATATCCTACAATTAAAGAATAAGAACGTGTGGTCTAAAACCACTATGAAGCAAATACATTAGGCTCAAACATGAAAACAGAAATATAGGAAAATATCTTTTAAATAACTACCCCATCGGCTATGTAGTTTTGAAAAAGGGGGCTATGATACACAGGGGTTTTTTTCCATTACAAAAATCAGGAAAAGCCAACCAAAAATCAACCTTCAGCTAAGCAATTGCTGATTTCACAGAAATCCAAAATAAAAGCATATAGGTGTGCCTTATGGCCATTCAATTTAGCAAAAGTCACCATAACCCAGATGGCTAAACAGAACTGTACAAACATAACTGTAATAAAATACAATGATAAAGTAAAACCTGACTTGTAAACTGTAAAATGTGTGCACGATGATAAAACATGTAGGAGATATTGCATATATCTCCTACATGTACTATACACTACATATTGCAGGGGTCTCAATCTCTAATTTTCTGGTGAACCACTACAATACATGTCATCTTTTGACATTACATTAATAAAATTTGACAAATTAAAATTAACCTAATGCATTTTTTAAAGTTGATTTTGGATTCAAATAATAGAAAAAATGAATAAAAGGTGGAAAAACTGCTTTCATTGTTCACATGCACACATGCTGACTGAGGAAATGGGAATGCTTATAAATGGTCTCCAGACTGCCACTCTGAGACCTCTGCGGAAATGCATTTCACAAGTGTTTAGAAAAATATTGCCTCAGTTGTAATAGGAAAACACAGAAACACAAAGAAGTACCTCAAATTGCATTACAGTGGTATTTCACCAAATACTTTTTCTTGGAACTCAGTTTTTAAACACCTGAAACCTTTGCTGTGACATTCACATGGGAACACTTTAGTCTTAGTTCACAACTCAAATATAATCTGTTGTAAAACAACAATGGCTTTTAAGCCATTGTCCGTGAATCAAACCTTTAGATAATGTCCATAACCCACACATTTGATTCCAACACACTGTTCATCTCCGATCTGAAGTCAGGATAGCTGTCATAATTTATCGACAGCTCCAGTACACACCCACATGTGTGTGCCACAGGTCGTCTCTGGAAACCTTTCAGTTCGTTAAACCCAATGATGATGTTCTTTCCCAGATGTAAATCTGAACCTGTGCAAAACCTGAGGAACAAACACAAATGTTCCTTCTCAGCATTCTTCACATATGTAGTTAGATATTTCTGAATCAGCTTCTGGTGAGCCGTCATTGTTTCAGGGAAAGTGAGACACTTGAGAACTTTTCTCAGAGTTGGTTGGAGGGTTTCATAAACTGAAGATAGATCACAAAGGCTTTCCCATGCAGTGCTGAGTGTTCTTGCCCACTGTTCAATAACATAGGCAGGCTCTTGGACAAGTGTTTTGTGTGCAAGCTCCAATAGGACTTCAGTGGCATTGCAGGCTGTTGGTATCTTTCTGCAGCTGTGGTTATCAAGTATGTCTATAAGTTCTTCTTGGTCCACGGTGCTAAAGTCTGATCGCCACGCCTCTAACACTGTACGCTCAGAGTCAGGCATGAACTTAAGGAAATTCTCCACAATATCACTCTTTACATATCCAAAGGCAGCTTGTTCCAGAATGGCAGGTGCAATTTTCACAGGCAGATATTTCTCTCTAACCCATCCAAATGCAATGATTCTGCCCACACTCTCCCACTCCGGTTGCCCAAGATCATGCCTTAAGAAGGGCACTTTGTAAACGTTTCCAGTGGTGCACTGGTCATAGAATTCTTTCCAGAATTCTGAAAGACAGTCTCTCACAACTCCCCCATCGTCATGGGCCATTTCAGGTGTTCCATCAGGCAGTAAGACCTGGATTTTGATGTCGACATCTTCAAGGTCCTTATCACTAAAATGTGAAATGAGCTCTGACATTACCTGCCCTCTGTGGACCACCACTACTCTCCTCACTCTCTCACTGGATGGACCAGGTTGTGGAGAAAAAATCAGGGTGTCATCCAAATTTATTGGCTCACTGTCAGAAAAGGGGCCAACAAAAATAATGTCACTGCTGTGAGAAGTGTTAGCGCTTAGAGACTGCGTGGAAGATTGTGGAAGGTTATCGTTTGGAGTGTCTTCAATGTATGTCACATCATGGCTGATTGTTTCAAATGGAGCAGATGTTTGGACTGTAGTGACAGTAAAAGAAGAGGTTTGGTTTTGAGGACTCGCTTCAATTTCTGAAGATGGATGCAAACCTGGGTTGGAGCTCTGAAGGCTGTCATTTTGTTTTTTCTTTGTGGTGAGGTAGAACCTGAGGATATTAAGTTTTGTGACATGATAAAGTTCTCCTACTGTCAATGCATCATCGACTATCATCTCTTGATAATCCTTCAGATCACAGTCAAAATCTGTTAAGGGCCCCTGAATGTTTCCTCCATCTGGAAAGAACAGGCCTGTTGCAACCTGTAATATGTCCCTTTTCTTGGCATCCTTGCAGATGTCTATTTTTCTTGTTCCTCCTCCTCGTCTAGCTCTAACCTGCTTGAAAACCTCAGTGTCTTCATCATAATGCATCCATCCTATTTCTATTTTTCTATTTCTCTTCAGAGCATTTCTTTTATGGGTTGTTTGGGAATGTTCTTCTTGCCGTGTGCTACTGCCATCCTCTTCAGATAATTTTCTTTTGGACAGTTTGGATTTCAGCCGTTCAAAAAGCGCTGACTTGCGGCTGCTGCCCCTCCGTCTGCAAAATCCAAATACTGCTAGACGATCACCGTATGATGGCAAATAAGTCTTCAGCTCCTCATCTGTCATTAGACTTATGACACTGGCATCAATCTAAAGATGGAAAAATAATTTAATTTATTGAAACAACCAGCCTTGAAAATACAATTCTATTTTTAACTTAAGAACAATGAGGAAAAGTTGCATTTCAACCAGTATCTTGTTGGAATTAAGTACCTTCTCATTCTCCAAGGTCTGTATAATTTCCTCAGAGACTTCTCTTTGTTTCAAGAATTCAGTCAAGTCTCCCATGCTGTAAGGAAGGATGTAAATTAAAATTACAAAATTAAAATAAAGCCACCATATTATCGTCAAAGTATCTGTGCCTACCTACATTATGAGCTCTGACTATGGTGGAGAAGTGGGAACTGCATTTTTAAGTGTCCATTTGCACTGTAACTACAATCAGCGTCACAATACAGTCAATCCCACATTTTCTCAGTTGTCTGGTTACAGTTTTATTGGTTTTGTTCCTTATTTATATAGTTGTCAGTCATATTCCCTGTTTTGGGTGATTTGTGATTTTGTTTTATACAGTGCTGTATACTTATTACGCATGCTTTCAGCAAAACGTCTGTTTCATCAGACGTAACAGGTGTCATTAGCGTGTAACAGAAACCTTATAGGTACCTTTGGTTAACCCTGACGTTGCATTCTGTTCAACTTTGTATGTAACAATCGCTGTCACACTGTTTTTATATACCTTTTATCCAGTTATCATTTGTAGGAAGGCATTCAAAAGTGAAGAACCTGGCGCCATTTGTTGTTAATACAGCAGCTCACGACACGATCCAGTTTTGAGTGCGCACCCCTTTGCGCCATATCCTTCCGGGTAACAAGGAAATGACATCAGCCACGTAGATTTCTTATTGGCAGCGCTAACTCGAAATTTCGAGTTATTTTCTCAAAATTTCGACTTATTTTCTCGAAATTTCGAGTTATCTTTCTCGAAATTTCGAGTTATTTTCTCAAAATTTCGAGTTAATAACTCGAAATTTCGAGTTAATAAGTCCGAATTTTGAGAAAATAACTCGAAATTTCGAGAAAATAACTCGAAATTTCGAGAAAGATAACTCGAAATTTCGAGTTATGGATCTTTTTTTTTTTTTTTTTAGTGGCGGAAACGGGCTTCCATACCCTTTGGTTGTGGTCACTAAATGACTAAATGGCCAAAGGCAAACAGGCGACCACGTGTCGTGTTCTCCACATACACAGAATGTTATTATGAGCCTCTTTTCTTTTTCTTCACACCCAGCCATAAATCTTCCTGTCGGCTGGAGATCTTTTCATAAAAGTCTTTGAGGTTTCAGAGCTGAGACATGAAGCTGTTGTTCCTGTTCTGATAAGAACAGGTGGGTGTGTTCTGCCAGTCAGTTTGAGGTGGGAGGAGGGGGATCATCCTCCCTACCCTTTTTATGTGAGTACCTAGAGAGCTGGTAGCTTAAATGACTTGGATGTTAACAGAGAGCGTCTGTCCTGATAGCCGGTGTCTTCGGACTTTGGATTTATATTTTCATTGTGCCATCTGCACACAGACAGCCCGACTATGTTGCAGTTGTGTTGTAGTACAGTCCTCTACATGCTGCTGCTGGTCTGTGCATATGAAGGTAAGCTGTGTAGCTGCATGCTTGTTGTAATGTATGGAGTAGTTTGGGTGCATTTCTCTAAGGGATGGTCATGTGTCATATGTGCTTACATTTGAGTGATATGGGAACAAATTCCAGATGTTATAGTTTCAGATTTCATATCCATTAAAAATTAAATTGACTTCTAGACCAGGCATAAAGACAATATGAGCCCTCAGTGAGAATTTCAGGCAAGAAAAAGTAAATAAAGTTCAAGTTTCCTTAAATGGGACTGTGCTGTTTATCAAAACTTCTGTCAGCTTATTATTATTAAGTAGTTAAAAACATTGGCACAATTTCTGGAGATTCTGGCTGTGAAACAAAAAGAACAGTGCTGATGTGAACTCAAGAAAACTTCCCCCCTTTTCCCCAGAGAGAGAGAGGAGAGGAGACCGCAGCAAAGAACTGCTGCTCTGCTGCAAATACAGCAGCCGCACAGAACTTAGGGGTTATGAATGTTCCACAGGAAGGCACACGAACACAAAACTGTAGCCTGACAAATTTGACCACAGAGCAAAAAAACCCCCAAAACACTGTCTCACAACACGATCACTGTTGAGAATTTTTTTCACTGTGCTGTGATAATAACTACTGTGAATCTGGAATTTTAAATATTATAAATATATATTTACACCATGTGTGTTCAAGTTTTGACACACTCAGAGTGAAACAGATCACCTGTTAGCTCATCCTGCACTCTTACAACCTGTTGAAGACAAACTATTGATCAACTCTGGCCTGTTTCTATTTTCATACTGATCCTTTTAAATAATGTG
This sequence comes from Diplotaxodon limnothrissa, assembly GCF_057381915.1. Taxonomy (NCBI): domain Eukaryota; kingdom Metazoa; phylum Chordata; class Actinopteri; order Cichliformes; family Cichlidae; genus Diplotaxodon; species Diplotaxodon limnothrissa. The sequence continues at coordinate 30,612,442 of NC_140598.1, forward strand.
TACATTTTTGTGTTCTGGTTCAAATGCATGTAAGCTTTTGTGACCTGTAACTTACTAATAAAGATAAAAGATGTTTGTTTGTTTGTTTGTTTGTTTTTTAAGTGAGATAAAACAATTCTGCATCATCATCTTTTATTGAGCAGACACCCGTGTTTATTGTGATGAATGGCGTGTGTATTGAGTTGACAAGTGGCATCTAGGGAAAGAGTCACCTTGTAATTTATATCACAAAACCGCACTGTGTTAAATTTCAGCATGCTGTGTGAGCTGTACTGCCTGTGGCTCTGCAGGAATCAGTGGTTTCTGCTCCAGAAGTGAGCGATGCTGTCGATGTTGTTAACTTCTCATTTTGTTTCCTCTTTTTCAGACATAAACACCACAGCTGGACAGAACGTCATTCTGCCATGTCAAGCTCCAAACTACAACATCATAGTTGCAGATTGGAGCAGAGCTGACCTGGGATCAGAATATGTCCTTTTGTACAGGGATGATCTGTTTGTTCCAGACAACCAGCATTCATCTTTTAAGAACCGGGTGGATCTGCAGGACAGACAGATGAAGGATGGAGATGTGTCTTTGATTCTGAAGGATGTGACGATTAATGATAGTGGAACATATGAGTGTCGTGTCCTCCAGAGAGGAAACAACCGTGGGAAAAGAGCTGTGTTGAAGAACAACCCCATCAACATCATCAACCTGAGTGTTGTTGTTCCTCCAGGTGAGTGAGTAGAGTTGAGTGTGTGTGTGATCAGAGGTGAAGCTGCTTCCTGGTTGTTGATGTTTGTTTCTAAAGATGTTGTTGATGAGACTTTGTAGAAAGCAGCTGGTCTGAGTGATGTGATCAGAGTGCAGTAGATAATGTCTGACAGCAGTTTGAAGAGGAAATGGATTCTGTTCTGTTCTTCACTCATCACCTACCTGACAGCTGACACCTCACACCTGTTTCTCACCTGCAGATCAGCCAGGAGGACACACAGAGGATGGAGGGAAGGAGGATGGAGGGAAGGAGGATGGAGGGAAGGAGGACAGAGTCAATAGAGGACGTCCTGGTCTGTCAGCTTTTGGTGTGTTTTGTGTTATTATAGCTGCTTTTGCGATCTCTGGAAAATTGAAAAACAAGAATTCCTCACTTGCTCCGCCTGAACAACAGCAAGCCTAAAAAGAAGAAGCTCTTCGCTTTTTTCTCTTTGTCTTCAGACAAACCAGTTTACTGTAGCAGTACACACATGTCATGGCATCCCTGCAGATTCAGCTTTAAATATGACCACAACAAAGCGTTTCATTATTGCTACATAAGGGCTCTCATACAGGACATCAGTTTCAGTCACGTGTCTCTGAAAGTTGCTCTGACTAAATGAACACGTGAATTTTGTCAGATTCTGTTACTGTGTAATCTCAGAGGTTAAACTGAGGTCCAGAAGTGTCTGATGTGGTTGTAGAGCACTCTGAGAGAACATACAATTATGTTACATGATTTATTTATTGGACACAGAAGCACTGATTATTTTTCTCTGCTGTTATGAAGTTTTTAATGTTAAAGGTGAAATCAGAAGTTTCCACCTTTAAGATTGTGTGATCCTCTGATTACTCTGAAGTGCTGAGCTAAGCCATGCTGTGGTTTTACTCTGTGAAAGGAAAAGTTTGTTAACTCATGTTCGTGTTTTGAAAGTATTTGAAGGTATCCTGTAACCCGAGCTGTCAGACTCATGCAGATTAATGCTGAGAGTAAAATTGCTTCTTTCATGGATGTGACCATCTTTTATGTCATACCTTTCTTTCGTCTTTCTCAATCAATTTGGGGCCTTATTATTTCCTCTGCTGCACCTGTCTTCTGCGGCGTGCCTCAAGGATCTGTCCTTGGTCCCCTGCTCTTCTCACTGTATATGCTTCTCTTAGGCGCAATCTTTGAGAAGTACAACATCATTGTTATGCCAGTGACATACAGATCTATTTTGAATTAACTGATGATCGTTCCATGTCTGTGCACTGTTTTTGTGAGTGTATGTGTGAGGTCAAAGATTGGCTCTCTAGTAACTCCCGTAGCTTAAATAACAGGAAAACCAAAATGACAGTAATATCCCTCGCGGCCAACTCCGTGAGCCTTTGGTTCCTTGTTAGTGACCTAGGTGTGTTTTTTGGATAGCTTATTTAAATTTGACAAACAAGTGTCTTCTGTTGTCAAATTCTGCTTCCATCAATTGCGTCTTATTTGCAAGGCCAGACATTATGTCCCTCATAGGGACCTGGAGGGGCCTTTGTGACATCTAGGTTGGATTACTGCAACTCCCTTTACTTTGGTCTTAACTCTACTCTTCTCCATAGACTGCAAATTGTTCAGAATGCGGCGGCTCGTCTCCTTACTGGTACCGGGCAGCGTGTCTCTATTACCCCCATCCTTGCTGACCTGCATTGGCTTCCCGTTAAGTATCGCATTCAATTCAAAATCCTGCTGCTCACCTTTAGAACTATTAACAATATAGCGCCAAGTTACCTCAATGAACTACGTAGATCATACACCCCTGCTAGGGTACTAAGATCATCTTCCCAGTCACTTTTGTACAGCCGAGATCCCGACTGAAGACTAGAGGTGACCACATGTTTACCTTGGCTGCACCCGATTTGTGGAATAACCTCCCCATTACGATCCGTAAGTCCGATTCCATTCAATCCTTCAATTCGCAGTTAAAAACCTATTTATTTAATCGTCCTATTCTTAACTACTAATTATTTTTAAATGTTCATTGACTCTTTTATCTGTTACACATATTGTTCTGTTATGCTTTTATTTGTATTTATTTTGTTTTGGTGTTTTTAACAGCATCAACCTGCGAGCATGTTTGGTACTTTTCCATGGCCTTCATCTGTCTCTATTATTATATCTGACCCTCTTGTATGTTCAGCACTTTGGCATACCCCTGGTTGTTAAATGTGCTATATCAATAAAGTTTGTTGTTGCTGTTGTAATAAATGTTGAGCTAACGTTCATTATTTTTTGTGCTAACAGGAGCCAAATGAACTTCCCTCAGTGGATAACCAGGTGTCTTATAGTAAACTGGTCTACATTTGCATTTGTGACATTTGACTTGATAAACTGACGCCGTCAGAAGTTTTGAATGTGTTTAATTTTTAAGGTCAGTTTTAGCGCTGATACATATGTTTAGTCTAAACTGAATTCTTGTCTTCTTGCTGTAATGGAGCTGAACAAGCGTTAAAGAACAAACACACAAATGGAAACAATCATTCACAGAGAAATCAGTGAGGACAGTCTGATGTGTATCTCTTCATATCTGATAAAAGCTTTTAAATCAGGCATCTTATCAGTTGTTTGTGAGTTTTCAACAATAAAGATTTTTGACAGTAAACTTTATTTTTCTGTGACATAGATGAACTCCTAAAGTTCAGTCTATGCTTGTAGGACAAGAAAGGCAACCACAGCCTGAACCAGGTTTACTTATCTGTTTACTTTATTAGTGGAGACTGAACATGTGGCTGTTTCACTGTTAAAAGTCTACAAATCTAGAAGAGGGCACCACCATCCATAAACATTACCTTTATTATTATGTCTATAGCATTACCATATTATCTTATATTAGAATAAAATTTAAACCAAAGGCTGGACTGTGATCACTGAAGTGGGACTTTTCTTGTTCATAAACGTTCTCAGTAGATTGTTTGTGCTCAATTTCAAGTTAGGTTTTTCACACCTAATTTGAGTGTGTAGTTTTCATTATCTATAGTAAACTTCACAAGTACATCCTAAATGTAAACATGATATTGTTGTTATTCATGACATATAATTAACTTTGGTCCACATGACAGTTTCAGTCATGTGACCTTGAATTTCACTCTCTTCTCAGTGGAGGATTGTGAGCTCAGAGCTAACCGGAGCTTTGTCTTCTGATGCACTGAAGATAATAACAAGGACAGAGGAGGCAAGGATAGAAGAGACAAGGAAACATACTTTTTAGTTATAGTTATTGTTGCAGATGTTTCTTGTTATTGTCTGTGTTGCTTTATTTATTCAAAACCGTAATCATCAAAACACAGTGACTCTTATGAACATTAAAGAGCTGATCTGAAATGTATTCTGTGCACTTTTCTGCAGAGCCTGATTTTACGATGAGAACAGGCGGCAGGTGGAGAACAGCAGGTGAGCGTAGTGGAGCTTTTAGCAAGTAGAGAGGTGGAGGACACAGACGTAGAGTAAATCAGTTCAGACAGTGCATTAAAATAGGGGTCACAGTAGCACAGTTAACAGGGTCTCACAGCTAATTAAGCACTTTATTAACTCCTTTAAGCTTTTATTTTGCACTTTTAAATCTAATTTGTGATCATAGTGTAGCCATAATATTTATTTAAAACACATACAAATCTTTATTATAATGGTTATATTCCATTATTATATGAGTTGTGAAAAGTTCTGAACTGGATATGTAAAGATCAGAAACCTTCTCGGCTCATCTCGCATTCAAGATCATCACCTCGGCCACCTCTGGACTGTTTTCAGATCTCAGCAGACTTCCTGCCGTGTTCTCTTATACATTCAATGTGTCAGTTTTTTATTTATACAGCATCAAATCATAACAACAGTCACCTCAAGGTGTGTTATATTGGAAAGTAGACCCTACAATAATACATACAGAGAAAAAAAATCGTATTCCTTATTAAAAGAAGCTTTGCAGCACCCACAGGCTCAGATTCAGCCTTCACAGCATCACGTGGCACCACTCGCTCTGAATCAAAGAAACTTGGATGCTGGTTTTCTGGATCCAAATGCTCATCTCATATACAAGGACACATCCATCCTGTTGTTTTGAGCTCAACGTGTTAAAGTGGCATCCACAATCAGCTGTGATGGTTTTCTGGTCTGAAAGACGTTAAAACAAAATTCAGAACAGACTGATGGAGGTGGAGCACTCTGTGATGGAGTAGCAGAAGAACAGTTGGAGGCTGTTAAATCTGTATTTGGTCCTCTGTGTTTTTTAAACAACTGAGCAAACAGAAACAGGTCTTAAAGTGGAGTATTGGCCTTTTTGTGGCTGTTATCGTGGGGTATTACTGAGGAGAAAGGTGGTGTGCTGCCACCTGTTGGTTGTAGTTTTTTAACTGATAGATTTAACTTCTAAAGGCTGCTTATGTAGAGGAGAGCAGTGTGTCAGAAGGAGGCCTGGAAGGAGGACTCTTTGAAGAACTCATCCCTTTTATTTATATCCTGTTTCACTGCAGAAGTCACTTGGATGAGTGTTTTTCCCACTGAAACGTCCAGATGAACAGAATCAACTTTTTGGGATTTATCCTGTTTCATTTCTGTAAAATGATCTTTTTCTTTTTCTCTGCTGTTTACAACCTCATTCAGACAACAACATAGATCAAATTCCACATTTTTATAACAGATTTATATTCACTATGAAAAGTGTAGTGGTCAGGCTTAAACAGGCTAATATGTTTCCTGCTTCTGTTTGATTGGCTCTTGTTGCTCAGGGGTGGGAAAACTGAGGACTCTTTCTAATTTGTGCCTCCTGGTCTCCTCCGTCTTCCTGCCTGTTACCTGAAAATCAATCTCAGTGCTTCATGCTGAAGAATTTCTCATTTATATGATAGTTCTGGAGTGTTTGTAGTTGTAATTTAATGTTATTTAACTACCACAGTTTAAAATGAAGCTCTGAGACGCTGATGTCTCGTTCTGTTGAGACTGTTTCCTTGACTCCTCTCTCCTTGTGTCCTTTCTGAGCTCCTCAGTGGGCCTCAGACACACTGGAGGGGTTTGTGTTATCAGAATGATCCTCTGATAACAGACATCACAGTTTGATAAATGTCAGCATCCAGCGTGTGCTATACAACCTCTGCTTTAAAGATGTACATAAGTGAGGAGAAGCCTTTTACTGAGTTTAAGTAAACACACATCAGATTTTTCTCACTGATCGCTCTGATTATGAATAACACGATGACCTGAAGCAAAGCTCAGAGGGTTTGCTGTGTGTTCTTTGGTGCTGATTCAGCAGGAATCAGTGAGAAAGTGCAAAAATAAATCTCTGTTAAACAGTCAACAGTCCAGTTTTTTATTTCTTTGCTTCTCCACTTCAGTGGCTCAGTGCATCAGATTCACGGGGAGATTAAAATCAAACAAATAACAGAATTAAACCAGGGAACAAATGAGGGAAAAGTTCTGCACCAGGCTGAACCCCGTAAGTCGGCAGTGGTTGATGTATCGTTCACAGAAAATGTAAACAGGTGAACACAGACAGTACATGAGAGAAACTGCTGTAAGTGATCAAATCAACACATGTCGCACAACATTCCTCCTTCCTTGCACAATTTCCTCCAGAACACTGAGCAGAAAAAAGACACCTGGACTGTTTCAGCAGCTCCTGGAGGAGAGGTGAGAAACAAACTAAATCTAAACCAGCTTTTTTACTCTGATACCTTCAGGATTTCGTGGCTGACTTGGCACATGCACAGACAGCAACAGTATTTTTTAATACAGATCACAGCATTTATGCATTCATAATCTTGCAAAACACTAAACCCAGAGAAAAAAAAAAGCATAAATTACTTAGTTTGTTTAAATTGTTGATTTACACCAAAAAACAAAGTTTCACAAATAGGAAACGTAAAACACAAGTTTTTGTAACACTGTTTCAATTTTCCACTGAAGGAAGTTCAAGTACCCGCTGAAGGAAATAAATAAATTTGAAAAATACCATAAAGTCAGTGGTACTGAGATGGTCTAGTTTGTAGAACAGGTCATTTTCCAGTCACTGCTGCATTAACTTCAGTTTTCATAAAACAAAATTTGTCATTTTTAGCTGCACAAAATTGCCTTTTGCAGTCTAAAATCCCTGTTTGTGTAAATTTAGGAAACATTACATAGTAAAGACAGTTATAAAGAGGGAGTTATAAAAAATGACACTTTAGTTACAGTCAACATGACTGTAACTAAAGTGTTTCACTCTGAGATATTTTTCATGTCTGTAACATTGCCAGGATGCATCACCATGACAACTAAGAAACAGAGCTTAAAGAGTGTAAACAATTTTATCCCAAACCTTCATCCTCATCTAATGTAATAGATTTAATTCTTAAAGTGATGCATTTTTAATTCATAAGTGTAGAAACCTGTGAGCTGTTAAATGATTCCCTCCATCACCAACCCCACAGATGTCCAAATGTAACATTTTTCACTCTTTAAAAATGGGAAATATAAAGTTTGTGTCCTGGGACCTAAATTTGAAGATATGAACCTGAGGTATGTTCATGTGTACGAGTTCATATCCACAAACACATCAGTCAGTATTGCACCATTAGTACCTGTTTCCCTGCTCCAAACAGTGTGAAACCCTCCCAATGTCTTTAGACTTTAACAGGATCTCTGAGAAGCAGAAATCACATATTCAGCACCATTTCATTTTCTTCTTTTACAGATCAAATCATTAGGTACAAGAACAAACACACCAAAACTGACAGACTCACTACCAGTGCCACAAACCCTCCATGTCCTCCAGGAGGACCTGCAGGTGAGAAGAAGGTGGTGAGTAAAGAACAGAACAGAATCCAGAATTGAAGTCAGTTCAGTCCCTGAAACCCTGAAAACCAAATTTCATGATCTACATGTCCTCAGATCATCTGTTTGTTCTTGTGTTGAGTGACACACTGGGAATTTGGAGCAACAGCAGGAGAATCAGGTGGAAAAGCCGTAAGATGTTTCAAACAAGTGCATTTCAACAGGAGGTTAGTATCAATCCTGATTCTCATTGTCATGGTTTATGTAGATAAAAAAAACAGCAACACCAACAAGAAGCACAACAGGAACTACCAGACCAGCTATTAGTCCAACAGATCCATCCTCCTTCCCTCCATCCTTCTTCCCTCCATCCTCCTTCCCTCCATCCTCTGTGTCTCCTCCTGTCTGAGCTGCAGGTGAGAAACAGGTGTGAGGTGTCAGCTGTCAGGTAGGTGATGAGTGAAGAACAGAACAGAATCCATTTCCTCTTCAAACTGCTGTCAGACATTATCTACTGCACTCTGATCACATCACTCAGACCAGCTGCTTTCTACAAAGTCTCATCAACAACATCTTTAGAAACAAACATCAACAAGCAGGAAGCAGCTTCACCTCTGATCACACACACACTCAACTCTACTCACTCACCTGGAGGATCAACAACACTCAGGTTGATGATGGTGGTTTCCCATGAGCGTGTGTCTTCCATAAAGACACGACACTCGTATTTTCCAGCATCAGCAGTCATCACATTCTTTAGAATCAAAGACACGTCTCCATCCTTCATCTGTCTGTCCTGCAGATCCACCCGATCCTTAAAAGATGGATTCTGGTTGTCTGGATCAAACTGACCGTTCCGGTGCACAAAAACATATTTATCTGTCAGGTCAGCTCTGCTCCACTCTACAAGATCAATGTTGTTGTTTGGAGCTCGACATGTCAGAGTGATGTCTTGTCCAGACTCAGCTGTGATGTTTTTCTGGTCTGAAAGAGGAAACAACACAGATCAGAGAGGTTAAAGGGATCCAAGTATAACTGTTCACTTTTAAAGCAGCCAATCAGAAGACACTGGAGTTATGCACACTGGTCAAACCATCACACAAGTATTAAATGTTATTTAATATCATAGTTTTACATCTAGTTCCTATTTTTAATATGTCCGTTAATAAACTGAACAACATAGGCTAGTCTAGCTTGACAGTGTTTTCCTATCATGGCTGTAATAATCTATGGACATGTATACGTTTGTTGCTGCTGTCCCTGATTACTATGTTGGTGTATATGAGTGTGTGTGTGGGTGTGTCAGAGCACTGGGTTTCAGGCATCATCAGGACTGGTGGGTGTGTCCCGCCTGGAGGCGGGCCACACCTGAAGAGGACGATCACACACACACCTGCAGCGGCTCAAGCCTCGTCATGGGACCTTTTTAGCAGAGTGGCTGAGTTCTCACTGATGCTGGATTGTTGTGTAAGACTCCATGAGAGCTAAGCGTAAAGCCAGTTAGTGCATCCCTACCAGAGTTTGTGTCTTACGGTTGCTTTTGGTGGTTTCCCCCCCCGGAGGAGTTTGCAAACAGGAAGGCAGCGAGCACGGGGAGTGCGAAGACACAGACGTTTTGAGGAAAGACATGACACGGCAGTCAAGCAAGAGCACAGGGATTTATTGTCATTTGTTGCACTGTAAATAAACGTGCTGTTCAGCACAAAGAGTCCAGCATTTGGGTCCTCATTCCCCACTTTCCCATGGTTTGCCTCGCTAACCGTGACAATGGCAGATGGTAAATTAGTTCTGTTTGCATAGAACAGTTCAATTAAAAAATAATATAACTTTATATGACTTCTTAAAGTCACCAAAATAAATGAATGTAATGCACTCATTTTCCATAACAATGCTGACATCAGCAAGTTTTAGTATAACTCATGAAGTTCTCAGACGCCGCCGCCATTGTGGGTGGGGTGTTTGAGGGAAGCAAACTGGAGTAGGGGGGTCATCAAGGACTTTGTCTGCTGGTGTGAACAGAACCATCTTTGCATCAATGCCAGCAAGACAAAGGACCTGATGATTGACTTCAGCAAGAAACCATCCCCTATTACACCAGTGAACATCCAGGGTTTGGACACTGGAACAGTGGAGCAATACAAATACCTGGGTGTTCACCTCAATAACAAACCGGACTGGTCCACAAACACAAATGCACTCTATAAAAAGGGTCTAAGTCATCTCCACCTGCTACGGCGGCTGAGATCCCTTGGGGTGAACCGGACTCTCCTGAGGACGTTTTAGGACACTGTGGTGGCGTCTGCTATCTTTTTTGCTGTGGTCTGCTGGAGTGGTGGAATGGCAGAGAGGGACAGGGGGGAACTCAACAAACTGGTCTGGAGGGCCTGTCAGACTCTATAACACAGTTTAACACTGTTATCTTACTCATCACCTGTTTAATTGACGGATCATGTTTTTTTTATTGCTGCTACTTATTTGCAGCTTGTTTGTACACTGTTTATTTCACCAGGAGCATCCATACACCCCCCACACTTACATGTACAAATCTCTGTACATGGTTGCTTATGTATATAAGACCACTTTGTGTCTTCCTTCTAAATGTCATATTCATCTTGCTATAAGAGCTGTGCGACGGCCAAATTTCTCATTCGTGGGATAATAAAGGTTCTCCAAAAGTTGATTCTGTTCATCTGGACGTAGCGTTTTGTGGGAGAAATGTTTCACCCAAGTGACTTCTTCAGTCTCAGCTGACTGCAGGTCAGGTATTAAAGGTTTATTCTATTCTATGTCCAGCAGGGGGCGTTGCGCTCGTTTGCTATATATTTGTGATGCATGTTTTTCTGTAACCCCCCCCCCCAAACACACACACACATAAATTTATGATAATCAATAAAGCAAAGGCCATAACTAATGCAAACTATATTGTACAACTGAACAGATGGTCTGATAAACAACTGATAGTCCCTGTACTACACTGCGCAATAAAGGAATAATGAAGCTCCTTAAGATTAGGAGAACAGAACCGCCACGTACATAGTTTCTGTTCTCTGCACAGGAAGCATCATAACTAATCAATCCACTGATTCAATCATTTGTATTCTCTGATCAGCAAATGAATGAATGGACGTCAGTAACCACCTGGCCTGAATTATGTAGGTAAAATATGTCAAGTGCTCACTAATAAAAGCAGCAGAAAACACCTGAAAAAACATGTCACCAAGTAAGAACTCACTCAGCATAATCGAAAGCATTATTAGCACATCTCACCTGCAGAAGTAAACTCCAGGAGGAAGACAGAGGACAAACTCAACAAGTGTGACATAGTTATCCAAACATCCATTCCAGCGCAGATTTTCCGATCAAGCCGTTGTTTTTCTGTTTTCTATAAATGATGTTCCAAATTAGTTTTTAATCGGCTAATCTACTGATAAATTCAGATTTTTAGATAAACCTGTATCTAGAGCTAATGTTTGAATGAAAGAAGGGAGGAAAGTGCGTGTTCCTCTTTTATCACACATCTGAAACTTGGGATGCTTCTAGAAAGTGTGAGGGAAAGGGGGTGGGGGCTCTTTGAAGACTCCTCCTTGTGTCTCCTCCTCCTCAGTTCTGTTCCTACAGTAAATCAGAGGTAAACTACTGATTTTAAGCACACTTTTGTATTCAGCTTGTCCCGGCAGAACCAACATGACTCCATTTTCTTTGACACTTATCCTGATGAGAGGAGGCAGGGGGGCTGGAGCTTCCCCCAGCAATCATAGAGGGAGAGGTGGGGTACACACAGGACAGACCAGGGTAACATGGCTTGTTTGGGATGTGGGACGTAAGCCAGGCAGACAGGAGAGGAGAGGCGACTTCTTAGTCAGCTATGCTCCTCTTGGCAGTCCTAACCATGTATTATCTGAATGGTGATAATTATTCTCTTCAAAATAACCCAACACGTTTCTTTTCAAATACAGAAATAAAAGAAAAAACCTAAAACAAACAATGAAATCATTATCATTTGCTGCACACAGCTTCACTTGCCAACATAATGGAAAGTAAGATGTTTTCCCTGTGAGTCACACCGCTGAACGGCTATTTACTGAGTGATTATATTACACTACATCCGCTAAAAAAAGTTAATGTCATAAAAGTCTTGGGAGAACAGACTGAGGCAGAGGAGGATTGGGAGAGTGTGGAAAAAGAGGAAACTCTCATGGAGTGAAATCTGCGGAATGGAATATAATAGACTAAGTTTCATCATCCGAGCGACATACGATCTGCTACCTTCCCCAATAAATCTGCAGCTGTGGTTTGGAAAGGACCCATGTGGGACTCATGTAATGGGTGGGCACAGATGGAAGTATTGTAATAGATATTGCCCCCCCCCCCATAATCTCATGCATTCTTATCATTGTTATGTTATGCGTTCAGTTCTGTATTACTATTTCTGACACATACTGTGATAACTGGCAATATAGCTAGGATACTCTGATCAATGATGATTCCCACGGGTGGTGCTCACGCAGGCACTGAAACGGGCAGCTTCGGGCTCACGCAGGCACTGAATCGGGCAGCCTTGGGGTCCTGTGTGTTCTACTGCACAGATAGCCTGCAGAGCGCAGCTACGCTGAACTGAAGTGCTTGTGTTTTGTATTTGCAGGTGAGCACAAGTTATGTGTTGATAAACGGAATGATGTTGACGTATGAGAAATGTATTAGAGTATGGTACTGTCATTAATGGAACACAACGCTAATGTCGGAGTTTGTGATTTACATGATGTACCTGAACTGGTGTTAAACGGGATGTCACATCGCAAATGATGTAATGAGGGGATCGAGAGGGTAGTCTCCATGCGCAACAATACTAGTTGGAGGAGCATACGAGTGTGCAGAATATTGTAATATGAACATTGGTGGGAAAATACTGAGTAAATGAGTACTTTGTTAACACGTGTTCAGTAGTTATATGTAAAATGGTCGCGTGTGTTCTACTGCACAGATAGCCTGCAGAGCGCAGCTACGCTGAACTGAAGTGCTTGTGTTTTGTATTTGCAGTTGCAAAAGAGCAAGTAAAGAGAACGATTCTGAACTCATGCACGCCTGGAAGTGTCATTTGTCCAAGTGTGCAACAAATATTGGAGGCACCGCTGGGATTATTAACGCCGTGTCCAGCGTGATGAAAATAAGGAAGGGGCGTGGCTACAGCAACCACGATGGACCTCGAGGAGCTGGCAGAGACTGTGTCCCAGACACTCTGGAACCTACAACTCGACCAACTCAAAGGGGTATGTGCTGAAGCTAAAATCCCTAGTGGAAATGTCACAACAAGACGAGCGTTAATAAGATTAATTACAGAATCGATGGACAAGGTTATTAATGATGAAGAGCAGGATGTTGCGCTCTGCTATCTAAAGAAAATGTTAGAAAGTGTCGACCCAGCGATAGGGAGCTCCAGAAGCACAGAAAGTGGATCAAATCCAACGAGCTCGCCACAGGGGGCTCAGGAAATAAGGGAAGAAGTTGATTTAGCAGAGAGATACGCACAGCTCCAGAGAAACAGCGAAGCACTGCAGGAAGAAATTAGGAGGCTGAGTGGAAGGGTGGAGAGGACACCACCAAATCAACCAACCACCCCACAAAATGTGTTTCCTGTCGCAGCCAACCGCCTTTCGGAAGTGACGATAAGGAGGGAATTCAAAATCTGTGGTCAAATTGGGGAGAAGGGCCAAAAGGACAGACTCTCATACACCAACCTGATGCATCAGATTGACAGAGGTCTGAACAAAGGACACAGTGAAGCGGAGGTTATAGAGGCTGTGGTGAAGTCTGTCAGCCCAGGTTTGAGTCTTAGAGACATGCTTGAGATAAAACGTGACCTCACCCTCCCCCAATTGAAGGCCATATTAAAGGGGCATTTTAAAGAGGATAGCACCACAGATTTGTATCACAGACTAGTGAACGTCACACAAGACAGCCGTGAGTCTCCCCAAAACTTCCTCTTCAGAGCAATTGAGTTAAAAGAGAGGCTGCTGCTTGCATCGGAAGACACGGGGTCCGATGAACAATACAGCCCTGAGCTCATCCAGAAGAAATTCTTGAGGTCGGTCAGTACTGGGCTACTGAGTGACCCTATCAAGTTTCAGCTCAAGCCCTATCTGGATGACCCTCGGGTGACAGATGAAATCCTCATTGATAAGATGAATGAAGCAGCTAGTGTTGAATCAGAAAGACAATTGAAGCAAAAGAAAACTACAGGCAGCAAATCTGTGAAAGTAAATGAACTCCAGACGGAAAGGCCAGCCAGTCAATTGGGTCTGGGTGTAGCCGAAACTAGGTTGGGGACTCAAGAGCAATCAGCTGAAGTGGTGAAACCCAAGAACCGCAGAACACCTGTTGTAGCTGCTTCCCGAGAGTCAGAGCTGCATGAAGCGGTCAGGCTGCTGAGAGAGGAGATGGCTGAATTAAGGAGGAGCATCACCACCCCTCAAGGCCCCACTCGCCCACTAAGAACCAGTGGGAGGAGGGGATGTAAGGCATGCCAGGAGCAGGGAACCAATGAAGGGTGTGAACACTGCTTCAAGTGTGGCCAGCCAGGACACCTCTCCAGAGGCTGTAGAGGGCGAAGGGGGGCAACAGAAAGATCGGAGAGCACTCAAGTGGGAATCCAGACCATCGCCCCTCCCAAATCATTAATTCCCATCCATGCTGAAGCAGATGACAAGTTGCATGAACTGCTTTGGAATCGGATAAGACAGTTGGAGGCAGAATTAGAGCAGAGTGGCAAGGCTAAAGAGACTGTGGGTGCCACGTATGCCAGTCATCTCTCACTACGCTGTCAGGCTAAGCTGAGAGCCCTGATCGGGAAGAAGTGTATGGTGGATTGTTTCTTTGAAGGTGTAGAAACACAAGCATTGTGGGATACAGGCTCACAGGTGACTATCATTAATGAGAACTGGAGGAAGTCCTGCTTTCCACATATCCAACTGAGAAGCACAAGTGAACTCCTAGGTGAGGATGAGGCTCTGGTGGGCAAAGCAGCGAACCAAACACCCATACCCTTCGCAGGTTGGGTTGAGCTAAAATTTAGACTGGGGTCAACTAGAGACCCACAGCCAGAGCTAGTTGTCCCCGTGCTTGTCTCAAAAGAACCAGGAGTAGCAGAGCCACCCATCATTGGCTATAATGTGATTGAGCATTTTGTGAAGGATGGAATGGAGCAGCATCCAGACGTTACACCTGCGGTGGTAAGGGAAGCCTTCTCGATTGATTGTAAGAAAGCGGAAGTGCTAATTAACATCGTGCAGCGCTGCCACAAAAGCGACGAGGAGGGTGTGGTGAAAGTTGGGAGGCAAAAGATAGTGATTCCAGCGGGACAAAGCAGGGAGGTTAAGTGCAGTGTGAGGACAGGTCCCCTTCGCCTGAAACAGGAGGTTCTTTTCGAACCAGAGGACATTTCAAAACTACCAGAGGGGGTTAACCTGAATGAAACTGTCATTGGACTGCAGAGGGGAACCCGGTCCAGGGTGGTTATTCCAGTCACGAATGGCAGCAGCCATGACATCACCCTCCTCCCTCATGCAGTGTTGGGACGGCTACAGCAAGTGAAGGCTATTTACCCAGTAGACGTAAGACCAGTAAGTGCTGAAAACATGGGCAAGTTGACGTGTGCTAGTGAAAACACAGGGAGCACCATCAGCGCCCCAGAACAGCACAAAGGGGAGTATGAAGAGGTGGGCAGATGCAGCCAAGATTTATGGGACCCACCGGTGTCAGTTGATCACCTGACCCCAGACCAGCAGGAGCAGGTGAGAAAAGTCCTGCGTGATGAGTGTGCTGCATTTTCAAAAGATGAGAGCGATGTGGGATGCATCCCCTCCCTGCAGTTAAAGATCAGATTGAATGACACAACCCCAGTAAGACGCACATACATCTCAGTCCCCAAGCCACTCCACAAGGAGGTGAAGGAGTATTTGGAGGACCTGTTGAATAGAGGATGGATTCAGAAATCCCGTTCCCCCTACTCATCGCCCATCGTCTGTGTGCGCAAGAAGGATGGAAGTCTGCGTCTCTGCGTGGATTACCGTGAGTTAAACCGGAAATCCATTCCTGACCGTCACCCCATCCCTCGTGTTCAAGACATGCTAAACAGCCTGACTGGGAGTGCATGGTTCTCAGTGTTGGACCAGGGCAAGGCGTACCACCAGGGTTTCCTGGAGGAGAGTAGCAGACCCCTCACAGCCTTCATCACACCTTGGGGCTTATATGAGTGGGTAAGGATTCCCTTTGGTTTGTCCTCGGCTCCAGCAGAGTTCCAGCGCAGTATGGAAGAGTGCCTGGCAGGCTTGAGGGATGAAATATCTCAGCCATATCTGGATGACAATTTGGTCCACAGCAGATCATTTGAGGACCACCTGCGTGATCTGAGGGAGGTCCTGCGCCGCTACCAAGAGCACGGGGTGAAGCTAACCCCCAAAAAGTGTGAAGTGTTCAAGGACAAGGTGAAATTCTTGGGAAAAATTGTATCCAAAGATGGCTACTGCATGGACCCTGCTGAATTGGCACCAGTGCAAGCACTAAAAAACCGCAAACCTGAGACTGTGGGAGACCTAAGGAAAATGCTAGGTTTCCTGTCATACTACCGCCCCTACATTCCAAACTTCTCACGCACTGCCAAGCCACTATACCAGCTGCTATCGATCGGAAAGAGTCAAGTGATTACTGACAGAAGATCAACGGTAACAAAGCACAAAGGACAGCGGAAAAAAGCAGACCAACGCCACTCAAGCCAGCCAATCACATGGACAGAACAACACCAGGCAGTGCTATGCCAACTGATAGAACACCTGCTGAGTCCACCACTCCTGGCATACCCTGACTTCGAAAGGCCATTTGTGCTGCACTGTGATGCCTCTCAAGAAGGGCTTGGTGCAGTCCTGTACCAGAGACAGCAGGGCCAACTGGTTGTCATTGGGTATGGGTCGAGAACTCTAACAGCTCCAGAAACCAACTACCACCTCCACTCTGGAAAGCTAGAGTTTCTAGCAATGAAGTGGGCAATCTGTGAGAGGTTTCGGGAGTATCTGTACTACGCACCTTCGTTCACAGTGTATACAGATAACAATCCGTTGACCTATGTCCTGACTACAGCGAAGCTAAATGCTACAACACACCGGTGGGTTGCTGAGCTAGCCGATTTTAACTTCTCAATCAAGTATCGGCCGGGAAGGGCTAATGGCGATGCTGATGGTTTATCACGAATGCCGCTAGACATGGAGGAGTACATGCGCACATGCTCGCAGGAAATGAAACCAGAGGTAATCACCCCTGCGACAGAGGTGCTTCAGTTGAAAGCCCATGAAGATGAGCCATGGATGTGTCCAGCTACCATAACCACAGCATGTGCTGATGTAGAGCTTGAACGAGTAATGGCCCCAGTGACACAGATCTCCAAAGAGACACTAAAGAAAGCACAGGAGGATGATCCAGTCATTGGCAGGGTGCGAGAATGTGTTATGACAGGAAAATGGCCCCCTTGGAGAGGAAGAGACAGGGGGGAAGACACTTCCGTTCTAAGCCGGGAAAAGAGTAAGCTGTACCTCGACAAAGATGACATCCTGTACAGGAAATCAGCTGCTCGAGCTCAGCTAGTGTTACCCACAAAATTCCATCAGCTGGTGTACAAGGAGCTCCATGAGGAAATGGGACATCTCGGAGTGGAGCGGACACTCGCCTTGGTCCGTGATCGATTCTATTGGCCACATATGCAAAGACATGTGGAACATTATGTGACTAAGGTGTGCAGTTGCTTGAAACGGAAACGTCCCGGCAAACCAGACAGAGCACCGCTGGTCAACATTGTCACCACATACCCTTTTGAGATGGTCTCAATAGACTTCCTGCATCTGGAGAGTTGTAAAGGAGGATATGAGTACATCCTAGTCGTGATGGATCATTTCACCCGGTTTGCACAGGCATATGCATGCACCAACAAGTCAGCAAGAACAGCGGCAGAAAAGATCTTTGGAGATTTTGTGCTCAAATTTGGATTCCCTGCCCAGTTACACCATGATCAGGGAAGGGAGTTTGAGAACCAGCTGTTTGCCACCCTGGAAAAGTACTGTGGAATCCAGGGGTCACGCACAACACCTTACCATGCAGCGGGGAACGGCCAGGTGGAGAGATTTAATCGGACACTCCTTTCCATGTTGAGGAGCCTGACAGAGGAAGCCAAGGCGGACTGGAAAAACTCCTTGAGCAAAGTGGTGCATGCGTATAACTGCACACGCAGTGAAGCAACAGGATATGCCCCATATTATCTTCTCTATGGCAGAAACCCCCGCCTACCAGTGGACATCATGTTTGGCCTGGTTCCAGGTGACCAGAGTACTTCTCACAGTGATTACGTCCGTAAGTGGAGAAGTAGGATGCAAGAGGCATACAGACTGGCATCAGAAACAGCCCAGAAAGAGAGGAACAGAGCGAAAAAGCAGTATGATCGGAAGGCTCATGGAGTGGAACTGCAACCGGGATGTCGGGTGCTAGTACGGAACTTCAGAGATCGGGGTGGGCCCGGAAAGCTAAGGTCTTACTGGGAGGAGCGAGTACATGTCGTGTTAGAAAGAAAGCACAAAGATAGCCCTGTCTATGCCGTACAGCCAGAGAGAGGACCAGGGAAAGTGAGAGTTCTGCACAGGAACCTCCTACTGCCCTGTGACTTTCTCCCCGTCCAGGAGGAGAAGCTGGAGAAAAACAAGAATGGGAAGGAGGATGCCAAACAACAAAGAAAAGGAAAGACCCAAGAAAAGCAGCAGGAGAGTGACCACGACAGCGGTTCAGAGGATGAGGGTGACTGGGGAATTATCACCACACAAGCTGCGGAATCACCCACCCAGATCAGGAGTCAGCTGAGGGCAGAGGCAGAGGAGTTCCAGCCAGAAGAAGCTAACGGAGAACTGTCAAGTGGTGGTGTCAGCAACGAGTGCCTAGACGAGGGTGGAAAAGGTGGACTGGAGTCAAGTGCAGAGGAGGAAGAGGCAGGGCGAAGTGAGCTGTCTGGGGAGGAGAACAGAAGAAGTCAAGGACAGGTGTCGTCATCTGATGAAGAAGACGAGGGAGAGCCCAACTCACAGCCAGTTCCCACAAGAAAGTATCCTTTCCGATGCAGAAATCCACCCAAGACATTCACGTATGACACCTTAGGTCAGCCATCAGTCATAAACAGACACAAGTGATGTCCACAGCTAAGAGGAAAAAACTAAGTTCATTGTCACATGTTGAGTTTACTGTGGTGACAGTTTAAACAGAAAGGGAAGTGTTCACAGTAGCAAATGTTAAAAAGAGCAAATTTGACAGAGCAACAACTGCATGTATTTGTTTAATAGTTCACATGAGTTAAACAGGGAATACCAGAACCAGACTAGCTACACATAGAGAGATACTGGCTTGTATGTGAGATATACAGCAGTAAATGTGTGTCTGTGTAAAAGGTTACATGGTAGAGTGATAGGTCTACACCTTCAGCCGGATACAGAGCACGCCTGAGTGGCGGAGAGACTTTACAGACATTGCCTGGCCAGTAGTGTCTGTTGCTGGTACATGACATGAAGGGGGAGATGTATGTCATGCCAAAGACTGTTACCGGACAGAACGTATCTTGAGAGGCTGACTCCCAGTGAAGCTACTGCTGTAACCTTCTGTTGAAGACATGCATTCTGGAAAAAAAATCTCTAATGTCAGGATGACATTCATTTTTGGAGGGGAGAGTGTGGGACTCATGTAATGGGTGGGCACAGATGGAAGTATTGTAATAGATATTGCCCCCCCCCCCATAATCTCATGCATTCTTATCATTGTTATGTTATGCGTTCAGTTCTGTATTACTATTTCTGACACATACTGTGATAACTGGCAATATAGCTAGGATACTCTGATCAATGATGATTCCCACGGGTGGTGCTCACGCAGGCACTGAAACGGGCAGCTTCGGGCTCACGCAGGCACTGAATCGGGCAGCCTTGGGGTCCTGTGTGTTCTACTGCACAGATAGCCTGCAGAGCGCAGCTACGCTGAACTGAAGTGCTTGTGTTTTGTATTTGCAGGTGAGCACAAGTTATGTGTTGATAAACGGAATGATGTTGACGTATGAGAAATGTATTAGAGTATGGTACTGTCATTAATGGAACACAACGCTAATGTCGGAGTTTGTGATTTACATGATGTACCTGAACTGGTGTTAAACGGGATGTCACATCGCAAATGATGTAATGAGGGGATCGAGAGGGTAGTCTCCATGCGCAACAATACTAGTTGGAGGAGCATACGAGTGTGCAGAATATTGTAATATGAACATTGGTGGGAAAATACTGAGTAAATGAGTACTTTGTTAACACGTGTTCAGTAGTTATATGTAAAATGGTCGCGTGTGTTCTACTGCACAGATAGCCTGCAGAGCGCAGCTACGCTGAACTGAAGTGCTTGTGTTTTGTATTTGCAGTTGCAAAAGAGCAAGTAAAGAGAACGATTCTGAACTCATGCACGCCTGGAAGTGTCATTTGTCCAAGTGTGCAACACCCACCCTGCCCCCTGTGTACAGTCCCACCAACAATGTTCCGCTCTTCTCTCCTCTGCTCTTCATCCCCATTCTTGGAGGCAGTGGGGAGGTAGAGCGTACAGCCTGATCCAGAGGGGAGGTGTGGGAAGCCAGATCGGGCGCCCCCCTTCGGCTCTCCTCTCTGCTCTCTCCTATCTTGTCCCTTTTGTCTTACATCACATTTTCTATCCCTTTGCAGAAGTAAGGCTTCATAAATGCTAAAGAGTTAAGCATTATTTCTCAGTTGCAGTGAATAGATAAAAATAAACTGTAGGAAACTAAACAGAAGAAAGAAGACGAGAAATAACAATTTAACATAAACCAGTGACACACTCCAGTATGGAACGCCAGGACTGCCATAATGAATTAATTAAATACACCATTAAATAATTAATTAAATGTGGCAATAATTAATTAAAATTGGAATTAATTAATTAAATAAATAGTTATGACACATGTAATTAATTAATTATTGACACATTTAATTAATTATTTATGTATTTCACATTTTAATTAATTATTGACACATTTAATTAATTATTTATGTATTTCACATTTTAATTAATTATTGACACATTTCATTAATTATTGACACATTTAATTAATTATTTAATGATATATTTATTTATTTCATTTTGGCAGTCCTGACGCCTGGCTCTCATCATGAAATAATTTTATCTGTCAGCCTCACCCATCAAACTCAGGGGGCGGGGTTAACGCTGATCGAGTCAAAACCATTGCTTTGGCCTGGTGGCCATTGTTTCTAGCACACAACAACCGGCATGTGGAAGCTAACAGAACTGAGCTTTGAAAAACCCTGTTTGTGTGTCACCAAATACCGTTTTAATATTTTTTTAGCCGAGAATGTAGTGGTTTAATCTTCATGTGTCTGGTCGGTTTGTCAAGATACAGCCTCTTTGCAAAAGTGTTTCGATGATTTCGGAGATGTCTGCCCAGTCTCACGGCAAAGCGTGGGATAGACCCGCTCGCCTCGCAAGCAATCCCACCGACAAAGCGCAGGCCCCGGTACACAGCTGTAGTAACCCCCGCTGACTTCTTTTACTGAGGTTATATTTATCGGTGTTTTATTTCCTGAAGTTCTTATGTGTCCTACGTGTTTCAGTCGCCAATTCTGAATTATAACTAACATTAAAAACATGTTTAAGGAGGAGAGAGAGCAAATAAATCTGTTTAACATCTGATCTTTGGGTTTTTGTTCAGTAATCAGCGTGACCTGTGTATAAACACATAAAAGAGATAACGTTGGTGTTTCCGTCATGTAGTAACTGCTGGCTTTAACTGTACAAAGGTTGTTCGACACTATGAAACACATACAGACTTCATGATGTTCGGCTAATATTTTTATTGTGAATATTAATCATGCTGACCTCGCTCTGTACACCACGCAGCGAGGTCAGCATATCCACGATATCCTCAGCTCCATGAGTTAACACAAAGTTTCCCAGCTGACTATCTAACTGCCAACTATTCCAGAGACGTGAAAATATACAGCATAAAGAAAAGTGTAAGAGACTCAGCAGCAGATTAGAATAACAGTTATACATTTAATAAATCACCAAATGAATCCAAGAAACGAGCAAACCTGTTCCGACAATTTGAGTTTGTATTCCCTCAGCTGCAGACTCGCTGCTGTTTAAATGTTTGAAAAGGAAGATTAGATATAAAAAACGTCAAACATAGACTCAGTCTGCCTTCACATTTGATATGAGGCCAGCACGTATAGTGGCCTCAGCAGGCTATTACTGAAATACACGTGCTATATCATAAACTATGATATAAATAGGGAGGTCCTATTAACATGTTTAGTTTTAAAGGACACCTTCCTGCCTTTAGTCTCCTTCATGAGCAGTATTAGTTTTCTTCTAACATCCAGAAGTCTGCACAATGTGTTTCATAGTTTGTAACAAGCCTTTGACAGGTAAACATAACATGACCGAAAAAGCAAAAAAAAAAGAAAAAAAAAAGACAGAGAGAGAGAGAGAGAGTGTTGACATAAGAAGAGAAAATGCTCTCAATTATGGAGACAGGCAAATGGTTCATTTATGTTTGATGTGTGTTTATTCCTCCCTAAATATCGTCGGTGAAGTTCGCCATGCACGTCAGATTTTCCTGCGCATTTTTATACCTCTGCCAACAGAGAGAGAAAAAATCACATTCTAACAGACAGCTGGTGCTTAGAATACAGTTGAATAACTATTAAAAAACAGATGATATTTAGATGATAGTTCAGTCTAACACATGTGCCAGTGAACCATTAAACGTCTGTGAAACTATGCAGTTATGAAACGTAACTTTAACCTCAGCCAAACCGATTTGCTCAGTTGTAAATAAAACAGCGAAGTAAACGTGACCCGACAGACAGAACCTGAGTGAATGAAGTCCAGCGTTTAACCACTGAGAGCTAAAACTCAGCTGAGGTTTGAAAGCTGTGTGCTGGTGATTGGACATCAGCCGCTGATAAAGCTGGCTCGCCTATAAAGTGCTCTGTAAGGAAACAAGCTCCAGCAGCTCTGCGCTCGGGGAAAACACTATATTTACTTATCTTGTGCAGAAAAATGCGCTGACATTGCTTTATATCGAGCACCGGCTGCCCAGTTAAACTGTGACTATCACCAGGTAACGTAGGCGTGTTTCTTGAATTAGCAGCAGGTGTTAAACAGCTGACAGATGAGGAGGAGGATGCATGCAGGTAAACTGAGGGTCTGCTGAGCTGATCGCTGGTTTCGTGAGAAAAATGTCAGCTCGTTCTTTATGTTACAGAAGCACAGAGACACAAGACCAGGCGGAAAGAGACGATCGTTCGGTGAAAATGAGAATCTGCGAATGCAACATGTGGAACACGGAGAGTGGAATATGTAAACAAACCGGTTAACGTAACCCCCTCGGTGCACTCTGCATGCTAACTGTTAGCAGAGCTAGTGAAATCTCTGAAAACATCTGAGCACTTTTGCAAACATGTTCTATGTTGACAACCTGACCAGACACACGTCGCGACATTCGCGGCTAAAACACTGTTAAAAGTGTAGCTGGTGACAGAAAAACGGGGTATTTTAAAACTACACCACCACCATTGCTGCCTGTGATTTGATCTGCATTCTGGGATAACTGGCTGCCCCAAGTCTACACAAGCAATCGATTTTCTAGGATCGACCTGTTTTGACTTACTTTGCACGGCAACCAATCAAATGTTAGAGAAGCTGCATGGGCAGCGTTAACCCCGCCCCCTGAGTTTGATGGGTGAGGCTGACAGATAAAATTATTTCATGACGAGAGCCAGGCGTCAGGACTGCCAAAATGAAATAAATAAATATATCATTAAATAATTAATTAAATGTGTCAATAATTAATTAAAATGTGAAATACATAAATAATTAATTAAATGTGTCAATAATTAATTAAATGTGTCAATAATTAATTAAAATGTGAAATACATAAATAATTAATTAAATGTGTCAATAATTAATTAATTACATGTGTCATAACTATTTATTTAATTAATTAATTCCAATTTTAATTAATTATTGACACATTTAATTAATTATTGCCACATTTAATTAATTATTTAATGGTGTATTTAATTAATTCATTATGGCAGTCCTGGCGTTCCATACTCCAGGGCCTGATCAACCCTGGCAGGGCCTCCTTGGATGATGTGTGCTGCTGGCAAAGTTTCTGGGCTGCTTTTTCTCATAACAGCCATCCCTCAACATCTAAAGCAATGCATTATTAGGGACTGTAACTTCAACATCCAGTCCTTTTTACTGAATCTGTTAAAGAGTGAACATTCCAGTTTTAAAATTCATTTTGTTGTTTAAGGCAGTGGGTTAGTGCATCATATTCACAGGGAAATTAAAGTCAAACAAAGAACAAAAATTAAACCAGGGAACAAATGCATTAAGGGGTCTGAGTTCCCTTCCCAGACGCCTTAACGCCCACTCACATCCTGGGCCATCTGACCTCAGGAAATCACATGATAGGGTGGGGCCAGGGTTCACAATGAGCTCATCTGAAACCCTGGCTGATTGTGACCTACACCCGTTTTCACACCTTGGCTGATGTGGTTAGGTAGAGGATCATCAGGGGGTCCTTTGTCCCTCTGTGGGGGGAAACTCCCACTGGGTTTAAATCTGGGACTCTCCACCATTTGACCTTAGAACTGAAGAAGCTTCTCGGATGAGAGGTGAAACGTCTTCAAGTAACTTAAAGAAGTCCAGACGCTTTTCTTTACAAGCTCTTTAGACTACGATGACCTGGATGACTGAGAACCTTCACAGATTTTTAAACTTTCCCTCTGTCCTCTTCATTCTCATTAATTCTATTTGTGTTTTTTTTCAGTACCAGAAATAATGGTATGTGATGGTTTTCTGGTCTAAAAGAGGAAACAACACAGAGCGTTAAGGTTAAAGGTCAAAGGACAACTGCTCAATCTACTGTTGTGGAATCTTCTGTAAAAAAAAGTTCTGCAACACAGTCAGCTCTGGTCAAGCTATTTTAATTACTGCATGCATGAAGGAGGGCCAACACACATCAAACATCACAGTTCACAGTCATGCCAGCTCTGCCCTTGAGACGTCTCAGCTCCTCTCTTATACCCCCACACACTTACGTACAACAGGTTTCTGTCCCACGGGCTGTGGCTGGCCAGAGAGCAGCTCCCACTGTCTTTTCCCAGGAAGCTCCTGGCACTGGTCATCTTGGGAGTTTTGTCCTTCTGAGTAAAACAGTTAGAGGATAACATAGTGAAACGTTGTTACGCCAAGCTAAGCAGTTTTCACAGGGTCATACTGACACACACACATACTTCCTCTAAGCAAACAAAGGTTATGCCAAATCCTACAGTGAGATTGTAAACACATAAATCTAGATGTGAGGATAAACTAAAATTTCTATAACACTAAAGCAGCCAATGAAATGTGATTGGAGTTATTCAGACAGATTAAACCACCACACACTGGTCACCTGAAATGTTGCTGACACACAGCTTCTGTATGTCTGCAGTGAACACAACAAAATGTAAAGTACTGTTTGGTTTGGTGAGGATGAAACTTGTGCATAAAGGTGATCATACACAGACATACTCATTTGTGTTTCTGGTTTTACTATTAGAGAGTTAATTAAACGTAAGATATGACTTGGATGTTCATTACATTCAGCACGTTTGTATACATTTCGTATACAATAAAGTTGAATTCTATTCTATTCTATTTTAAAGTGCTTTATAAATAAAGTTGATGATGACGATGATGAACAAACATCACTGCTATCTAACCAAGGTCTATACGGGCCTGAGTGAACAAAGCTATCATCACCACTGACACTGACTTTCATTCCTCAATCAATAAAAAGAATGAAAGGTTTCACAAACTCTGATCTGTCTTCTTGTTTCTGTCTCACAGGAACAGACTGAGCTTTAGCAGCCAAACAACTTCATCTTTGATTCTGAGTTAGAGTTAAAGAAGTTTTACTGCCAGATGTTATCAAATATTTTAGTTTTCTTACTTATTTATAAGTCAGCATATAACTAAGAAAAAGCCTGATTTGTAAGCCTGACTTTAAACAAAGTTGAAGGAAGCACACATCGCTTATGAATAATGTGGCCACCACCTAAAACAAAGCTCCGCTGTTGGCTGTTTGCTCTTTGGCAGCCGTTCATCAGGTTTTCCATGAGAAGAGACATGCAGCAGCTGAGAGGTGGAGGTCTAATTTCCGTTAAAAAGTCGATTGCCCAGTCTCACATTCCTGTGGTTCTTCAAAGAAGTGGATTATTGCAACATATTTACAGCACAGACTGAAGACTTCTTATAAGCGTGAACACAGAGGACAAAAGAAAAACAACCAGGTGCCCAACTTGAAAATAATTTGCTGCTGCCCTTTTATTGTTGGACTTGTCAGCAGCTTTTGACACGGTCGACCATGACATCCTGTTATCACGGCTAGAATTTCATGCTGGCCTAAAAGGATCTGCCCTACAGTGGTTTTGTTCCTATTTGTCAGAAAGGTTTTTTTATGTCAATATGGGCCCCCACAACTCCAGAATAGCCCCTCTTAAATACGATGTACCTCAAGGCTCTATTTTGGGTCCTGCCCTGTTCGCACTCTATTTGTTGCCATTGGGCTCCATCTTCTCGTGGTACAGCATTTCATTTCATTGTTTTGCTGATGATTTGCAGATTTATCTACCTTTAAAAGCAGGGTCAGACCATCCGCAGCACTTATTACGCTGCCTTGATGATGTCAAACAGTGGTTGTCATTAAATTTTTTAAAGCTAAATGAAAATAAAACTGAGGTTGTCATTTTTGGCAACTTTAATCATATCGACAGCACTCTGGGCACCCTTTCCTCGTATTGTAAAACACATGTAAAAACCCTCGGTGTCTACATTGATGGTTCTTTTAAATTGAATAAGCAGGTGAGTGCAGCAGTTCAGTCCTGTTTTTTTCAGTTAAGACAGCTAGCCAAGGTAAAGCCATACCTAATGTCTTTTAGCGTGTTTTTTTCCCTTTTCCTTCAGATTGGACTACTGCAATTCATTGTATTATGGTCTAGATCAGGCCACCATCCATCGTCTTCAGATGGTTCAAAATGCTGCTGCTCGCCTGCTAACTGGTACCAAACGGAGAGAGCATATAACCCCAGTTTTAGCTTCTTTACACTGGCTTCCTGTCTCCTACAGGATCCAATTTAAACTTCTACTTTTTGTTTTTAAGTCACTTAACGCCCGAGCCCCTCCTTACCTGTCTGAGCTCCTCTCTGCCTATGCTCCTGGAAAAACCACGAGGTCTAGATCAAAACTAATGTTGTCCATCCCACGGACTAACCTCAAATCCCGTGGTGATAGATCCTTCTCTGTGGCAGGTCCCAGACTCTGGAATAGTCTCCCCTTAAATATTAGATCTGCACAAACACTTGAGCAATTTAAATCTTTACTAAAGACACATTTCTATGCCCTGGCTTTTAACACACTATGACCCAAGCATTTTGTTCTTATTTGAATTAGTTTAGTTATTGTTTTAATTCTTTTACTGTCCTATTATTGTTTTTTATTGTTATTATTGTATGACATTGTTGCTTTTTAATACCATTTTTATATTGTTAAGCACTTTGTGCAGCATCGGCTGTTTGAAATGTGCTATATAAATAAATTTGACCTTGACCTTGACCTTAAAGAACTGAGAGCTGCTGGGACTCACAGTCAGACGAGCTGTGGGAGAATTTATTGTATCTTGAACAAAAAGGGACACGTAGAAATGTTTAATTAATTTAGCACTGAGACACCCCTTACAAACACTAAACTCCTCAAATCAGCCATTCTTGAGTATTGGATGTTTAAAAGAAAAAAAATTAATTTCTTAAAATTGTCTGATCATCAACAACAGGATTTGTATTATGTTTACAGGAAGTAGGAAATGAAAACCTTTGGATTGCGAGGAGGAGGATAGATATCACTGATGTGACTGAAGGCGAGTCTGTCTGCAGTGAGCTGCAGCCTGTTCTTAATAAATGTGTCCCACAGTCTCCTTGAAGAGTCAGGTTTACAGTGGGACAGAAGAAGGTTACTGACCTTGGTTTGTGGTGCAGCTCAGCAGTGAGATCAGAACTAAAGAGAAATTAAGCTCAGGTTAGTTCAGAGTAGAGCTGTATGTGGGAGTATTTCTAATCCAACTCCTGCAATATTTGTGTTCAATCCTGCCCACAGTTAAACTGTGTTTAACTAAAGTGCCAGATGTTTGCCGTGCTCTCGGATGCTCTAATCAGTGTTTATTTACAGCTGTCAGAAGAATGTATGACACCAACATGTGAGCACACCTCTCCTAACCCTGCCTTACAGACTGTAATGTCTGATAAAATATGTTTATATGCATTGAATGTGCAATTTCATTAGAATAAGAACAGAATAAATAAAAACAAATTCAACAAGAATCTCTGCTTTGAATTAAAAACAGATGCAAACCCTGAGACACAGTTCAAAGAAATACATTCAAACACACCGGTTCTTGGGACCAGTAAGGACACACATTTGTTAAAATTATTGAAACATTTGACGGCTATCGCAGATGTAATCACTTTGTAGAGAATCTCTAAATCTGAAAAATACGTTCCATGTAATGCGAGATTTTTCCATCAAGCAGTGGATGTTATCATGATTTCATAGAGTAAATATTAACTTCTTTCCTACGCAGAACCCTTCCTGCACTGCAACGGCACATCTGGACGCTTTAGCTGTTTTCTGCAGCATTCTTAACAGAAATAAAGGCAGAAATCTTCCTTTTATCTCATTTTTACTTTTACTGATGTATGTGATCCGAGGCCGTAAAATATGGAATAAAGTTAAGTAGAAAGGACAGGTGCAGAGTTGAGATGAGCTCTTCTATGAGGACGTTCAGGTAATGGCAAACTTTTACTGTTTTAAATTATACAATGAAGGAGGCGTACGGGGTCAAGGGCAGACTTCCAGGAATCTTACATGCTACACAACCTCCACAGCAGTGTCCTTGAGTCATATCGGGGTGTGCATGGGCTGCTTTCCTCTGAAGTCGAATACCAGTTTTGTTTGGGGTCTTTTCTGCATCCAGGAACAAGTTTCTGTTACTGCACCATCCTGCAAAAGTCTCACACCCTCCCTGTAGTCCTACATGCTGCTAGTGTCTGCATCATGTTGTTTGTGTCTGTATTGTCTGTCCACTCTGTTAACACTAGAACCACCACTGGAACCTCAAAGCTTTAAGAAAAAACAACCCCCCCCCCTCCCCAAAGATCTCACATTACATGACTTTTCCTAAGATGGGGTTAATCATCAAATACTGCATGTTTGAGTGAGTGGGATCAAACGGAAAAAAGCAAATCATTTCACCTCATAGAAATTCATATAGAGCCACTTCTGGTGCCAGGTTATTGTTTACACAGATTTTAACATGAAGGCTCGAGCAGAGCTGGTCAGAGTGGGGAGTGTGTGACCGACTGTCTGGAAACTGGGCAGGTTCCTGGCTGTGTGCAGGCAGGAGAGGACTCAAATGCAGACTCATGGAGGCGAAGACAACACAGCTTTATTTGCTGGCTGGTAAAACAATACAAACTACTCTGGGAAATAATATAAACTAGACACACAGAAAGGCACTCAGGGAAACACACAACCATGAGGGTACAGAAAAAAAAAAACACAGGACTAAAATCCACTAAGGGGGTACATGTAGATGAGTAGAAAGCTAAGAAGAAAGGAGATGTGCTGCCACCTCCTGGCTGCAGTTAAAGGGTGGAAATTTTCTCTTATTCTTATGAATTAATCAACATTAGTTATATTCTGCAAAAAAGTATTTCGACATGATTTTCCTTTCTACACTTAAACTTTCATTTGAGTTCTCCTAACTTTCCTATTTATCGTTTTTGAATACTCTTCTGTTGAAAATTGAGCAACATTTAACATTTTTCTCCAAGATATATGAACACAACAAAAAATTACATATGCAAATAACACATTTTATGATTTAGAAGCTAAGAGATAAAATACATATTGTAAAAGATGAATTCCATCCTGCTCTCTCTGAGTGTATCACTCCTAAAACAAAATTAAAATACCTTTTGGCTCCTTGTAAGATTGTAAGTTAGTTATAGCCAGTTTTTGCAGTGATCCTGATTAATCAGAGGATGATCCCTGCAGCTCCAGGCGCAGCTCGCACAGAGCAGACAGGTACTCTTCATTGTCCTTGTCACAGTTCAGAGCTTTCTCATAAAAAAAAGCAGCTCTCTTCCTGTCGCCCTCAGCTCTGGCCACCTGACCCAGCAGAGCGAGAGCTTCACCATCACCCCGATTCTTTTTCAGACGCCTGTCAGCGATCTGCTTCAGTTTCTGCAGGAAAAAATAGAGGAACAATGAAAGATTAATTTATGTTCCAAAGAAGTAGATTCTGTTCATCTGGGTGTAACGTTTTTAGTGGGAGAAAACATTACATTATGCTTTAATTAAAAAAAGCGACATTTTGAAATTTGAACTCTGGAGGCTAAAGGATCTACCTCCCATCCTACATTTAAATAGTATAGGCACCACAGGTAAGCCCACAATCTGAGGTTGAATTGCTCTAATGGGGTGATATGGTACTATAAGGTCTTTAAGATAAGATGGGGCCTGATTACCAGCTTAAAATGTTTCTAAGAGTTTTCGGAGGACAACAGAAGGAGAAAAGCTATAGAGAGGTGTGTAAGACTGCAACTCTGGATAGTGACTTGGGGGGTTTTCATAAATTTGGCCAGACTTTTTGAAATGAAAGGAGTTCCATCCAAAGTGGGATGGATGCCACATCTCCTCACAAGACCTAGTGAAAGACAGTACCACTGACAGTCACCAGTAGTTTTCAAAACGTAAGTTGAAAACAGTCCTCAGGAGCACAAGTAGGTGGTACTGAACAAATCATTTACATCATGGGAGCTTTGATATGAGGTTTTGCTCACATCCCATGAGTTAGTATTAACACTGAGCTTATATAACACGTAACCTTTGTTATGTCTCTAGTGCTCACCTTAGCACACTGTCTCCAATTATATTTTTTCTGTGGTATCAGCAGCCCCTGCAGAGAGAAAACAGCAGAAGACTATGGTGAAGATAAATCCATCCATACTAAGGTCATGTGGTGGATGTGAGCGGTGAAATGTTTCACATTACTGCCCCGACACCTCCACCCTCCAAACAAGGCCTGTTAGTTTTTCTTCTTTCATTTGTTCTTCTTGGGTTGAAACGTGGGACATTAAGAGGCAGCTGCATGTCTAACACTGTACATGCAGCTGCCTCACCTTGGTGTAATTTGCCCTCTGATGGATCAGCTGCCTGTCACCTTCATTTTTTCTTCAGATAGGACCAATCAGAGTCTGGCACCTAGAAACTTACCTTGGTATAGTGAGCGATGGCTTGAGCCTCATTTTTTTTGTGATAATGAAGAAAGTCACCGCAGCGCTGATGGATAGTCTGACAATCCTTTTCCTCCTCCACCTCTGGTAACTTCTCCAAGCACTTCTGGAAAGCCTCCTCAGCCCTGAGAAACAAAGAGATGATGAGGAATCTACAGCCAGAGGAAAGAAAGAAGGAAACCCTGCAGCTTTGTTTAGACAAGTACCTGCTCATATCCCCTGCCTCTGCACACAGCAGTGCCAGTTCAGCCCACGCCAGGACAAAAGGTCTCTTCCTCTTCACAGATTCTTCAAGGTGACTGATACAAATACGCCTCCACTTACGCACCTCTTCTGTGGAGCATTAAAGGGTGATTTGAGTGGTGTTTATTTAAGGACAACATGCAGTATATTTCTGTGTACCTCTGTTGCTGAAGCGCCTGCGACGCTCCTCAGCAATTATTTTCTGCTTGTAGCACAAAGCCAGCTGGTAGTTGAAGGAAGATAATTGATCGCCCCTTTTCAGTCCTCGCTCAAACACAACAATAGCCTCATCCAGTCGATTCTGGAACACATTAAAAAACACTTATCAGATACAAATATTCAGATCAATTTGAGGATAGAAGAAGAAGAAAAATAACAGAAAAATGGTTCAAACTCTCTTAACAGCTATAAATGCAAACACTGAAAAGGTAATGAATTTGTAAGGAAATTCTCTCTTGTTCACACCAACAACTTATATAAATGCATGAAAGTCTATAAAAAAGGGAAAAAAAGGAGAAAAAGGGGAAAAAAGACGAATGGAATCACTCAGACGAACCCAGACTCCTAGCTCAGGAGACAATCAGGAGACAGACACTATCTCTACTATTAAGATTAGGCTTAAAACTTTCCTTTTTGCTAAAGCATATAGTTAGGGCTGGATCAGGATTTCGGCTCTGCTTTTGTAAGTGTAAGTTCTATAAGCTTCATAAGGTTTTGGCCTCCAACTTGCACTGGAGCGGTTTGCAGGCAAGTGTGAAGTGGCAGCAATTAGAATCTGCACCTCTAAATGAGAGGCCGTGGTCCTCAGCCAGAAAAGGGTGGAGTGCCCACTCTGATTCAGGGACAAATTACCGTATTTTCGCAACTATAAGGCACACATAAAAGCCTTAGATTTTCTTTAAAAAGTGCGGCGCGCCCTATAGTGCAGTGCGCCCTGTGTGTTGTAAGGAGGACGTAGTAGAGAACACCATGAGAACGCTAAAGGGTGAAGTGTGGGCATTGATCGCATATACCGGGACAATCGCACATACCTGTATAAAAGGACAGGTATGTGCATTATGTGGAACATCGTTGTTTTAACAACCCTGAAAATGGCAAAGAGACACGCTTATGAAGCACAGTTTAAACTGAAGGCCATCAGCTACGCGGAGGAACATGGAAATCGAGCAGCGGCGAGAGAATTTAAGATTAATGAATCGATGGTTCGCAAATGGAGGAAGCTAGAAAACAAGCTCCGGCAGGTCAAGAAAACGCAGCTGAGTTTCCGCGGACATAAGGCGAGGTGGCCCGAGTTGGAGGAAAGACTCGAGCGGTGGATCATCGAGCAAAGAACGAGTGGGAGAAGCGTTTCGACGGTCACCATTCGACTAAAAGCCGTTTCGCTAGCAGAAGAAATGAAAATTGAACATTTCCGAGGAGGTCCGTCTTGGTGCTTTCGTTTCATGAAACGGTGCCATTTTTCCATCCGGACCAGGACTACGGTAGCGCAGCAACTTCCAGCGGATTATAAGGAAAAGCTGGCCATCTTCCGCTCCTACTGCAGCAAACACATCGGCGACAAACACATCCAGCCCAGCCACATCACAAACATGGACGAGGTCCCGCTCACTTTTGACATCCCGGTGAGTCACACTGTGGAGAAGAAGGGGACCAGCACGGTAGCGATACGCACAACGGGGCACGAAAAGTCTTCTTTTACTGTTGTGCTTGGCTGCCATGCTAATGGACAGAAACTGCCACCTATGGTGATTTTTAAGAGAAAGACTTTGCCTAAAGAGAAGTTTCCAGCAGGAATCATCATTAAGGCAAATGAAAAGGGCTGGATGGATGAGGAAATGATGAAAGAGTGGCTGAGGGAGGTGTATGTAAGGAGACCAGGTGGTTTTTTCCACGCATCACCATCGCTGTTGATCTGTGACTCTATGCGTGCCCATCTCACAGCCGATGTGAAAAAACAAATGAACTGTGAGCTTGCTGTCATTCCGGGAGGCCTGACAAAGGAACTCCAACCGCTGGACATCGGTGTGAACCGGCCGTTCAAAGTAAGGCTGCGAGCGGCGTGGGAGCGATGGATGACCGATGGAGACCACAGTTTCACTAAGAGTGGAAGGCAGCGCCGGCCGAGTTACGCCACAATTTGCGAATGGATTGTAGATGTTTGGGCTAACATGTCTGCTGGCACTGTTGTTCGAGCTTTCGCAAAAGCCGGCATCATTTCCGAGGAGCCGCACGGCACGGAAAGTGACTCTGACAGTGAAGAAAGTGAACCTGGAATGTTTGATGGAGATTTAGCGCAGCTGTTCAATTCAGACACAGAGGATGAGGACTTCGATGGGTTTGATTGATGACAATTACCGGTAATAAAAATGTGAGTACCAAACTCAGTTTTGCTCCCGCTTTATTTTTAAACACACATACTTGTATGCGCCCTATAATCAGGTGTGCCTTATGTGTGTGTTAAATACAGTAATGGCACACAACTGAGACTGCGCCTTTTAGTACGGTGCGTCTTATGGTCGTGAAAATACGGTACTGCCCCAAGTGGAGGAATTGAAGTGTCTCAGGGTCTTGTTCACGAGTGAGGGGAGATTGGCAGATGGATTGGTCCTGCAGCTGCTGTGATGCAGATGCTGCCCCGGTCAGATGCGGTGAAGAGAGAGCATAAAAGCGAAGCTCTTTATTTACCAGTTGATCTACGTCTCTACCCTCACCTATGGTCGCAAACTTTGACTAGTGACCAAATCTGATTGCAGATACAAGGGGCAGAAATTAGGTTTGTCCAAAGGGTGGCTGGCCTCTCACTTTAAGATAGGGTGAGGAGTTTGGCCGTCCAAAAGGGGCTCAGAGTAGAGCCACTGCTCCTCCACATTGAAATAAGTGGAAGAAGATGAATGGATGGATGGATATTCATAAATTTGAAATGTAATCAGTGTGTCTGTACTTACTATGGGAAATTTATGAAACTTCCTGTAAAACATTAATACAAATTTGCAGCAGTGGACGCCACAGTTGACTGTCTACCTCAGGTTTAATGGCTGGTTGTTCTCGTCCCTGAATCAGTACAGTATCAGGATTAAGGAGAGCAAAAACACCCAAGCTGTTCAGGATTACAAAATAGGAAAGGAAATGAAGGCCTAAAGCAAGCCAGCATCCCCAGAGATCACAGAGTTGTTCTAAAAATTCCCAGGAGCCAAAAATGAACACCAAACTTTTGGAGTCATATGAGGACAGGTTTTATAACCTTTAAACAAAGTGTCTTTATTGACCTGGCTGCTGTTGATGATGCTCTATTAAGGCTTGTATGGTTGAGGATGCCTTAAAGTGGATGGTGAATGTGCTTTCATTTATAGACAGAAGCTAATGGCATGAATGGTGGGCCCAGGAAGATTCCCAGACTAGAATCTTGGACTTCTATCATCTGGTACCTTTACCCTCGGTTCAAGCAGAGTTGGAGTCTGTTGGCGTTCTCTTCTCCCTCACTGTCACCAAGTTGTTAACATTGAATTCATTTCTAAGTATAACACTGCAGGTGCCTTGACATACTGTAAATAATGTTAGAATAGTTTCTATGAAGAAAACGTTTTTAAAAAACTGAGGATGAGTCTCTACAGACGGATTTCCTAACTTTTGTTTGGTCTGCTGTTACTAAGCCAAAGACCCAGTGAGCAGAAGTAAGAATTTATAAGACCAAAGTTGCAGACTTACCCGATCACGTAAGTATTTTCCTGAGTGGCGGATGATATGAGGGTTATCAGGATCATTTTCTAGTGCTTTCTTCACCAGACTCTCAGCCTCTTCGTATTTCTTATAGGCTGCCAGCTTTGCGCCCAGCGTGCACTGCAGAGCAGCGTTATTTGGGTTGATCTCCAATGCAAAGCGAAGCTGTTTGATGGCCTGGGATTCCTCATCTTCCTGTAAGTTTTCTAAAACCCACTGCAGATGAGAAACTGGTTAGTCCACAGTTTCTTTTGCTTGAATAAATATTAGTCATTGTTACAGGAAAAATGTTTCTATGTTTCTTTACCTTCTTTTAAATGTGCAAGCATGCCCTTTTGTCTATGGTTAGATTAGTTTAGAATTATCTTTTTAGACTTTCTCAGCAAAGACATACTGTTTTGGGACATATTGTTTTAGATTGTTTTATCTCTCACAGCCTTCTCCCAGCTCTCTGCTGACGAGACTAGCGCCACATATGGAGTTGTTTATTTTATTTGTTTTGTATTTTCTTATCCTGTTCTCACTGTCTTTCCTATAAAAATTACCAAGCCACTGTGCATGGTGTGAGTTGTTCTTAGCAGCTCACCCGTGTACACGTTTGATAAAGAAAGTAACTTTGTCTCATTGTGTCTTTATTTCTCCTGGGTTTTTTACAGAGTTTTCCCCCAACATTTCTTGGTCCTTCGGAGCCGGAGCGCCTCCATCGTGTCCCATCTCCGTGACCAGTCCACGTTGCTCGTCTGTCGACAGCCCACACACTAGGTGTGTGGTCAAAGACCAAGGGCGTTAAATTCGAGTCTTGGCCAACGTTCTTAGAAAGCGACCCACGGTGGTGGGGCCCGATCGAGGTGGACCAGACCCGGCGACACTGACCAGGTAGATACAGACACACTGACACAATCTTGCGTAAAATCGTATTTTAAATTCAGGGAATTTAAAATAGCGAAAGTAGCTCGTCGCGACTGGAAGCTCCCCACTTCTGTGGGTTTAAAGTAGCTCGTCGGCTGGTAGCTTGGAGCTCGTCGACTGGAAGCTCCCCACTCTTGTGGGTTAGGTTTGGAGCTCTGAGTAGCTCCCCCAGCTGGGTCAAGGGAATAAGTAGCTCGTCTACAGAAAGACTGGCAGCTCCCCTTATTATAAGGGTTCCGATCGCGCGAATAGGTGTGAATGTGTGTGTGTGTGTATTGTTTTAATTAACGGAGCAAGCTGAATTTTCACGGTCCAATAAGAGACTGAGCTGCTCCTACTGTGTTTTTCTTTTACTGCTATTCACTGACGTGCTGGTGAGTTGAGAGAACGGTCGAGTTCCGTCTCGTAAAGTTCACACCGCTTTTGGAAATAGTCCGAAAGTAGAAGGGCGTGTGAGCAACCACTCTCGTCTCTAATACCAGCGAAGGTGATAGCAGCTGTATTGTGTATATATTACTTAAACAAAAATAAGTAAATACATAATTAAGATGGGTAATCAAGCAAGTGAAATTAAAACTCATTCCTGCTGACGAGCAGTGGTGAGAAAAGAAAAGTCCAGACGCCGGACAAAAACTGAGAGATTTAAGAAAACAAAATATAAACAGTCGGGAGAACAGAATCCAACTGCCAGTTTAGTAAAACCAGAAGACGAGACACTGTGCAGTTCCCACAATCCTTTTAGTAAACCATCACTCATTCCTGCAGCCGCATCTGCAGCAACACCCATATCAGGAAGAACATAATAATCCCTTATTAAGTGAAAACTAGAGATCAAAGTAGTTTGAAGTAGTTTAAAAGGGTTGAAAACAGACCCCACTGAGTAGATATAAATATAAAAAGTACGAAATAAAGATAAACAAAGGGAAAATTACAGTAGAAATGATCTTTAGAGTATTTGAAATTAATAATAGCAAGGATAACAACCTGTAAAGTGATATTATCAATGAAACACAGTTGGCATGATGACCATGCCCAGCATGTATAAAATGAATATAAAGCAAATAATTCACACGAAAATATTTTAATAAAATAAATAAGGTATATTAAGACTGTGTCACTGTTCAGCCAAGGACAGTGTGTGAAAAGGTAACTGTCTCCACCCTGGGAAAAGGATGATTCTGCAGGTCATCTGAAGCCCTTGATGGATACAAAATAAAATATAAATAATATATTATAATAGAACTGCCTGGTCCGCCATGCAATAGAGAGAACAAATGTGACCGCAGATTGGATGAATTCTAAATTATCTGTTTGCTGAATAAGATGATCCTAACTAACAAATTGGCTCAGGAGTAGTATAATGGTACACACTGATAAAATATTATAATATGCTATTGCTGTTATATAAGACAAAGAGGATAATATTAACAATGACATAATATTAATATGAAGAGGCACCTTAATCGGTTATGATGTGAGGTGGATAATTGTTAAGCAGTAGTCTGCATCAAGCTTAAGGTTTGCTGAAACTCAGTGTAATGACATGTGAGATGAAGACAATACAGAGAATAACTAAACTAATGAAGTGCATAGAGGCACTTGACCAGCTTGAAACCTATCATCCTAGAATGACACATTGCTGAGATATAGAGCACACCTATAATAACAACCAAAAAGCAAAACCCTGTAGACAACAGCTAAAACTACAGGATTGAGAAGCTGAATTAAATATGTAGACACTGCTAAGCTGATGAGCATGTTACACATTTTCTTTTCTTTTTATTTATTTGTTTCTTTTAGAGCAGAAGCTGCTGTAACACACCCAAAGAAAGACTCTAGGTCTGACCAACCGTTTCAGTCATGGGCAAAAAGATGTCAGTCAATAAAATTCTAAAAGATAATTTATTGACGAAAAATATATCAAGAGATAAAAGATAAAACAGTCCAGTGTCCCACTTATGAATTGTATAAAAACACACAGTCCCAGAGCCAGCTATGCCACACAGCCAAGTTGCACTCCACATGTTGCCTTTAACAGGGTTAGAAGTTGTCCTTGGAGACCCACCACCCTGCAAGCATATAGTCAGTGGTCACTCAAGCCTCTGCAACCCTGCTGCCTTTAGGCTGTGGCATATAATAGGCCCTGGCCTGCACAGAGAGACAAAACAACACAGCAGTGTTTGTAGTGTGGGCTATAAGAAGACCGGTGTATCAGTGCAATCAAGTACACCTGCCTCTAATTAGTCCAACCCCATTCCAGCCATTGGCTCACCAAAAATGTGACACACACAAAACCACTCCCAACCCAGTGCAACTTCACACAATAATATGGAGCTGAATTAACACAGGCACATTAGTCTACCATGTTACAAGCTGCATGCTATTAAAAGCCAACATATGCAGACTTCTGCCTTGTTCGGGTGGCAGCATTTTTTCTTTTTTCTTTTGTGTCCTGACACGTTTATGTTTTTTGTTTTTGTTTGATTATTTTGTTGGTTTTGGAAACGAATTTAAACGAACTTGTGACCATACTTGAGAATCACAGTGACACATAGTGATTAGGCATATGATTGAAAAATGCCTAGGTTTAGAGCTGTGAGCTATGAGCTGTGAGCAATGCAAAGTTAAATATATATATTTGTATAAATGGGAAACAACCCTAACTTGAAAGTTTGAAATGTGTGAGATCCATGCATTGTTTGAAGAACTAGAAATTATCTAAAACTGCCTTAAGTGAAAATGTAGAGTTGCATCTATTCTCCCAAACAAAAAAAACAAAAAACAAAAAAAGGGAGAAGCATTCTGTAACTTAAAAATAAGGCTGACTGTTGACAACAGACTAAAACACTAATTCGCAGGTGGCTATCAGGAACAGAGAGGCGAGCAAAGTCACAAACACCAAGGCCGCAGACAGCCACGCAGAAACAGCAGATAACATAGAGACAACGCCTGTTAGAACCGTGGAGAGGAAGGTCA
This sequence comes from Diplotaxodon limnothrissa, assembly GCF_057381915.1. Lineage (NCBI taxonomy): Eukaryota > Metazoa > Chordata > Actinopteri > Cichliformes > Cichlidae > Diplotaxodon > Diplotaxodon limnothrissa. The sequence goes on from NC_140598.1 coordinate 30,651,277, forward strand.
CTTCACACGAGATTGTTGCGCATGTGAAATACACAAAGATAAACAAATAACCATTTATATAGACAGCCAGTATGTTTTCTCTGCTGTGCATCATTTTGCAAAAAATCTGGAAAACCAGAGGAATGATTACACCAACTGGCAAACCAGCATGCCAACCTCTTACAACGCCTACTGACTCTTTCATTACTACAGGCAACAATTTTGCTGACAGAGCAGCAAAATAGGCGGCACAAAAGACAAACATCACATTGATGGCAGTAAACACACATCAGATTCCACTGGATGTGTTGAAAAATGAACAAAAAGCAGCAAGCACAGCAGAGCAGGCAAAATGGCTAAAACACGGTGCAGTTCTGACAAACGACTTAATGATGTGTTATGGCAAGCCAGTGTTGCCAAAATTCCTCCACAAAATGGCGGCATTAGTGACTCATGGCTGTACGCATTTGTCAACGGGGGGACTGACCAGTATTGTCAACTCTCATTTCTACACTGTAAATTCTACACAATACTCTCATTTCTACACTGTAAATTCTACACTGTAAATTTTGAAACCTCAGCAAAACAATTTGTCAGAACGTGCATGACGTGTCAAAAATATAATGCTCAGGGAAACCTGAGACCACACAATTCATATGGATTTTATTGAACTAAGCGAATGTCAAGGGTCAAAATACGCCCTAGTGGTTATAGACGTGTTCTCAAAGTGGCCGGAAATCTATCCAGTGAAAAAGGCAGATGCAATTTCAGTAGCAAAGTGCCTGTGCAATCACTTCATACCCACATATGGCATCCCAGCTTTGATACGATCAGACAACGGCACTCATTTTGTAAATGATGTCATCACTAAAGTCTCTGAAGCACTCGGTTTCAGCATAAAACACCACTGTGCTTATCACCCTCAGAGCGCAGGCCTTGTAGAGAGAACTAACGGCACTATAAAACAAAGGCTCAGGAAATGCATGGCAGAAACAGGAAGGCCGTGGCCTGAATGTTTGGGTTTAGTGAAGATGTGGATGCGCTTAACACAAGGCTCCCATAAACTAACTCCATTTGAAATCATTCATGGCAGGCCGTTTCCACTGCCTATTACCAGTCAACCAATAGACAAAGCAATCAGAGAAAACACATTAGCAGAATGGATGTCTAAGCTGTTAGAAAACAAAGAGATCATTGTACATAATCAACAACCTGATGATGTTTCTCCAGTGTCTTGCAGACTAAAGCCCGGTGACTGGGTTCTGATCAAGGTGCTCCAAAGGAAAAACTGGAGCACACCCAGGTGGGAGGGGCCATACCAAGTCCTCCTCACTACACCGACCGCTTGCAAAATTGCGGAACGACCATCCTGGGTCCATCAGAGTCACTGCAGGCGAGTCAGTGAAGCCATCTAAACACAGCTGACGGCAGGCTTGCCTACTTGTTGTGATCTCGCCCGGTGGAGGGGTCAGCTTTCCTGGCCGGGGGGTCTACTCGCGACAGGAGGGTGTGTTCCGTCGTCATGAGGTGGTGGCTCTTATCAACTGCAGCGGCTCTGACCATGGCCGGGCTCTTCACCTTTGCTTCCATGAGGGACAACAAGTCACGCTATATGGAGAAAAGGCAGACACTGTATGACAAAGGAAAGCACACCAAGTTTCCCCATGGCTACGCCACTAACTTCTGGTGGCAGTTTATGAACACTACAGCTCACTTGAATAACAAAACTGACTGCTATGCATGTACCCATATGCCCCTATCCTCACAGACGTCTGGCCTATGGCCGTACAGCATACCTGAAGATCGCAGTTGGTGTCTGTTGGGCCTGGCAACACATCCAGGCTACGGTACTCTTTGGTCCAAAGCCAACTACAGCATCCCAGCAAAAGCAACCTGGAGGTCATCGTCACTCACAAATGTGAACTGTTCTGGACAGACCTACCTACTGACCTGGCCCCAAGTCTCAGACCCACTGCCTGATGTAATTCTACTGAACAAACTGAACGCATCACAACTGCCAGTATGTGTGATGAACAATGGATCGCGGGCAGTGGGGGAGCTGCCTACTCACCTATGTAGATACATATACACTTTCTGCCCACGGAGGAACGAGAGGAAGTGTATGGCCTGTTCAATCAACGCAACCTGTGCCAGTAACGCGACACTGATGAGCCTCAACTGTCGCTCCAACTACAGCTACCGAATGCCACTAAAAACAAAGACTCAGTACCAGACAGGATGTGCACGGACGGCACCAAGCAGTAAAGGAACCAGAGTTTCGCATCTGAGGAGGAGTGAAATTCTTACAGAGCTTGATCCCCGGCATTGGAGTTGCCGAGGTGACTAAGACCCTGGGAACGGCCTTAGCAGGACAACAGAAGGCCATCAGAACGATGGTGCTGAAGAACAGACTGACTCTAGACCTGCTAACAGCATCACAAGGAGGAGTTTGCAAGCTGATCGGGGAGACATGTTGCACCTTTATCCCTGATGGATACGACGCTGGAGGAGACATTTATGCACTGACCACACATCTGGAGCAGCTACACCGCCATGTCTAAGAGTAATAACTTCAAAGATGATAACAACTACAATGACTGCTTATGTTGCCGTGCCTCAAGAAGAACAGCATCCCGTTGCAATTCTGTTAGAGGAGAACCTGTAATAGCTGCTAATAAATTACGTGGTGATTAAAAATGACTTGTCAAGTGATCATGCACTGATTAACACATTAGTAGTTTATGCAGGTACAACATAAGGTTTTTATCCTTTTATTTTTGTAGTTTTAGTTTTATTACTTTCTCTTGACTATTCCTTTTGTTATTTCATTTACTATACTTTTCTTTGTTCTTTTATTATCTTTTTTATTTGTTTTATTCTTTAGACCACATGATTTACATTTCTGATATTTTGAAAATTAGAAAATTGCTAAGCGTAACTAATCAGTAACCTTTTCAGACAACTGTTTTGCACATTTAAAATAAGTTAAAACAGGAGGGAATATGTTACAGGAAAAATGATTCTATGTTTCTTTACCTTCTTTTAAATGTACAAAGATGCCCTTTGTCTATGGTTAGATTAGTTTAGAATTATCCTTTTAGACTTTCCCAGCAGAGACATACTGTTTTGGGACATATTGTTTTGATTGTTTTATCTCTCACAGCTTTCTCCCAGCTCTCTGCTGACGAGACTAGCGCCACATATGGAGTTGTTTATTTTATCTGTTTATTATTTTCTTATCCTGTTCTCACTGTCTCTCCTATAAAAAGTGCCAAGCCTCTGTTCATGGTGTGAGTTGTTCTTAACAGCTTACCCGTGTACACGTTAAAGCATAAAAAGTAACTTTGTCTCATTGTGTCTTTATTTCTCCTGGGTCTTTTGCAGAGTTTTCCCCCAACATAGAACTATCATCTCACTCCTGCTGCTACCGTTCTTTCACAAGTCACCCCTGAAATCCTGCCTGCACTCTCTTCTTCATTTCTCTTTTTCACCGTCCATTACTTTGTTCCAGTCTTTAGACTTTTGGTTACTTTTTACCTCTGTTTCATGCAGCTTCCCTGTTACGCCAGTCTCCCTCTCATTCATATAAATAAGTTTTTCTTGTCAGCCTTTAGTTGTAAAGAATAAAAATATTAACAAATTTTGTTTCACTCACCTGTTGATTCAGCAATTAGGAAGAAACCCAGGAGGACCCTGAGAAAAGCCATGTGTGACAACAGATTACACTGAAGTGCCTGCCAACTAAACAAAAAGTTTTATTTTTCAGTCAACTGAAACCTTTTATGTTGAGAGGAAGGGAGTGGTTTAAAGGAAATGAGTATTATTCTGAAAGGCAAAAGAAAAGGAAAGTTAGCTATAGCATGCCTTTTACACAGTTTCTTACAAGCTTCCCCTTTACTATTAAGCATTTGCCAGAACAAAGTAAAAAAACAAACAAAAACCTGATTCACAAAGTTTCGGTGCAAACTGCGAGTCAATGAAGAATACATATAAAAAAGATAAAAACCATTTATTCTGTGGTGTCACCAAATTATCTTTACACAATGAAATAAATCTCTCTGATTCACATGGCAGTGTGGTCCATCTTCTTAGTTTCACACTGTGAAACCTTGACAATTTTAGTTTTCGAATGACCTTATGAAAATTTACATCTTTACAGCACTAAAAGCTCAAATGTCTTAGCATTGACTTTTAGATAAACATAATTATTTCAGATGAAACAAATTGAAGGAAAACCAGCAGAACAAATGTTAACTCCTGGGCATTTCTTCCAATTCTCACCTCTAACAGTGTCGTTGGGCTGGGACACATCCTTCCCTGATGACTCACTCTGTTAATCCCAGAACATCTTCGTGTGGTGGAGCAGCAGTAGAAATGTCTCCCTACCAGCGATGGGAATAACGGAGTTACAAGATGTTACTTGCAACACCAAATGTTTTTTAACTGAAATATCAGCACCTGACTTCCACTGGGCCGGTGTGAGCTCTCCAGCCTGCCTGTGTACATGTGGCTGACAGTTCTGCATACCTTTCCCTCTTTCTCTCATGAGAAGCCTCTGTCTGCTTTTTTTATGGGATAGTCAGCTCCACCTAACTATTCTGTCAGTGACTGGCCATGTTTGGGTTCAAGGATAACATGGTGATCCCCACAAGGAATTTCAGCTGGTAATCAAGTTTGACTGCCAGCTGTCAAACTCCTCCAAGTGACAAGAGAGACCATTGCATCTTGGAAAGTGACTATGCCCTTTCTAGAAAAGGCCACGAAGGCCGTGTGATTTTTTACATCATGCTAGTTGTTTGGGAACTTTATGTAAAATTATTCCTAAGAGATCATCTTACCTGACCACTTGTTTAAGATGTTTTAACATACCAATCATCTTGTTCCAGTTTACAGCTTTCTGAATTTAAGAGTGTTAAACTCTGAGTCTATTAGAGCATTATTTTGACACAGAAGGAATCCCAAGTAGAAAATGATCCTGGTGTCCAAGTGAATGGGACAAATTTTCATCCCTATGAAAGAATTAGCTTTGTGCAACTGCCTGTCCCACAGGGTGATGTGGGCCTTTAACATGCTCCCTTGTTTGCAGAGTGAAAATGTGTTAATATTTCTATGCTTCTGAAGCTACCTGGGGAACAAAAATAAGGAGAATTAAAAAGCTGAATATTTCAGACATATATTTTAAATCTCTGTATATGAAGGTAAATTTTTTTCCATGCCTCCATTAAATATACTGACCATTGATATACTGAATTTACTGACCCCCCCCCCAAAAAAAAACAAAAAAAAAACAAGAAAACAACAACATAGTCGATTCATCAGTTACACTGTTTGATATAAGAAGTGTTTTTTCAAACAATATTTATTTCTATTAGTCTTTGCGTTTGTTGCCTTCACTTTTGTTTTGATAGGATCACAAAGGTGCTGTCATCTCGTGCCTTCGAACTGACAGTGGTCTAAGTAGAAATGAGTAAAGAGGGCTCGCATTTGTTTAGTGTGTGGGTGTAAGCTTCAAAGACCACCCATGCATGCATGCAACACCTCACTAGCTTTTAGTGCCTGACATTTAAAGAAAGGAAACAAAGGGGGGGGGGATCACTTCCGTCAGAGGGGGGTACCTATAGGGGCCTTTACTGATACAGTGATACAGACACCCTATAAATGTTTACATCTCATTTGATTATTGCTACATTATATTTACATATGTGTGTGTATATATATATATATATATATATATATATATATATATACACACACAGCTAGATAGATATATAATGGGTTTTAATTAGGTTGGTACAGTTGTAGTTAGGTTAGGACATCTTAGCAGCACTGCATGGCAGCATGTGACAATTTTAATTGATTATATGGTAAACTTTAGATATTAGTGGTGGCTGATGATCAAAGTAGCCAGTTATTTTACTTGAATTCTTGAATCTCTCCATTCCTAATTCCTAATTCTTCCTAAATCTATGTCTCACCATTATTTTCTTACCATGTTACTTTCACCTTCCTTTGTGTCTTCACTTCTGTGTTTCTCCACAGCTGGTGCTAACAGGTGGTTATTGGGTGTTGCTGGTTACTTGACGGTGGTGGAGCTGCAGCAACAGCAAATTATCATGTGATTAATTTGACACATTTTGCTGCATTTATTTTTTTTTGTGTGTGTATCAGCTTGTCACATCCATAGTTTCACTATTTCTTCTACATTAAACTCTGTAGGGGAGGGTGCTGCGTTCAGAGATTTCACTACAATACAATGTCAGTATTGAAAATGAACGACTGGGCTGCTTTACAGGCGATTTGCAGCGGCCCTTCAATTGACCCATCGGCCCAAAAATAGGTCGTCCCACCGGGAAGATGTCCATTATGCCAGATTACCAATACAGCTCTCCTCTGTAAGCTTTAATGTTTAAATTGAGCCTGTTTAAATATTCAGAGTTTCAATTTGCAGCTGTCACCTTAGAAATAAACGGAGCACTGAGAGTGTACTCAGGTTAACTTGATTAATTTTTACCGTTATATTTTTTGTTTTTTAATCACCATTTGATCATCGCTTGCAGAATATCTCTTTATGTGCAAACAGAGCCTAAAGCAGTGAACCTGCTTTAACAGAAAGTTCATTACCACCTTATTTTTAACCTGTTTGAAGCTTTAGTTATATTAAATGATGTTGTAATTTCATAATATTTTGCGGGGGGTGGGGGTGGAGGTGGAGGGGTTAATAATTTCACAAAAAGCTCTTCAAAGAAAGAGACTGGGTTTGAACCACCTGCTGGCCGTAGGTACAGATAAATGAGAACGGGTGCCGTACAAATTTTAGGGTATTACATAAATAAATGGGTAAACTACCTAAAACCCATCTGGACTGTATGGTTCACTAAAACAGTGATGTTAGTTTAAAATGAAGTGCTGTTCTTTTTTAACATGAACACAACCTTTTCCACCTCTTTAAAATATGTTATTCTTGTAAACATATTTTATTTAAGTTGCTTATTTTTGTACAAAAAACAAAACAAATCTGAAAATCTAAAAGCCGAGGTAGAAAAAAAAAAGCCTCCCTCCCTAATATTCACCTTTACTCGTTGAATGGAGGAACAATTTTCCCTCACTTATTGTTAACATTTGGTTGGACACTTAGCAAATGTGTGTCAGTATTGTCTCTGCAGTATAATAAATATTCTTATTTCAAATATTTGAATTCCACAAACGGCACTCCTTTACACAATTTAATGATTTATTTATTATGCGGTGTGCAGATAATAGCAGAAAATAAAACCATCTGGTGCTCAGTATACATGCTTTTCAAAGCAGCAGTTGACCAGAGGACAAAAACTTCACAGTTCAGTAATGCTAAGTAACACTTGATTTTGCAGTGTAGAGAAACATTGTACATTGTACTCATGATAATTTGCATAATAATGGTTCACGGCAAACTGAACAATCAAACTCGAAATAAACACACTGATGACATACAACACAATAACAAGGAGTTATCAGAAACTCAACATCCCTATAATCAAAATGATCTGAATAATCATAGTTTCAGTTTCTTCTCAAGGATTTTTGTTCTGAGTATGTGAAGTGTGTATCAAGGAGGGATGTCGAGCTCATTTTAATTAAATATCCACAAATGGAGAGCAAAAATCAAAAGGAATACATTTAATTAATCTAATAATAATGATAATATCAATAACACCACCACCACTATGCCATTATTATTATTAAAAATAATAATTCATTATTATTTATTATTATTATTGCCATTTTGATAATAAATTAATAATAAGCCTGTCAAGCCTCTCCTAAAAAAAACTGTGTAAAACTGTATTTTATTCAAATATGTAAAAATCACAGTTAAAAAAAAAACACCAAATATTTTAAAGTCATTGTCTTCTTTACATATGCATTGATATTCTATGTGTGCAGATCAGACTGTGTGGTATAAATAAGCGCGAGAGGTAAAAATTTATCAAACGTTCAGCAAAATGCAAACACATACACATGAATGTAAAGTATTGATGCATATTCAGAAGTAATTCAGGTCAGTAAGATCTGTTTAGTCTCAGCTCACAACACCTAATAATAAAAACACTAAACTAAGGGCTCCAAAGATCAGATCAGCCCCTTCGAGCAGCACTTGGTTGAAGTGGAGAGAAACCTCCTTCACACCCAAGCTAAAAAAGACATGCTATATTACTTCTGCTTTTGATTAGAAAAAGTAAACTGAATGGATGTTAATTCACTGAGCAGTTTCCAGTTTTTTGTTCCCCTCCCTCCCTCCACTCAACACTTTTAGCCCTTTTCTATTAGTACCTACTCAGGTCAGGTCGGCTCAGCTTGACTCAGTTTTTAGGGTTTGCCATTATCTTGTAGTACCTGGTACTTTATGAGTGAACTAAGTGTGGCGATCCAAAAATGTGACATTATTGATGGCTAGTCAGTGTTGCTGACTAGCCACTGTTAAAAGCCAGCAATGAGGGAAAGGAAAGCCACAGAGCAATCAGTAAGTATCACCTTGACATCCTTATGTTCGGCTGCATCACTTTGACGCCTGCATGCATGTCAGGTGGCACTCGATTATAAAAGCAAATGACCAAAACCAAGCAGAGCAGAGTCGAAGTAGGTATTAGTAAAAAATGGCTATTTGTAGCTGAGTTGATGCCACTGATGTATTCACCATACCACCACCTTTGCAGAGGTGTAGAACCTTTACCGGCCTCAGTAGACTTTCATTTTTTTTTCCTACAGTTTTGAGGTAAATGTTGCTAAAGCATCAGCAAACATCTTTTCAGTTTTTCTCCTTTGTTTTTTTGTTTTCTCAAAATGTAACACTGCTCAAATAAAAGAGTGTGAAGATAAAATGTCTGACATCATGTGACAGAGGAAGTGCGGTAGTTTCAAAATTATCACCCGCAATGTCTAAAACCTTGCTTGATTTGACATCAATGGACAGCAGAGATGGTCTTCAGTGTGGTGTACTTGATAAACGTAGTTACTGAAGTGTCAGCGTTTAATCTTTCCTCAACCCTTTACTTTCAGTTTGGGTCAAATTTGACCTTTTCTGACATTTTACAACGGTCTTAACAACACATCACCCCCCACCCTCACATTTCCATCGGCATCCACTAAAGTTACACACTACAAGTTTTTCTTCCCCCACTTACAAATCCCTCAATGGCCTGGTCCCACAGTACCTGTCTAACCTGCTGCACCCACACACACAGTCTCGATTGCCATGGTCGGTCTCTCTCCCTCCCCAACCTCCATACTTTCATGGGCAGAGCATTCATTTTGGTTGCCCACACCCTCCTTCCTTCACAACGTGCCATCGGGATTTTTTTTTGTTGTTATTCCAGTTGTTATTATAACTTTTATTATTATAATTTGGTGCGATTAGCCTCACAATAAGAATATTCCTGGTTTAAATCTTGCCTGTGGCCTTTTTGCATGGATTTTCTTGGTACTCCAGATGGTTCAAAGTCTAAACACATACATTTCAGTTATGTTAGTAATTCTAATGTGTCCATGTGTATGCAGTACATAAAATGCTTGCAGTGCACCTGCAAGCACAAATATCCATGTGTCATTCCATACATGCAAATGTGTGCACGCAAAGTTTCCTACCACTGCTTTGAATGCACAGATTAGCTTCAATAAGCAAGATTTGTTCTCTAGGTGTATATATTTAACTAGTATTAATAATTATAAATGTAGTTATGAGGGCATTTTTATGATAGATATGTGAGGACAGTGTTTAATCGTTGTAATGGTTACAAATTATCATCTAATAAACAAACAGTTTGTGATCTTATCATTTTCACTTTAAATTAAATATATTTAAATCCTTATGGCGGTTATTTGTAATCAGCAGGACTGATTCTTCCTCAGTAGGATGTGACGCTGCTTCTTATTTCTCTTAAGAAGCAACACTAACAAACCAACAGCTGCAGCAACAGCAATGACAGCACCAACAGCAGCAACAATCAGGATAGTCTGTGCTTCAACCTGTTCAACCTCAGTGTTTCCATCAGCATCTTCTCCTTCCATGATGTGCTTCTCCAACATGTTTTCATGCACTTCACCTGCAGAGCAAAGATTAGCTGTCAGAGAAGAAACCCTCAGATGTGAGCTTTAACGTGTTCAGCAGGTAAAGCTAGCAGGAGAACAGCTTCAGTCAGCTGCAGTTAAGGAGATGTCAAGTTACATAAAATGTGTTTGGCTGTTGACCGAAAGCATCTATGTTAGCAGCATGCTACGACTTTACCCTTGATATACAGTAGTAAGAACTGCTAGCTCAGTGCATGTCATTTTCTGTATTAAAGCTACTCGCAACAGAGTGAGCAGCTCAGCATGTTTTATCTGACATGTGACACTAAACACACATATGTTTTTGCTGACTATAGCCCAAAGGTTTTGTGTCACCTGGGCTTGAACTTGCTAAGTGAACATGCTAACTACGACATTATGGACGCACTCCATTTGCTGTTGGCATGACAAACTCACCTGTGACTGTGAGCTCAATGAAGTGACTGATCTCAGTGTGAACTCTTTTACTTCTCACAGGGTTCCTCACTGCTATGTGACACTCATACATCCCAGTGTCATTAAACGTAACATTCTTCAGGATCACAGAAACGTCTCCATCCTTCATCTCCGGGTCCCTCAGTTTTACTCGGCCATGAAAAGATGGATGTTGGTAATTTTCATAGGAGCGTTTGTTCCTGTAGAAGTAGACGTAGCCGTCTGTGTTCAGGTCAGGTCTGCTCCACTTTACCACTGAGATTCTTTCATCTGTAGTAATCTGACACTGGAGAGTGACGTCTGCTCCGAGCGTCGCCTGCATATTCTGCTGTAGAGCTGAAGAAAAGAACAATCAATTTTCTTATTGCAAAGACATTTTTAATGCATGAAACTGACATTAAAACACGACATTTAATATTTTTAAACAAACCACAGTTGACCAAACAAAGTTTGAAGGAAAATTTCACCAATCTCAGGCGTGAAAACATCTCCTCTCTGTATTCAGCGCTGTAACCATATCAGGTTCTCTGAGCATGATTTAAAAAGTTCACTTTATGTTTTAAAAAAAAGAAGAACAAGAGAATTTAAATCTAGACCATGCTATGTACTGAAAGATTAGATAGAGAGACCGTGAGAGCGAGTGATGGAGATTAATGTCATCAACATACCAGTGTGTCAAAAGAAAATTGTACATAGTGTGATCAGCTACATGAAATGTGCTCTTTTTATGGATCACTAAGCAATCCACATGTCTACGTGACTTTTCACATAAACTCTTGTGTGATAAACTTATTTAGCAACTAACAACCTCAGCTCTTTTCTAAGAACGTACAGACTTAGAAAAGGGGAACCTCAGCTCTGAGTTCTTGGAATAACTTTGTTATCTTTGTACACACATGTGACCAGCTTGTATAAATAAAGAACGCAGACAGTGACAAAGCGCGAGTCCGTGAGTGCCTCCTGCAAGGCCGAGCGCTCTGTGACTGCCCTCGCGAGTAAAGACAACTGCAGTGTTTGTGTTTTCTAACTAAAAAAAATCTCCTTAAAAGTGCTCAAAATGTCCTTAACTTCAATGTAGTTACTGAATTTCGTTCAGTAACTTATTTGATTATTGAATAGTGTAATGTGATTACACGACCACATTACTTTGAAATGTTTTACAGTCAAGACTTTACACAGACCCTGAAAATCAGCAACCAGCTTTATAGATATAGTAGCACAGTCGTTTGAGATGCACTATATCAATATAGATTCAGAGAGCATATTTAAAATCCATCTTTGCGATTCTGTCCACTCTTACCCTCTATATTTGGTTGCTTTTCAGCTAGTAAAGCAGAGCAGAGGTGGTAGGCCCAAATGGGGCTTTAGTTTTATTATATTGTATTACAGACAACAACAAGCATATATAATATGACAGTTTTAGAATATTACTTTTATACACTTGTTTCAAATGGCAACATTTGGCAAACTTTAACTGAAAATGTAATTGATTGACAAAACTTGGTAATTGGGTAATAAAAACCACACGTGGTCTTCTGATCCATCTATGTGACCAAACCTACACAGGTGTGTCTGCATTTCCTCTTTTTTTCTCCGTTTGTCCTCTGTCATCATAGCAAAACCCAAGTGGAGGCTAAGACCAAACTCCCTTTGAATTCCAAGAATTGTCCTCTCCTTGTTTTCAACATCACTTGTAATATTGGGTTTCCCAATGCTGTGGTGTTCTCAAGGAATGTAAACTTTTCAAAGTATTGCTTTTAGTTGGATTTGATTTACTTACACTTTTTAGAAAATGTAAACTATAGTTAAAGTATGATTATTCTTTTTGCAGTAATCCAACTGTTTCTCTCCATCCAAACATGTACTGTTATCTCTGAGCGAGCAGCGTAACAGGGACAACCATCAACAAGGTAGACAGTGGAGGAAGGATACAGAACAAAAGCGTGATTTAGTTTTTTATTACAGCTTTACACACTTGAATTAATTAAATATTAAGAAAACTTCAAAAACACACAGTAAAAACATGCATCTATTGAAACCCCTAAAGTTTCTTTCTATCATAAGAAGCAAGCCTGACACATGATAACCAGTCATGCCAACTACAGCTGTGTGGATGTTTGCTAATTATATATTTACCCAAAAGTGCACTTGTGAACTCTGATGCTGTCATAGTTGATTCTCAGTCCCTTTATCCTCTATCCTTTCTAAAAGTCTTCAAGAATTACTATTATTTTTTCCTCACAGCTCAATGAAGAAAATAATTACATTTAAAGTTTGCAGTTAAAAGTAATGCATGTGATCTATAACCCATTTTATATCAATGATTTATTTATTTATTTTAACCAATTATGAAAAGAGAAAGTTTAATTCCTTTGTCATTTGCAATCAGCCGAACCTCATTCCATGACTCATTAGTTTCCTGATGAAGCGCTCATTCTCGCAAATCCCGTTTTCCGACTAGGAATGCGTGATTAGCCGGATTAAAAAAAAAAAAAAAAGTCTTTTGACCATCCCATTGTCACAAAGGGGTCACAACCTAGTAGTGAGATTTCACCTGTTAAGCGAGAGTGAGTTTATCACCTTTAGACTGGGTGCCAATAACCTTTTTACGTAAATTAAATGGAACATTGAGACACGAACAGAACTCGCTCATTTATAAAACTGCCTTTAGTTACAGAAAGAATAAGCAAGGAAAAAACTGTTTGACTCACCTGCAGACACAGAAATTAATGACAAAAACAGGAGAAATCTGACAGAAGCCATCTGTGACAAGCCAGAGGAGAGAAGATTATAGCAGCCCTGACCTGAACAGAAAGAAGCAGCTCACATTCCAGACCAGCCTTTATAGGGAGGGTGGGCCACTTTAAAAACGAAACTATTTAAACTATTTAAACTATTTAAAATTACAGTCACACCGGAAAGTAGAACCATACAATCCGCACTTTAAAAATGCAATGAAGAATGTATGACATTTCAGACAGAAAAAAGTCAACAAATCAATAGAAAACCCCCAAAAACTTTGATTTCCGATTTCCTTTTTAGACTTATAAATGTGACAGTTCACCAGTGGATTAACAGGAAGCTCAACTGAATTCTTCTCCCTTCCCCCATCAGAACAGAAAAAAAATAATTTTCAGGTGAAATAAATCTGCTTTAGTTGATTATGATTTAATGAAACAAATATATAAATAATTAAATGTCCATTGATGTTCTCATTAATTATCTATTAATTCGTTTTGGCGCCCATATTTGGTCCTGATGCCTTCAAGTCTGGAACTGCAGCTGCTAGAATGCAGCTCGGGGAAATATTCAGTTACATGTAGAGGATCTTTATCACCGATAACTTTCAATCAGTAAGAGACAGAGACTAAAGGGATCCAGTCCAGGTTTCTTTCATTCTTGATCAGCGTCAGACCTGAACGCACGGAGCAGCAGATCCAAATTAAAGTTCCAGCTCTTATTTATTCACATCTGAAATAATTGGCGCACTGAGTGTTCATAGCTGCTGCTGGTCTCATGTCTGATTTATATGTAAGCTGTCCTCACTCTGATTCAGGCGGCGCCCAAATAGTGTGTTACGGGCGGAGAGAGGGGAAAGCAAAACACCCACTTTTTATGTGAGCGTGCACAAACAGACACAGACAAAAAGAAAAAAAGAGAAAAAAAACCCACATTCAACCACTTCGTGTCAGTAACTGTTTTTGTGCAGTGAGGCCACGAGGTCCACTTACAGTCGCGTTCATATGATAAATATGAAGAAAGCTCCTGTATGACACTGATGGAGTCAAACCGAGTTAACGCTCACCTGCAGTCACGGTGAGCCCAGCACAGACATTTCCGCCTCATTGTTCTGCTGACCCGACTCTTCAAGCTCGCTAAATATCCAAGGCTGGTGAGATTTCCTGGGAACAGAACATCCCTTATCTCTTTATCCTAATTCTAATCCGAACGATGTCGAAGTTTGATTTGAAAATAAAACTCCCGAGTGTCATGACAGGTGGGTTTGTTCTCAGCCTCGCGCTCTGGCGACTGTTTGTGTCATGAGGACGAACAAAAACAGTCTGTGGGTGGGATCAGAAACACGTGCGTAATAACAAAGAAGGTCACGTTACTCAAATAAACGTCTGGCAGGCTTCGTGTTTCACAGCTGATCAACAACAAACCTGATCATTAATCAATAATCAGTCATATTAAAACCATCACAGAAGCGTTTTAATAGAATCAAAAGGATTCACGATCATCTTTACGTGAATCTCTGTAACTTTTAACCTTTATACACTGCATGGCATTTCTATTTCATCTCATGCTCCTACTGCAAGTTCCTGTAAGTGTTTCACAATAAAACCCTATGTAAGACATCCAATCGAAGTGTTCATACAAAGGCTTTTAATTTGTAACAGATGCAGGAAGTGATGTGTTTAGACAAAAGAGGATTTAGCTTGTAGCTACTTTCAGCTGCTAAAACTGAATTATATGAAGTCAGTTTCTGTTTATGTGCTTTTTTCCTTCAGAGCTGTTCTCTTGTTATCCAAAAATAATCAAAGCACTTTAAATATCAACACAACAGCTTTAACTTTTTGTGTGAAAGTACTCAAACTACACCAGTGCTTGAATCTGTTTGCATCTGTCAGTGCCAGAGGGAGAGTTCGCCCAGGGCGCCAAACAGGCTAGGACCGCCACTTCTGTTCGCCCAGGGCGCCAAACAGGCTAGGACCGCCACTTCTGATGGGTCACATATCAGTGAAAAGTGAAATATTTCACTTCTCCTCAAAGTGAGAAATCAGACTAAATAACCTGATCCACAAGGTCAGTAATGTTGTGGGGATGTAGCTGGACTCTGTTAGGGTGGTGCCTGAGAGGCAGATGTTGTCCAAGATAAAGATAGTGTTGGATAATACCTCCCACCCACTCCATGACATGCTGGTTAGTCACAGGAGCTCGTTCAGTGAGAGGGTGAAATTACCAAAAAGCACCACTGAACGACACAGGAAATCATTCCTGCCTGTGGCCATCTCCCTGCACAACTCCTCCATCTAACACACTGTAAACACTGCAAAAGTTACACCCTTTTTACACGCGCTCTTTTCTACTCTGGAATATTCTTGAAAATTTTCTTGATAGTTATATAATTATTATATTATATTATAATTATAATCACCTCTGTTAATCCTTGATATTTATAATTGAGTGATCTCTACATATTAGTGCTATTTCTTAAATGTGTAAAATCTGTAACATAATGTATTGTTTGGAGTTACTGTTACTATTTTTACCATTTCTTCTTGGAGCAACTGTAACCCACATTATTTCCTTAGGGATTAATAAAGTATTCTGATTCTGATTGTTTCAGGATGACCTGCCATTATCCAGTGACACATCTGCTTACCTGTATCTTTTGCTCGTTTCTCCTCTTCTTTTTTCTTTTTTCTAAACTGAGCTCCTGATGGCTTTGAACTTTTCTTGTCCGTCTTCCACTGGTTTTAATTTTGCACTCCAGTATGAACACCCACCTCACAACCCGAGGATCATAACCTAATAGACCTACACCTTAGTTCACAGATTCACTTTGTCTAGGGTTTATTTCTGGGATTTCACACAACCCAGGATTCAAATCATGAATACATAATGGGCTTGTATTTACAACATTATGAATGAAATGTGCTCTATTTGGAAGCAGCCGCCCCCCTCCCCTTTCGACAGGTTGTGTGTGAGACTTTAAATCATCAAACTGTAAGCCTCGTCGTCTCATCGTCTTATGGACTGTACGTAGTGGAGATGACAATAAAGTTTAAATTGACTTCAGCAGCAAGCAACCACTATGCCGCCCTGAGCGACCGCCCATGTCGCCCATATCAAAAACCACTACTGCCCGTCAGCACTGCAGCTGTACTGCAAACACTTCAGTTTGTTCGGGATTCTTTGGCTGTGCTGGTTATTCTGATGTCACTTTCGCTGAGCTGCAGATTGATGCTTTAACACTTTCAAGCCTCCAGGTGATAGAAGAGCAACTTGAGCGACAACCAGTATCATCATAGAAGACACAAATATTCAAACATCATCATCATAAAATCTGTCACACACCATCTAGAAGTCTTTTTTTTTACTGAGGAAGGAAAAAAAGGCGATTCGTTCTTAATCTGTTACTCCAGGGAAACACAAAGAGTGCAGGAGGAAGTTCAATCATGCAGAATATGAGTCATTACAGGTCACCTCAGTGTGAACATAAAGCAGCTGACACAGAGTGGATTGGTGTCGTTCATGAAATTTCAGTAAAGTGGAATTTTAAAGTGAAACACTAAATCCAAATCAAAGAATTTATTTTGTGGTTTCAACACAAAAGTGAAATGTCTCCAAATGATCTTCATAAAGTCAGAGAGATCTGTCACCGTGTTGTGTAACGATATTCTTAAGTGTTTGTCAGTCGTGTCAGTTCTCAAGTCAGCGTGAAACTTTCATAATCAGTTTCTTTTTAGTTTTCTGATCACTAAACCTCATTTTCAGTTTTACAGCCGTGAGCAGCATGTGTGAGATCTGCCACTGAAATGAAAACTCTGCGGTTATAGCGGACGCCCTGGACCACTTTCTCTGAAATGTGATTCTGTACTGTTCCCTGGTAATAACGTCACAGATGGGAATGATGTCAGAGTGGAAGAACTTTATTTACCACGAGCCCACATTGAACACACACTCTGGCTGGCAAGTAAGGATGTGGTTCTGAAATTAATACAAATAAGAAATAACATAAACATCTAGACTAAGATGTTCTGGAGACTAAGAATGTCAAACAAGACTAAGGTTCTGTTCAGTTTTCTGCTTGCAGAGCTGATACAGCTCCTTTTATCCCACATCAACCTTCAAACAAATCTGTTTTTACCTTTAACATAAACCTGTGTGGAGGTTTGAATTCATGTTTATCCACTTAGCATTTTTTGTTTTTAAATCTAATGCCACATCACCAATATGCAAACCACGGACTGGATCTGCAGCCAAATCTATTACCGATCACTCTGCAGACCTTTTCTCATACATACAGTTCTTATTCCCATATATTTTAATCTGGCCGAAAACACAGTCACCCAATCAAATTATTTATGCAGAGGGTGTGCGAGAACAGAAACCGCGAAAGTTCAAAGAAGGCGAGGAAACTGCTGACGGTCCACAGATGCTCTGTTAGCCTCTGTGTTAGCAGCATGCTACGACTTCACCCTTCATACTCAAACTAGAAGTGAGCAGAGGGACTGTCAATGAATTTAAACTTATTCATTATGTATATTTTAACGTGATAAGTGGAGAACATTTTAACTGAATTATAAATGAGACAATGTTGTTTTTTTGTGGGTGACAAACTCACCTGTGACTGTGAGGTTGATGAAGAGACTGATCTCAGTGTGAACTCTTTTATTTCTCACAGGGTTCCTCACTGCTATGTGACACTCATACATCCCAGTGTCATTAAATGTGACGTTCTTCAGGATCAGAGAAACATCTCCATCCTTCATCTCCGGGTCCCTCAGCTTTACTCTTCCATGAAAAGATGGATGTTGGTAGTTTTCATAGGAGCGTTTGTTCCTGTAGAAGTAGACGTAGCCGTCTGTGTTCAGGTCAGCTCTGCTCCACTTCAACACTGAGATTCTTTCATCTGTGATCATTTGACACTGGAGAGTGACATCATCCCCAAGCTTCACTTGCAAACCCATCTGTAGCGCTGAAGACAAAAATCATCAGTTTTTATCTTAATGCATCTATGTTTATTATTAATTTTATAATTTTAATGCATGGAACTGATGTTAAAACTGCACATCTGCTGTGCTGATGCCTAAAGGGAGCAGTCAAAAGAAGTGTTATAGAAATGTAAAAATTTTATCTTGAGATGCATTAACTCCTTCAAACCCGCAACGTATTGGCCTGAAAACTGCTGCTTCAAGTTAATTTAAAAGATATACACAAACACTTTGATGAATCAATGATTATTATAACCAGAGTCACCATATCAGGCTTCCAGTTTAATGACATAATTATTATGTCATTTTAAATTACATAATAATTTAAAGTCTAATATAGTTAAATAAAACTATGAAAATATAAAAATAAATTAACTATAAATTAACTATAAAAATATAGTAAATTTGTCATCAGTCAGCTTGATTTTTTGTTTGTTGTTGGTAAATAAATTACACTCGTTTAAGAGTGTAGGGGAGTGAAGAGAGAGTCTGCATCTGTAAGATAACATGTATGCAAACAGGAAGAGAAAGTGAAAGGGACAGCTAATAAAGTATGAACCGAGTGTGACAAATGAATATTTGAACGAATTAAGAGAAAAAGACGTGTGAATCCTAAGTTTGTATTTTTTGTTTATAAACTCAGGGATTGCAGTGATGCTACAGATTAACATGCTTATTTAATCAGTCAGTTCATGTGGACATAAGCAATGAACATTACTAGAAACGATAGAATTTTTTACTGTCTGTTGGAGGAAAACATCATCCGGCCAACACTTAAACCTTTACAAACAAAACCATTAACTGGGCACTAATTAACTTCCCATGTGAATTAAATGGAGCTCAGCTAGCATAAACATTGTTCACTTTACTCATGAGTTTTTGGTTTGAGAAGAAATTTTAAAAATGTAAGTGTGTTTCACTAACCTGCAGAAACAGATGCTAGAGGCAAAAACAGGAGCAATCTTACAGCAGCCATCTGTGAGCGGAGGGTGGAGAGGGGAGTAGCAGCAGCCTGATAGTGAGACAGAGAGGAAAGCCTACATCAACACCAAGCCTTTTATATAGCGGGGGACTGATCCTAATCTTATCGCTGAAACTGCAGCTGCCACAACACCAATTAGAAATGTTCATTTAACATTTTAGGATATTTATAACCAATCATTTTAACCTTAGAACACTATCATTGGGGGATTTTCACCCGAGCAAATATATTTACACAATTTTCAATATGTTGCATTTGTCTGAGTGTCATGGGTCCTTGCGTAGCTTCAGCACTGTCTTAGACGTCTTTGAAGGCTGTTTCCCTACCCCAAAGCCCACTTTTTTCCTACAGGCATCTGTTTGGGTTTGTTTGTTTCTTACTCTCTGATTGTGTAATAAAAGTATGAACATGTATTGTATGAAGCGCCTTGAGGCGACTTTTGTTGTGATTTGTCGCTATATAAATAAAATTGAATTGAATTGAACTGAATTATTTATAAGTTACACTTGTGTTTGAATCCTGCAGCTTATAACACATTTGATTTCCATGTGTGACAACTGCAAGTGTCCAGAGTGAGGACAGACTGAGGGACCCACTGCTGCACATCATCTGTGAGGCTTTGCAGCCCCGATGATCCACCAGGACAAACTCAGCAGTGTGTGAGGAAGAGGAGGAGGAAGAGCCAGCAGCAGCTGACAGATGGAGAGAATAGACAGACTGTTCCCTGTTTGTGAAGGACTGCTAGAAAAGTTTAACATAACTAACTGTCTGTCCTGAATCAGTCTTATTAGGTAATGTTCAAATAATTTTATCCTCCCAGTGTTTTCAGTGTGGGAGAAAGTACTCAGGGCCTTCAAGTTACACACTATGAAAGGCAGCAACAAGTTTAATGTTCAGAAACCTAAAGTATGTATCAGCAGCAGAATGGAGCTAAAAATAAATGTTTGTTTCAGTTCTATGAAGCTTTGAGTATTTTGGATCAGTAGCACTGCTGTGTTTGTTGCATCATATTGCTGTAATTGTTTATGTGCTTTATATATTCTGAGGTAAGTTGATCTATAGTGTTACATCATATTCTATAAGGATGTTATGTGTTTGTATACTTTCTGCCCAGTTTGACCCATTTAGCAGAAGTCAGCCTGTTTAAGGCTCTGATATCTATTATATATGACTTAAAGCAGTTATGACATGGTCTGATTTTCTCACCCAATAAAGGAATATTTCATATATCAGTCTACTCTTCATTCTATCAGAAATGGTCTTCACAGCTCGTACATTTTCTTTTTACACATGTATCTAAGCATTGAGCCAAATGTAATGATGCCAACATATTAAACGAACAATATTTGTCTCTTATGTATAACACATCTGTATATCCACTGTCAGATACTTGTCTTTGAGCACTGTTTCATATTCGTGTGTCATATGCTTATTCAGCTGATCTCTGACGTCTCAACAGTAGGTTGTGCACAGAAAGAAGGCAAGGCAAGGCAAATTTATTTGTAAAGCACAATTCAACAACAAGGTGATTCAAAGTGCTTTACAGAGACATTAGAAACAAAAACAAATAAAAAGCATGATTTAAAATTGATTAAAACAAGCAAACAAACTAACTAAACACACACATTCACATTCACACCTGTTCGCGCGATCTGAACCCTTATCGTAAGGGGAGCTTCCAGTCCTTCTGTGGACGAGCTACTTTCTATTTTAAATTCCCTGAATTTAAAATACTCTCTAGAAACGAAAGAAAGGAAAAGAAAATGAGTGAGTGCGCACAGACAGATGCAGAAAGTCTGCAGAGGAAGTTTTTAACCTCCTATCAGTGAATCTGACGGAACTTTCAGGTTCTATGAAGCCAGCAAACTAAAAAGAAAACAAACCGCTCTGCTGTTTCTCCACCCTCCATGTCAGTTACTGCTTATCTGCAGTGACAGCTGGCAGATCACGCGATCTGTTTAAAGGCATGTTTACATGATAAATATGAAGAAAGCTCTTGTGTGACACTGCTGGAGTCAAAACAGGTTAACACTCACCTGCAGAGATGACCAGATGTACCAGCAGCCACATTGTCAAATTGTTCTGCTGATCTGACTCTTCAAATTTAGCTAATTATCCCAGTTTAAACTATGATGGGGTTAAAATTCAGCTTGGAAATAAAGCTGAGATGTCCGAGTGGGTACAGTCGCGTTTGTTTTCAGCAGCTCGATCCGATTGTGTCAGGAGAAGGAGAAAATAAATAATAATAATATAATGAGGGCGGGGTCATAAAAACGAGCGTAAATGCGACGAGGCTGAAGACAAAAACAAAAAGCGTGTGCTTCAGGGCTGATAGAAGCTGTTTAACACGCTTTACTTTATATCTACCTGCCCATCTCTATTTGATGATTTCATATTTCAGTATTTCTCTTTGATCTCTCATCCTCCTCTGCCTCACACTGAGGACATGTCTGTAAAAGTTTGAAACAGTGTTTAGAGCAGCCTGAAGTTTTAACTTGCAGGGATTTCCGACTCTAACATCATTGTTTAATGTGACGCTCTAGAAGACGATGTACATCACAGGAAATATGAAGCCTTTTTACTTTACATCTCTGCACCATCCTCAGCCACACAGTGATCATCCTGCATGGGTTTAAAAAGTAATGAAAACAAAAATAATGAAACCTGTTTTATTGTTTGAGGGCATTAAAGAGCACACATGTCACAGTAGTAGAAACAGAATATTTCTAAGGACTAAGATGATGACTGTGGAAGTGGGCAAGGAGTTTAAAAATATCTGAAAGTATCTCTGAATATACTCTGAGTGCATTTGATTTATGTTTTAGAGACAATTCAGTTGATTATTATTCATGTGATTATGTTTTCCTGCCACTGAAAAATAACAGATCTTACAGTGTCTCAGATTGCTCTGCTCATGAGCACCTGGGAGTTTCTAATAGATGGCTGGTTGAAAGAGGAAATCTCCATTGTTGATGTGATGGAGAGAGAAACTGTCTGTGAAGTTTCCTGTAATAATCACACTACAAAACAAACAGGTGCAGACTGTAGTGACTGTAACCTGCTGAGAAAGTACAAGAATTCTTTTTTTCTGCATTTTTTAACAGATTTAACAGTTTTTCTGTAAAACAAACAACAACTTTCTTAAATTTTATTAAGATACAAACTGAAATGTAATCAATCATCTTTCAGGGAGAAAGTAATTCACATTGTTGGAAATTTCCCAGAACACCAAGAGTCTGTGGGCAAAGGTAAACACACAGGCAAACAGATGCGGTGAGAGAATGATGAAAGGAAAGTGGAAATAACAAAAGACATAATGAAACTAAAACACACTGAACAAAATGTTGGGGGAAAACACCATGATGCAAATGCAAACAGCAACCTCTCAAACAGATTTCAAAAGTACGAAAAACTCAAAACAGAGAAGCTTTCAAACTGAGAACATGAAGTCTGAGTAAAAGCAACCAGAAAACCCCCAAAATTATGCAATAAAAAACTTAAAAGGAACTCAGTGCCTTGAAGTGGTCATGAAACAAAAACAGTAAAATAACAGCAGAAACATAAAGAAACAAACAAAAAGAAAAAAAAAGTCCCAACTGTTACTATGAAAATACAGAAAATAAAACTCAGATGCTCACAGGTTATGCTGTGAAACTATGGGAAACAATTACGCTAAACAAACAAATACAAAAGAGATGTTATTGTTAGAGTTTGTCACTTTGAGTGGGTATAAAACTGATTTGGTTGCAGTTTTAAATTTGTTTGTCTGCCCTGAAGATTTCATGTGGATATCTTCTGCACTTCAGGGGAAAAATGCTGGAGAAACAGGGTGAATTAATACTACAAAGAAAGTCTGTGTGTTTTTTCTAAATATACTAAAGTTATGGTGCAAAAAAAAAAAAAAAAAAAATCAGCTGATTCTGAAGAGGTCAGGCGGGAACTACGAACACAGACGCCGCTCCTTCTCAGAAGCACATCGCCCACAGAACTGGTCCCACCTGTCCTCCCTCTCTGTGTATTGCTCTCACGCACAATTAGCTTACTGTACCAGAAACTCCTGGACGTTTCAGACCAGCTGCTGGTTATCTGCCTCCATGTGCTGCTGTTTCTTTCTTTTAAATCTCCACATTGCCACAAATCCAGCTGTAATAACAATGACAGTCGCAGCAGCAGAGACAGCAGGAACAACCATCTGATCTGTCCTAGTCTCCACTTCTACCACCTCCTCTATGTTTCCATCTCCTGTTTTCACCAGTTTCATGTTTCCATGAGTTTCACCTGCAGAAAAACATCAGCTGTCAGCGGAAAATCTGTCAGACACCAAAGCAGCAGCAAACCTACAGGTGCGCAAACCCAGGACACCGGTTGTTTGTTGTCACAGACTCTGCAGCCATAATCAGTGCTGATACCTCATGTTATTTTTGTGCATATGTTTTCTTACCTTCTGCACATATTGTACATTTAATCTCTGAACACATCGTAATTCAATTAACTGCACATACACGTGCATTTTTGTGTATTTCTATGCTGTATGTGTGACATTTGTTTAGTATGTTTTGCTTGTCTTTCTGTAGCACCGATGTGGGACAATACTACAATTTCAGTATACTATTGTACAAACTATGACTGTGCAATGACAGTAAAGAGCCGGCCCTACAGCAGCTTTAGCTCCTCATCAGAAAAAAAGCATGTCTAGCATCTGTGCTAGCAGCATGCAATGCTACTGCCCTTCACATTCACACTGGAAGGAGTGAGCAGAGGAGACCATGGGAGGTACTCTTCATTTATTTGTCAAGTTGCAAGTGCAGAGAAGTGTAACCGTCTCATAAAGCTGCGAGACTGCGCAGTTCCTGTAGGTGCTGGGAGCCAACTGATTTTATTTTCAGTTTTCAGGTTTGTAAATGATGTGGGAGCTGAGCGTGAGCTCCACAAACTCACCTGTGACTGTGAGGTTGATGAAGTGACTGATCTCAGTGTGAACTCTTTTACTTCTCACAGGGTTCCTCACAGCTATGTGACACTCATACATCCCAGTGTCATTAAACGCGACGTTCTTCAGAATCAGAGAAACGTCTCCGTCCTTCATCTCCGGGTCCCTCAGCTTCACTCTGCCATGAAAAGATGGATGTTGGTAGTTTTCATAGGAGCGTTTGTTCCTGTAGAAGTAGACGTAGCCGTCTGTGTTCAGGTCAGCTCTGCTCCACTTCAACACCGAGATTATTTCATCTGTGGAAATCTGACACTGAAGAGTGACGTCAGCTCCAAGCTTTGCCTCAATATCCTGCTGCAGAGCTGAAGACAACAAAATAATCAGTAATCATGAGTTTAATTTCAAACCTGTGACTTTTTTTAATTCATGAAGCTGCTGTTAAACATAACCTTTGACACTTTTAATGTTTCACACATCTCTGGTGTGAGCGCCTCATGATGGAAACGTTTTTAGGCAAGTAAGCGAAGTGACTTCTTGTAAAACGCCTGCAGTTCTGGGAAAAATAAAAGTTTCCATTAGACTAAGTGAAAATTTAAGTAAACTGCAAGACTCAGGAGCTTTCTCAGCAATGACCTGACATAATCGTCTCTCACATCGCTGTCCTTCTGTTCTTTACACTGTTACTTCAGTTCAAAGATAATTTAAATTCATATTTCCAGCTTCGTAACAGTTTACAGGGGGGTGAATTTAAAAGAAAAAGAAATAAAATTAGGAACATGGTTAATTAACAGGTGTTATAAGATGGCTGTGTGCAGCTTCTAACTGCTGACTTAACCTCAGCTAACTGGAGATGCGTGAATTAGACCTGTGGACCTTCTTTGTCCTGTTGGTGCATTTTTAATTTAATTATCTCATAATTATTATTATTGCTGCTGTGCAGAGGAGACCATCAAATCAGTTTTTGCTCCAGGTTTTTTGAGTGATTTATTTGGATGTTAGCATATCAGCACATCCAATACAGATCCAACAATATTCAACATGAACCCCAATAATCAGACGACCCCTATGAGCAAGCAGTTGGTGACAGCGGGAAGGAAAAACTCTCTTTTAACAGGAGGAAACATTCCGGTTGAGGGTGAGCGCAGGGAGACAGGATAAAAGACATGCTATTGAACGGACTGTGAGATGAATAGTAACTCAGGATTAAATGCAGAGAGGTGTATAAACACATGCTGAGTGAAAAAGAAACACTGTGCCAAACTGCAAAAAAACAGGTGGTCCTCAGGTTATAGAAAACAGAAAAAAAAAGAAAAAAAAAAGGGGGCACAAACCAGAGCGTGGTTCTCCTCTCTGAAGGGAAGAACCATTAATACCAAGTGAAACTGGGTTGAAATTGTTTTTTAGTATTAGAAAAAGGACATTGCCCCAAACCACCAAACAGGTGGCCCTCTGTTTACATAAACCAGGTTTTAGAGAAAAAACTAGAAGTTCAGATCATGTGTTCACAGCATGATTCAGATAAACTAGAATCCGAATTTACTGGCTCTTAGTTGTGGTCAATTCAATAAGATGAGACAGATTCTTATGCCTACTACAGGGGACAGAAGATAAATAGTTTAGGTTGATAGTTTCTTTAAACCACAGCACTTAAATTATCTTAAAGAAAAATCGAAAATATTTTCTTCTGTTTTGTTCAGATTTGGTGTCTCCACTTTGCTGCACGTCAGGTTTGAGTTTCATTAATTTGTCAAAAAAAAGACAAAAAATGCAACAAATTAAGTTTAAAAATTAATACGATTGTTTTTGTTTTTTTTACTTTGTTTAGTTCTATTAGAGCAGAGGTTGGGAACTCCAGGCCTTAAGGGCCGGTGTCCTGCAGGTTTTAGATCTCTCCCTGGGTCAGCACACCTGAATCAAATGATTAGGTCATTACCAGGCCTCTGGAGAACTTTAAGACATGTTGAGGAGGTAATTTAGCCATTTAAATCAGCTGTGTTGGATCAAGGACACATCTAAAACCTGCAGGACACCGGCCCTGGAGGCCTGGAGTTAGACGCCCCTGTATTTGAGTGATGCTTTGAAATATGCATGTCGGACTAAGCATCAGTTTGTGTGAAAGTGATGCTTCCACTACACCAGATTAATTTTAAAGCTTTCATAAAATTTTACACATTTTAAGTGAAATAATATTTAAAAAAATCATGTTAATTAAACAGTGGTAACATTTAAAAATATCAAAAAAGATTTTTTTCACAAGCCAATAGAATTCTTGATGGGCCATTAAAACTAAAAAAGTTTTAAAAAAGTAAAAGTTATTTTTTCTGCCTTAGTTTAGATTTCACATGTATTGTGTTTTCATGACTTTGACCTTTCTTGAGGTTATTTATGCAGTTTTGTATTTTAACAGGAGATTACGAGTATGTAGGTGTTTATCCCTCACTGATTTTCTGTTTTGAAGTTTGCAGTCTTTTGTCTTTGTTGTCAGCATCCTGCAATTTCATAAAGTCAGCATCAAAGCGAAAACACTGTACAAGAGCCACAGACTCAGGATGTTTACATTGTGGTTTAACCAGGAGTGTACCCAGAGGGTGTCATAAAACTCTGGTACTTTTTACTTACGTAAAGTCTAAAAAGTTTTTTTCAACAGCTTTCAAAACATCGTGAAGCCCTGTGCAGACATTGTAGAGTCTACACCATCCACTATCTCACTATCAAAAACTGCAGTGTATTAACTCGAGACTCTTCATCCAAGGTCAATAAAAAGTGATTCAGGAAAAGAGGAAGTCATATTGACCACAACCTCCAAATAATACTCAAAAATGAACATTTCACATGTTAAACAGATCACTCTGAATGATACTTATTAACCATTACTTAACCCTTATTACTCATAGGTTTCTTCTTGGTTCTGTAGGAATAAAAATACAACTTCAGTTTCACTCACATGTAGATGCAGAAACGAGGGATGAAATCAGGAGGAAATTGAGAGAATCCATCTGTGACCACAGCTGTAAGATACTGCAGAGGCTTCACCTACACCGAAAGATGTTGACAGGGAACAGAAACCTTTTATACACAGAAGCGAAACAGAAAGAGCCACTCCGGAGTGCCCCCACAGTCCGCGTCACACTGTGTGACACTGGTGGACATGCACACACGGAGCCGAACGCAATGGTGCAGGTTGATCACATGAAGGTAATTCTTTTTACTACAGAAAGTTCCTGTAAATGCCCCATAATAAAAGCCTCAGTAAGCAATACAATGCAACTGTTTGCAGAAATGCTTTTAATTAGTAGCAAAAGCGCTACTTTTAGACAAAAGAGCATATAGCTAATAGCTGCTTCCAGCTCCTCTCTAATAAAGAGAGTTAAAAAGAAAAATTATTTTAAGTTAGTCATCAGTCTCATGTTGTGGACTTTTTTCCTTCTTAGCTGCTCTAAATGGTCTCTTGTTATCCAAACGAATCAAAGTACTTTAAATATCAACACGACAGCTTTAACTTTATGTTTTGTGTGAACGTGATGCTCAAACTGCAACAGCTGAATCTGGTCTCTCACTTTAAAGGGAAGTGAAGTGTGACCCGTCAGCAAACACTTCAGTTTGTTCGGGATTCTTTGGCTGTGCTGGTTATTCTGATGTCACATTCACTGAGCTGCAGATTGATGCTTTAACACTTTCAAGCCTCCAGGTGGCAGAAGAGCAGCTTGAGTGACAACAGATCATCATAGAAGACACAAATATTCAAGATTCATGATATGTATTGTCATATACACTGCAAAACACAAATGGTTATGCTGAGCAATGAAATTCATACTTTGAGAGATCCCTTCACACGACTAAATAAACAACTAAAAAAAGATTATTATAATATAAGAATAAACCTAACTCTAAGCATAGAAAATAATAAGTAAAGTTAAATGAGTGTTATGTACACAAGGGTAGGGTTTAGTTAAACACTCATAAATATTCAAACATGATCATATATTAAATCCAAATCAAAGAGTTTACTTTGCAGTTAAAAAAAAGTGAAATGTCTCCAAATGACCTTCATACAGTCAGAGTGTGTGGGAGTGGATAGCAAAGAAGCCAGGCAATACTAACGAGAGTTACTCAATATTCCAGCGACGAATAGCTCAGAGCCCCAGCCTTAAGAAGAGCCAGAGAACTGCAATTCGCTCGAGATCAGCTGCAGGTGCGTGGGCCAAGGGCAGGAGCCCAATCAGAGCTCCGCCCAGGCAGACAGGTAGGAGAGAGAGAGCGAGAGAAAAACAACAAACACTTGTGGCCACACTGGGCTGGCCGGGGAGGCACAGGGACCATGACAGTACCCCCCCCCCCCCAACGGGAGCCTCCCGGCGACCCACCAGGCCTACCTGGGTGCAGGCGGTGGAAGTCCCGGAGCAGACCCCTACCCACGATAGCCGACCGGGGCACCCAGGAATGTTGCTGTAGCCCGTAGCCCTCCCAGTCAACCAGGTACTGAAATCCCCGACCCCGGCGTCAGGAGTCCAAGATGCGCGAGACTGCGTAAACCAGCTGGCCACCCACGAGCCGGGGGGGCGGCAGGGGCCTGGAAGGAGGGCACAACGGGCTGGAGACCACTGGTTTGACCTGAGAGACATGGAATACATCATGAATACGCATATTGCGTGGCAGTACCAAGCGGACGGATGCAGGGTTGATCACAGCACCGATTTCAAACGGGCCGATGAAGTTGGGGGTGAGTTTCTTAGATTCCGCACGTAAGGGCACGAATTGAGTGGAGAGCCATACCTTCTGCCCCACCACATACTCAGGGGCGGCCGTCCGGTGGCGATCCGCGAGTGCCTTATTCCGTTCCTTCGTCCGGAGTAAAGCCGCCCGAGTGGCCCGCCAGGCCCTGCGACACCTGCGGAGGTGATGTTGGACAGACAGAACAGTATGCTCACCTTCAACCATGGGAAACAGAGGTGGTTGGTATCCCAGAGACGCCTCGAAGGGTGACACGCCGGTAGCAGAGGATGTGTGACTGTTGTGAGCATACTCTATCCATGGCAGGTGTTCGCTCCAGATGGCCTGGTTATGAGAGGCGACACAGCGGAGGGCGGCCTCCAACTCTTGGTTGATGCGCTCCGTTTGGCCGTTGCTTTGCGGGTGGAAGCCAGAGGAGAGGCTCATACGGTCTATGAGGGGGAAGTGAACGTGCCCCGTCTTTACTAAACACTTCAGCCAAATCATGATAAACACGCGGGACTGGCTGGTCAGACCCTTGAGATGTGGTTGGAGCAGGTGCAGCTTGGAGACAGTTCATGTAGCAGTCAATGCTCCACCCGGTTACTCTTTCTTCCAATCGATGTGCGGATTGTGTTGGAGCAGCCATGGATAACCCAATACAAAGGGGGTGCGCGGTGCTTGAAACACAAAAAGCTTGATGCGCTCTGAGTGGTTACCCGAGAGAGTAAGAGACAGGGGTTCTGTGATTTGGGTTATGTCTGACAAGCGTTGCCCAGATAGGGCTGTGACAGCAAGTGGATCGGGTAGGGCGTGTAGTGTGATGTTTAGCTTTTTCGCCAGAGCTGCGTCAATGAAACTGCTCAGCACATGAATCCACTAGAGCTTGAAGAGAGTGGGTAACGTTCTTAATGGTGAGTTTTGCAGGTGGTGGCTGTAGCTCAGGTGGCAGAGCAGGTCAGCCACTAATCAGAAGGTCGGTGGTTCGATCCCAGGCTGCATCCAAATATCCTTGGGCAAGATACTAACCCCATGTTTGCCTACTGGTGGTGGTCAGAGGGCCCGGTGGCGCCTGTGTCCGGCAGCCTCGCTCTGTCAGTGTGCCCCAGGGCAGCTGTGGCTACAATGTAGCTTGCTATCGCCAATGTGTGTGTGAATGACTGAATGTAGTGTAAAGCGCTTTGGGGTCCTATGGACTAGAAAAGCGCTATACAAATGCAGGCCATTTACCATTTTTGCAGGTAACATAAGCCGGGGGAGAGAACATTTAGTCGTTATATCGCCCACCAGTATTCTCTCAACTACTGGCGAGCGCCCTTTTGCCCGTGAAGAGGCAAAATGGCCCTTACGGCTGCAATATAAACACTCACCGGCGGCCATACGCTGTTGACGTTCTGCGGGCGAGAGCTGCGAACGTCCAAGTTGCATGGGCTGCTCCTCCTCCTCAACCTCGCCGTGCTCGCGTGCCGCTCCAGGCCCCGGTGAGGCGTCCCTCGGTGGC
The DNA here is from genome assembly GCF_057381915.1 of Diplotaxodon limnothrissa. Lineage (NCBI taxonomy): Eukaryota > Metazoa > Chordata > Actinopteri > Cichliformes > Cichlidae > Diplotaxodon > Diplotaxodon limnothrissa. The sequence continues at coordinate 30,681,618 of NC_140598.1, forward strand.
CGAGGCTGAGCGAAGCGACGTTGCGTGCTTTGCCGTGCACGCAGGCGATCGTCTATTCGGATGCATAGGGACATGATCGCACCTAAAGAGGGTAACTCACGCACCATCAGTTCATCTTTAATATCCTTACTCACATTATTTAGCAGTGCCGTCTTTAAAGCTTCCTGCCCCCACCCCGCTTGAGTCGCTAGTGTCCAAAAGTCAACAGAAAAATCTGCCAGGCTCTGCTTACCTTGCTTCAGATTCATGAGGCGGAGCCCAGCCGCCGCAGCAGTGGAGCCCTTATCAAAAACACTCCGAAACAGAGACAAAAAAATCATCATAAGTAATTTCGGGACTAGCGCTTAGCACAGCTTGTGCCCAGGTCAGCGCACGATCTCGTAGCAACTGAACAAAATATGAGATCTTACTTCTGTCATTAGAGAAGGCATGAGGCCGCTGGCGAAACTGGAGTGAGCACTGCATAAGAAAACCCGCACACTTCCCTACATCCCCTGAAAACAGCTCAGGTGTGGGGAGATGAAACTCACACAGCCGGGAAGATAAACTGGAACAGGGAAGGGAGAAATCACTAGTGATGTGAAGCAGCCTCTTTGGACACCCCCGCTGTTTCCGGGCCGGCCAATAATAACGGTGACATTTAACGTATTTTATCCTATAAATAAACCCTGTAAAATGTATTTATCACCCCCCCCCCCCCCCCCCCCCCCCCAACAGCTCTTTTGAATGTCTCCCTAATTCTGAGGTCTCAAGGTTGGCATGTATGGCCACAACACCTCACTCTTGGAGCACTTTTTTGCCACATGTGTGATGTCACAGTAGGTCACCCTAGTAATATCCACACCACATAAAGTTAGCACAGAAGGAAATTTGTGTTTGGTTGATTATTTCTTTGTTGTAAATTCTTGGCAGTAAATCTTTTAATGTTGGAAAGCCTGTTTATTTCCCTTAAACTGGGCCAATTAAATGACACCAAACAAGAGCAGAACAAATTCTTTGGCAGACAAGATTTAGTACATTTTTCATGGGCTTGACAAGTAATAGCATGCCTAACTACACAACCTCTGGTGCAAAAATGGATTGATGAGCTATAGGTAGATATGATAGATTTGTTTGTTCATTTCACTGCAACAACACATTGTTACAAAGAACTGCAGACAGTTAACCGTGTGCATGCATACTGCTTATTTTTGTCTGACTATGTGTGCAAAAGAATACACAAAAGTAAACAAGTTTACAAGATTACTCTGAATTATACTAAATAAATAAACAATTCAGTATAAATCAGGATGCAGGAATTAGAAATGTAATCAAGAGGACCTTGAGACAACTCATCTGTGACAACATCTTAGAGACAGTGCAGAGGCTTCACCCACGCTGACTGCAGGGAAGAAAAAGATAAAGAGAGAGAACGTTACATCTGTCACAGCTCACAAACTCTCCTTCATTAAATGGTAAATGGCCTGTATTTATACAGCGCTTTACTAGTCCCTAAGGACCCCAAAGCGCTTTACATATCCAGTCATCCACCCATTCACGCACACATTCACACACTGGTGATGGCAAGCTACATTGTAGCCACAGCCACCCTGGGGCGCACTGACAGAGGCGAACCACTGAAGCATAAAAATGTCACATCAATATCAACAGTAATGAGTCATACAAACTTCCCCATTCATTCCGGATCATTGACACCAAACACAAGTGTAACTCTATACTGCAAATAGTCTCTATTTTAGAAACACTGCAGTCACTGCTTATACCAGACTCCCTCAAAAATAAATAAAATAAAATGATCTGTTAACATTTTCTCAGAAGTAAAATGTTCTTTTTTGGAGAGTAACCAACTGCTCTTTGTGAGCTGTACGTTATATTTTTTCTGCTTTACTTGATCATCTCACCTGAGCGTCTGAAAGTGTTTCACTCTGTAAACACGAGTGTTGTTTCTCCCTTTTACAGCTTCAGCTGCATTAAAACAATTCAAAATCTGATTATGTTAGAGAAGCAGATTTTGAATTGTTTTAACTCATGACTCAGAGTTCAGCGTGGTTTCCAAGTGTATGTAAAATATGTTCTATCATGTTGTGTGTCTCCTCAGTATGAGCTGGTCTGTCAGCTGATATTTCAGGACAGTTTAAGGCAGCGGTCCCCAACCCCTGGGCCTCGGACCGTGAGTCGTTTGGTACCGGGGCGCGAGAGTTGAGGCTCAGGTGTGAAATGTATAGTTTTCAGGTTTTTATCGGTTTTCAGTGTTATTTTGTTATCGTTTTTATCATTTACTTGGTTTTCCTTTGGCTTTTCACGTGTGTTATGAATAAATTTTCTTTTTTTCGGTACCGGTACTAGTTTTATGTTGTTGTATTTATCCGTGACACCTTAAAGCCCGATCCATGAAAATATTGTCGGGCATAAACCGGTCTGTGGCACAAAAAAGGTTGGGGACGGCTAGTTTAAGGGATTTCAGCACTGACACTATTTCATAAAAGAAATAGTTCCTGTTAATTGTGACAGAAACAGAAATTTCTTTCAATTTAGTTTTGGAGGTTAGTGAGTATAGGCAACTGGGGCATTTTCTCTATAGGTTCCTGTGTAGCCCTCTGTGAATTAAAAAAACAAACGAACAATCAATGCGTTGTGGCTCCTGCAGCAGAAATAAGGATCAGAGGATCAGATTTAGTCACCCTCATGCACAGATGTTGTGGGTGTTCACCTAACATCATCATCCTCTCGCTCTGAAAGCCACACATACCTGTTTCTCTTCACAGCATCAAATGTCCCTGACAGTCCGCAGGTCTGCAAAAATCACACATCCTGTTTGTACATCATGTCATATGTTCTATTTCAGTGAATGTGTGAAGTTTTTTTTTTACTTGATTGAATTTAAAGAGTTAGCTAAAAGCTTGAGTGAGCTAAATTTGCATCTGAAAGAAAGTTGTGACACATTCTGTGTTTCCTTTTTCAGTTTTTATTCTTTTTTTATTAATAAATAATTTGATGGCCAAGACATTTCTGAACATCATACTGGTAATTAGGGCAGATGTGCAGGTGAACAGTCCTACACAACAGACCGAAAGAAACCAGAACAAATCAGTATACCGCGTTTACAAAAAAGGTCAAGAGTTAAAAGCAGCAGGTGACCACTCGTGCAAGGGACACTGACACTGAGCTAAACACACATTTGTTATTAAACAGCACCATACGACTTGCAAACTCTCGTGAGGATACAAGGATCGTTGTTTCATATTATCCTGGATCAACATCAAACACAGACTGATGACAGTAAACAAACAGCAAACAAGTTATTGGACAATTCAGTAACTCTTACAATCTGAATCCTTTTTTAGCACCAATCGGAAACATTTTTTGTGATTTTCTTCAGAATTTTCTATTTATTTTATTATGTTTATTTTCAGTGAGAAGCTCCAGGCTGAATTTGCTGTTTATTTGAGGAGTTTGCAGAGCTGTTATGTTTTTGATAACCACAGAACAGTCTTTTTATTTCTTATTTTTCACTTTTAAACCAAAAGGCCATGTTGCTTAGCTGCCTGGCAAAGTCGCTATCAGTGTTAGTTCATCAAATCTGTAAATTTTCTTTCTATAAAATCATATTTCTGGACATGTTAAATCGACTTCCAGAGGACAGAGGCTGGAAGATCAAGGTGTGCCCGGTGGAAGTGGGGTGCAGGGGCTTTGTTGCCAGTACAACAGCAAAACTGCTTAGAGAGAATGGGATCAGAGGACAGGCGCAACGGCAGGCTAAAAGAAAACTAGCTAACACTGTTGAGAGGACCAGTCACTGGCTATGGCTAAAAAGGGCCGACATCACTTGGGCAACAAGGCAATCAGCTAACCATGAGAGAAAAGAAATATTCTGCTCTTCTTCCCTTTTCTGGGAGGCAGTGGGGAGGTAGAGTGTACAGCCTGATCCAGCGGGGAGGTGTGGGAAGCCAGATCGGGCGCCTCTCTTCCGGCTCTCCTCTCTGCTCTCTCCTATCTTGTCCCTTTTGTCTTACATCACCTTTTCTATCCCTTTGAAGAAGTATGGCTTCATAAATGCTAAAGAGGTAAGTATTATTTCTCAGTTGCAGTAGATAGAAAATAAACTGTAGGAAACTAAACAGAAGAAAAGAAATAACAATTTAACATAAACCTGATCAACCCTGGCAGGGCCTCCTTGATGAGGGTGTCTAGTGATAATGTCTGAAAAACCCGATGAATCCAAGGTCCACTACTGACGATGTGTCCCAAATCTTAATATGATAATCTAGATCGATCTCTAATCCCTAAACCTAACCAAGGAAGAAAAATGGCAGATTAGCCTGGGTAAAAGACTGAAAGTTGAGGCAACAACGACGTGTGCTGCTTGCAAAGTTTCTGGGCTGCCTTTCCTCATAACAGCTGTCCCTCAAGAGTCTCTCCATCTAAAGCAATGCATTATCAGGGACTGTAACCTCTAGTCCTTTTAACTGAATTCTTTTAAATATGAATAATGTCAGAAAACCAACAACAATAAAAGCAACCACAACATAACAAACACCCATTATAAGAGTTGGAGTTACTACGTCTCCAACATCCTGGATGTTTCCAGCTTCACTTTCCACGATTTGGTGCTGCAACAACTTTTCATCTGTTTCACCTGCAGAGAGAACATCAGCTGTCAGAGAATATTTCAAACAGTGGTTTAATGTTTAGCATCTGAGTTAGCAGCATGCCGTTTCCCCTTCACGCTTAACACTAAAATAATTGAGCAGAAGAAGCTGTGGATAAATTGTAGCTCACTGGCTTTTGTTTGTTTATTTGCCAAGTCACAAATAATCATGCAGTTTCCGTAGAGTAGAGAAATACTAGCAGCAGGCAGTTTTAGATTTTTGTTTGTAATTTCACGCTTTTATGTTTTGGGGGTTTTATGATATGGGAGCTGAGCGTGAGCTCTACAAACTCACCTGTGACTGTGAGGTCAATGAAGTGACTGATCTCAGTGTGAGCTCTTTTACTTCTCACAGGGTTCCTCACTGCTATGTGACACTCATACATCCCAGTGTCATTAAACGTGACATTCTTCAGGATCACAGAAACGTCTCCATCCTTCATCTCTGGGTCCCTCAGCTTCACTCGGCCATGAAAAGATGGATGTTGGTAGTTTTCATAGAATCGTTTGTTCCTGTAGAAGTAGACGTAGCCGTCTGTGTTCAGGTCAGGTCTGCTCCACTTTACCACTGAGATTCTTTCATCTGTAGTAATCTGACACTGGAGAGTGACGTCCTCTCCAAACTTCGCCTGCATATCCTGCTGAAGAGCTGAAGGAAAGAAAATAATCTTTTTAAAATGTAACTCCTTTTTAAAATTTTAAAACATTTTTAACTGTTAACAGCACTTGATAAGAATTTGTGGCTGAAAAATCAAGACAACAGCAAAGAGCCTCAAACAGCAGTTTGAGGCTCTTTGCTCGTCAGTCCTCACAGAGCACCATGTTAAAATGTTTATGGCCTACAAAAAGCAGTTTTGGTCTCTGTACTAATTTCCCGTTCTGTAACAGCTTTGTGTGGGCAGAGGCTTACAATCTGAGACATACTTGATTACGATAATACGATCCCTAACACAGGGCTGTAGCTGCTGGCTGTCTGCTAGGCTTCCCTCAGTTAGTTGCAGTTTCTTTGGCATCAAATAAACTCCAACTATGTTTACTTGACTCTGTAAAAACCAGTCTCAAGGTGTAATTCCGTTAATTTAAATGTAATTTCAGAGTATTTTAGCTGAATTATGTTATTATTATGTACCCTGCAGGGCACTAAAATAACAGACTAACAAGTTAAAATTTTACAGGTAAGAAAGAAAATAACTTTGAGTGTATCTTTTGGCTACTTTACTTTGTATTTTGTTGTCTATTTATTTCAAAGGTACCTGATTATTGTGCAATTTTATTGTCTATCACACTAAAAATAAATATTATACACCCTTATTAAACATAAAGCAATGATTTTAATTAAAATGCAACTGAAACATATAAAATACTTTTTTTATTTATTCGATTAATTGCTCATTAAGAATGTGGCCAGTGTCACATTTAATGACAGTGGGATTTATGAGTGCTTGGTATAAAATGAATCAAGTTAATTTCATTTGACTAAATTCCATTAAATCGAACATTTAAATTGAACTTATGTAACAAAATTACCTGAAAAAAAAATATATGTGTGTGTGTGTGATGTTATATTGTTTTATGTTTCATATATATATATATGAAATTAAAGTAGTTAAAGTCAAATAAAAGCAGATTTTCTTTCTTTTTTGAGTGTACTGCACTTAATTTACACTTAACACTTAAACTTTCATATAAATGAAGCTTATGTGTTCAAGTTCAATAAAGATAATCTTTAGTCAAACATCTGTCTGATCCCCAGGTGTTTGACAGCTAATCCAAGCTTTACATCACTTCAGGCTCCCTCCACCTCCCTGTATGGGAGCTCTGAGTTTCATGAATTTACAAAAAACAAAAAAAGAGACTCAAATACACAATGAATAAAGTCACAAGTTAATATAATATTTTTATGTTGTGGAATTATTAGAGGCATACAGTGGGGCAAAAAAGTATTTAGTCAGCCACCGATTGTGCAAGTTCCCCCACCTAAAATGATGACAGAGGTCAGTAATTTGCACCAGAGGTACACTTCAACTGTGAGAGACAGAATGTGAAAAAATAATCCATGAATCCACATCGTAGGATTTGTAAAGAATTTATTCGTAAATCAGGGTGGAAAATAAGTATTTGGTCAATAACAAAAATACAACTCAATACTTTGTAACATAACCTTTGTTGGCAATAACAGGGGTCAAACGTTTACTATAGGTCTTTACCAGGTTTGCACACACAGTAGCTGGTATTTTGGCCCATTCCTCCATGCAGATCTTCTCGAGAGCAGTGATGTTTTGGGGCTGTCGCCGAGCAACACGGACTTTCAACTCCCGCCACAGATTTTCTATGGGGTTGAGGTCTGGAGACTGGCTAGGCCACTCCAGGACTTTCAAATGCTTCTTACGGAGCCACTCCTTTGTTGCCCGGGCGGTGTGTTTTGGATCATTGTCATGTTGGAAGACCCAGCCTCGTTTCATCTTCAAAGTTCTCACTGATGGAAGGAGGTTTTGGCTCAAAATCTCACGATACATGGCCCCATTCATTCTGTCCTTAACACGGATCAGTCGTCCTGTCCCCTTGGCAGAAAAACAGCCCCATAGCATGATGTTTCCACCCCCATGCTTCACAGTAGGTATGGTGTTCTTGGGATGCAACTCAGTATTCTTCTTCCTCCAAACACGACGAGTTGAGTTTATACCAAAAAGTTCTACTTTGGTTTCATCTGACCACATGACATTCTCCCAATCCTCTGCTGTATCATCCATGTGCTCTCTGGCAAACTTCAGACGGGCCTGGACATGCACTGGCTTCAGCAGCGGAACACGTCTGGCACTGCGGGATTTGATTCCCTGCCGTTGTAGTGTGTTACTGATGGTGACCTTTGTTACTTTGGTCCCAGCTCTCTGCAGGTCATTCACCAGGTCCCCCCGTGTGGTTCTGGGATCTTTGCTCACCGTTCTCATGATCATTTTGACCCCACGGGATGAGATCTTGCGTGGAGCCCCAGATCGAGGGAGATTATCAGTGGTCTTGTATGTCTTCCATTTTCTGATGATTGCTCCCACAGTTGATTTTTTCACACCAAGCTGCTTGCCTATTGTAGATTCACTCTTCCCAGTCTGATGCAGGTCTACAATACTTTTCCTGGTGTCCTTCGAAAGCTGTTTGGTCTTGGCCATGGCGGAGTTTGGAGTCTGACTGTTTGAGGCTGTGGACAGGTGTCTTTTATACAGATGATGGGTTCAAACAGGTGCCATTCATACAGGTAACGAGTGGGGGACAGAAAAGCTTCTTACAGAAGACGTTACAGGTCTGTGAGAGCCAGAGATTTTCCTTGTTTGAGGTGACCAAATACTTATTTTCCACCCTAATTTACGAATAAATTCTTTACAAATCCTACCATGTGAATTCATGGATTTTTTTTTCACATTCTGTCTCTCACAGTTGAAGTGTACCTCTGGTGCAAATTACTGACCTCTGTCATCATTTTAAGTGGGGGAACTTGCACAATCGGTGGCTGACTAAATACTTTTTTGCCCCACTGTATTTGGAATGAGCTTCTTTACAATAAATTTGAAAATCTTATATGTTAGCACAAAACACTCTCAGCCCCACTCATCACATAAGCAAAGTCCAGAGCTGTCCTTGTCATATTTTAATGCTGGGAGGTCTCACATTGGAGCTATGTGACATAAAGGATTTCCTTAAAATCCAAAGCAGAAGTGAAAGGAGAACTGAAAGACTTCCAACCAAAAGAGAAAGTCTTGGATTGAAGTTTTGCTTTCACTTCGCATTTCCCTTTTTGTTTTTTCACTGTTAGAACTCAGTCGTAGTGGGATGAAGATAGTTAAGATAAAAATGCAAAGTTACACCGTTAAACACACTTTAAAAGGGAAAGGTTGTCCAACATCTCGTGTAAGTAACATCTCATGGTGTCCATTTCAGACCCAGAGTGACTGCTGCTGTTCTCATCGTGCAGCAATTCAAAGAACACACAAACCACAAAGTGGCTGCTGACTCAAAACACAAGCAGCTTACAGCAGCCAGATTCAGGTGAACTCTGGGACTTTAAAATCCCTCCACCCCACCCCTGGATCTGACATCAGCTGTTACATCATTAAACATGCTGCTGTAAAAATGCTGAAAAAAATGACTACAAAGAGACACAGGAGCTCAACCTGCAAACACAACATGGGAATCAACATTTAAACACATTACACATATTTATACTTACCTAAAAAAATATTTTTTTTAAAAAAAACTCTCTTTCACTCACCTACAGAGCAAGAAATCACGAACAGGAAGACTATGAGGGACTCCATCTGTGACTGCTGTGACTGGAGGCTGGGAAGTGAAGAGTCCGCAGCCTGACCTGCACTGAAAACAGAGTTGGTTTCACTTTCACTTTGTAAGAGGGGGAGGGAGAGAGCATAGATGAATATAGATAAGTCATTCTTTATTGGATTATATCAACACATGATGGCAAAATATTACACAGAGGCTAAATGGTAAAAAAAAAAAAAGGCCTGTATTTATTTGTATAGCGCTTTTCTAGTCCACCCATTCACACACTGGTGATGGAAAGCTACATTGTAGCCACCCTGGGGGCGCACTGAGCATTAGCAACAAGATGACCATTTACAAGAAATCCGAGCACTTCTGAGAAGTGTTACAGTTTATGCTTATTTTAACCAGCAGATGGCAGCACAAGTCACAATATGAGAAACATTTAGTACAATAAGAATAAAGTAATGAAAGTTGTAGTAGTGACTTTTATGATGTTTGCAGACGAATGCAGAGTGCAGCACAGGGACTGTGGCTGCAGTAACTTTTCTTCTGCTTGATCAGTTTAATCCGTCAAATTTTATATTATTGTTCAAATAAAACGGACTGCAGTTTGGAAAAAAAATGAGAAATTGTGTAAATAATAGAAGACAAATATTATGTTAAGTCTCATTTGCACCACTAACGCAGCATTTATCCTTGTAGCTTTACTCTATGAAGTGAAGTGGGAGACGCTCAAACGGTCGGTTACGCGCACAAGACAAAACAAAACGGCCTGTTTTGATCTGAGCGCGCGCAGTGAGAAGCACAAAGTCTGCACAGAAGGTTTTTAACCTCCTCACACCGTCTCTGACTGAATTTTTTGGTTTTTGGAGCCAGCAAACACAAAAGAAAATATGTATTTAACCCGCTCCAGAGTTACTCCAGAGTCTGAGCGGAAATGATCCTTAACTGTTTAACTGCAGTGAGAGCTGGCAAGTCTCATGGTTCACTTACGCGCAAGTTAACAAATCTAATAAATATGATCCAAACTCTTAGTGTTAGTACAAACTCACCTGCAGACAAAGAGGGTGAGTGCAGCTGGGAACCTCAGATGTCCGAGCAGCCATTTCCGTCTTATTGTTCGGAAGATCCTACTTTTCAAAGTTTGCTAAATATCCAAAGGATGGTGAGATTTCACGAGAATAGGAGATCCCAGTTTTTCAATAAAGCTGAAAGTTTCCGAGCCTGAAAACAGGTGCGTTTGTTTTCAAGTGCGCCCTCAAGTGTCTTTTAAAGGAAGAAGAACAAACTGAGGGCGGGGTCATAAACATGTGCGTAATAACAAAGCGGCAAGCCACTGGATTCAGACCTGATCAACAACAAAATCGATCACTAATCAGTCATCAGTCACATTAAAACCATTATAGAAGCTGATTAATAGAATAAACAGGATTCACGCTCAGATTTAAGTGGATCTTCTCTGACTGTGACTTTGATGTGAGATGTGTCATCTCTTATCCTCCTGTGCTTCTCACTGATACGCTGTCTCACATTTAACTGGCTCTAAGCTAAGAAAGTACATTTTTCTGACAACAAAAGTTTTGCCCTGAAACTCAAACATCTGTAAAAGGTGTTTACACCAGCGGTATCAAACATGAGGCTCATGGACCAGAGCCAGCCCACCAAATGATCCATTTCAGTCCACTTGAAGTGAGGAAGAGAAAATGAATTATTGTTATCTTTCATTTCTACATATGTAAAATACTCCTGTTTACTCATAGAAATTCTACATGGGAAGGTTGTTGTAAATTGCAACGCAGGCATATTGTTAAAAATTCTCTCAATTTAGCAAAATCAGGCTTCTTATTTTCTTCCTGAAAAACTAAGAAAAGGGTAGTTTTTTTTTCTACAGGGATTCTTTTAAGGTTTGTTGTTTCAGCATTTTCTTGATTATCAGCTATTATTTCAGTGGTCACCTGAAACTTCTTAACAGTCCCATATTTTTATTCTTAGACTATATAGAGCAACATTTGTGGTCCATTACACTCTGGACATATGAACAACATCTTAATCTAAACCTTTAGAGACCAGAGCACTGACACTAACAGTTTAGAGGTTCGGGAATAAATGCTTTCCAGTCACAATCAGGAGGACTTTGATTATTAATAAAAAGTACTGCTGTGGAGGATGGTGTAAAATCTTTTTAATGCTGGATTGTGCTACTGTGGTTATCCTGGATCAGAAGGAGAGGTTGACATCCAGATGTAGAGTTCCAACAGATGCAGTTTATTTTATATTCAGTGTAGTGGTACATGAGGGTTGGGTATTGTGTGGTTTCTGCAAACAGGAGCCAAAAGGAAATTACAAAAATAAGGAATTTCACAGGCTTCAAACACCCACACTACTGTGCTATTAAGTAGTTACATCACTGCAATTTAGCTGAACATGAATGCAATAAATATATTCTAAACAATTAATAAATGTGCCACAAGAGGGCACTCAGAGCTTAGCTCATATTGGAGCTAAGCTCAGATACAGACGAGAAAAAACTGGTTATGGCTAACTAACCAGATCTAGCAGTGGTGAACAAGCAGAGGAACAGATGTGACTATACTGAGTGACGGCAACATCAGGAACAAGGAACACGAGAACTGGAGAAATATCAAGAGCTGAGAAGATGTGGAGGATAACATCTGTGATGTCTTTATTAAACACTTCACTGCCTTCAGATTCTGACATTTAGATTGAATGAGACAAAGCTTAATTGTGTTTTAAAGCCCTGAAAATTTCATGTTTTCATATGTGTTTTACTAATCAAGTTATGAGGGCTAAAAAATGCGTCAGAGATAAGGCGAATTAAAAGGCACCAAGTGTCATGTGTACTCTGAGCTCTGAAACTCTCTGGAACTCTGAAAATAATCACAGTATGATTTTAAAGCTCCCCATTTTCTGTTCAGTCCATTTACCACTGAACAGAAGTTATTATCAGCAGAGTTTAAGTTTAAGTTACGTGTAATTTCAGTGTCACTGAAGCTTCTTTTGTTTGATGGTTGAATATAAAGTGTCTACCCTGTCTACCCAAGTGCTTGTTCACAGCTTGATTGTTGGAGCTTTTTGCTATTGTAGGGTATTAACCTGACAGCATAAAGCACCTCGAAGTCAAACCTACTGTGAAATGTGACTATATAAATAAAAGGGAACTGAATGTGAACACCAGTGCTGTTTCTATATTTAACAGTTGATTCTGGTATTAATACAAGACCTTTGTTTTGAGCAGCAACTTATCCCAACTTATCCATATGACCCTCTGAATGCTACCCAGAATGCACTACATCAGGGTGCCAATTCTTGTAGGGACCATGTTTATCTCCTTAACAACCAAGCTGTTAGCTGCTGTTAACAGTTCGTTGCTTCACTTTGCATGTGCAAGGACAACATTTATCTTGACTTACAGCTGTCAGCACATCTAAAAGATTCTCAAATGGGTTCAGGTGGGAACTTTGAGATAATCCAATAGGATCATACACAGCATGTAAATACTTGATGTACATTCAGAAATAACATGAAATCATCTTGAGGTGCTCTTTATTGCATCGTAAAGAAAGTAACATTTCAGGCCATTTCCTCCCTCTTATCACTAGGCTTGGCTGGAAACTGCTCCTTACTTCTTTTAAATCTCAGAAATACCATAAACCCAATGACAGCAGTGATGAGAACAATAACAACAACAACAACAACAATCTGAATACTCAGAGTTTCTGCTTTTCCATCATACATGTCTGTAGCTCCTTTTTTCTTCAGCTGCTGTTCCAACAAGGTTTTATCCGTTTCACCTGCAGAGAAAACATCAGCTGTCAGAGTTTTGCTGTTGATCATCCACAGAGTTAGCAGCATGCTATGACTTCACCCATCACATGGTCATCCACCCACTATGTCAAAACTGCACAAAATTATAACTGGCCCAAAAAACTGGGGTGCGATGCAGTTTTCAGGGCGTGTAGACAAACTCACCTGTGACTGTGAGGTTGATGAAGTGACTGATCTCAGTGTGAACTCTTTTACTTCTCACAGGGTTCCTCACAGCTACATGACACTCATACATCCCAGTGTCATTAAACGTGACGTTCTTCAGGATCACAGAAACGTCTCCATCCTTCATCTCCGGGTCCCTCAGCTTCACTCGGCCATGAAAAGATGGATGTTGGTAGTTTTCATAGAATCGTTTGTTCCTGTAGAAGTAGACGTAGCCGTCTGTGTTCAGGTCAGCTCTGCTCCACTTCAACACCGAGATTCTTTCATCTGTGGAAATCTGACACTGAAGTGTGACGTCCTCTTCAAGCTTCGCCTGCACATCCTGCTGCAGAAAAGAAAAGAATCAATCTTTTTTTCCCACTGTTAGAACAGGATATTTAAAACTGAACACACCACAGTTGATCCAAAAAAAGCCTGAAATGATGTCAGAGGAAAAAAGGGCGTTTGTGGTTCCACACATCACAAGTGTGAAAATGTCATGGAAACCTTTCTTTTCATCCAGTGCAGGCAGGTTTTTCTTTTTAAATGTCTAAAAGTACACCGAGATATCTTGAACATGATCATTGTGTTTTATTTATTTATTTATTGTATTTATTAATTCACATTTAGCATTTGTGTAAACTAAAAGTACATTTTCAACCTCTGTGGCTGTAAAAACAAGTCAATCCAGAAGCAGTACAAAATGCAGTGCCTCTAATGTTCACTTACAGCTTCAAAAGAGACTGTTCGTATTAACTATTATCTTAGAACGGCAAAATAAGCTGTCTACAGACTTTAAACTGTTTGGGTCTTTGTACCTAATTCCCCCCTTTCTAATAACTCCATATGGATGATGCCGAGGCTAGAAATGAGGAAAACACTTGATTAACGTGGACCTAACAGAGGTGGTTGTACCTGCCCGCAAGGCTTCACCTCAGCTTTTGTCTGTGGTCACGGAGTCCATTTGAACATCTGTGTTAAACATGATCCTATTATTTGAAGTTGTTCAGGAGATATCGTGTTCACAATAAGATAACTCCTCTGACCACAGGTTCCAGCTCAGTGTGAGTCTGTAAAAGTCCTTCACCAGTTTTTTCCAATTGGATTTAAAGCACTCGTGAACGATATTAGCCCAGATAATGAAACATTATCATCAATAAAACACTCCTCTTTGATATTATTTTGTCCTCTGATACCAAGCATGTGATCACAAATGCCTTGTAAGGCTGTCAGATGGTTTTCACCTGAGCACACATCTGTGATGATGTGTTTGATGTCCAGTCGGTGGTCCCTCTTTGCTTTAAACTACCTCCTGCACAAAAGACAGTGACTGATGTCAGACTGATGTTAATGATTTTCATTTCACACACATTCAGCGACATCCTGAGCTGAACTGAGAGCAGCATTAACAGTTTAAACCTTTGAGGAAATGCTTCTTCTGTGAGATATTTTTCATTTCCAGGTAGTCTCTTAACACGTTTAGACACAGGGATCACATTTTAAACATGAACACAACTAATAATGTTAAAATGATAGTTTAGGAAAAACATGTTTTCTCATATTAGAGTAAAATTTTTAATGATTTAGATCACCACAACTGTGAAAACCCCACGCGTTATCATGAATCACTTTCACATCAACTCATCGTTGCATAGTAAAATCCCCCAATAACAATGGCTATTAGAGTCATGGGACAGATGAGATTTCCTCAGAACCTCTAAAAAACTCCCCATCTTATCACAGTTATGGTTGAAATACACAGTTTACCATGTTAAACACACTTTAAAGAGCAAACTTCTCATATTTGATACAATCCCCTTTGACATCTCGGGGGGCTCTAGAAGCAACAATAAGCCTGCCTTCTTGGTGTTGATTTCAATGACTGACGGGCTGCTACTGAACTCTGTCACAGCGTCGTGCATGGTAAAAATTATCACTTAACAAGTGTCAGAAGTGTCAGACTTGATAACAACACATCTTGCCTAAGCATTAGTGTGAAAATGGATAAAGACAAATGGGCTGTTATAGCTTGCTAACGCATTTTTACCAGGGCCGTATTTTGAGGGGGGCATGGACTCGTAAAACTGCTTTCAACATCTTAAATATCTGAACATCTGAGTAAACACTATCCCAGGATGGATGAAGTGGAAGTTGTAATAAACCCATTAAAAATGTATGTTAACCAGACGCTAGACTTTGATGAAAACTCTAAAAAATGAACTTAAAATAATCATGGAAAGGATTTCCACATTTCATCAAATTGGAATAACAGAATAGCATAATGCTAAAAAAAATAAAATAAAGCAATTTAAAATACGTGGAAATTCTTTCCATGATTGTTATTCGAAGAATAATTTTTTTTATTCTTTTTTTTATTTTATTTTATTTTTTTAGAAATTATTTTTTGAGTTTCATTGTTAAAGACTTGAGTGAACTGAACTCATTGCCTTAATCAAGATCTATGAAAAGTGACAGGGAAAATACATTTAGTCATGTTTTGAACAATTCAAGTTAATTTTTTTCTCTACACGGAAAAAAAATAATTTAGTTAGGCTACTCTTTTTAGTTTAGCTTTGAAGTTTGACACGAATTAAAATATAAACATGCTCAGTTTCACTCCATTGCCTGTGTGTGAATGGGTGAATGACTGAATGTAGTGTAAAGCGCTTTGGGGTCCTTAGGGACTGAGTAAAGCGCTATACAAATGCAGGCCATTTACCATTTCACTCACCTATAGATGAAACAATTAGGGATAAATACAGGAAGATTATTAAAGAAGTCATCTAAAGTCTGATAGGTTGACGAACACGGCGGAGCAGCTGCACACTGAGCAGAACAGGAGGAAGACTAAAGCAAATGAAAGCGAAGAAGTCACAGGGTTTCAAAGAAGTTATTCAAAACGACACAGCTGTCACACCTCTATTTACGAGGCTGCTTCACGGAAACGATACCGATTAGCTTGCAACGAAGCGGCTGATCTAGCGCTTAGTAAAGCGCATTTCCCCTGTAAAAAAAAAAAAAGGGGGGGGGAAGAAAACACAAGCTACTGAAAAAAATCACTGGGAAAAACCTAATTGTATTAACCTCAGCAGCTCAATGTGACTGCGCCCGTCATATTTCAGTCTGATCTGTTTAAATACAAGTTTGAAATTAGAGTTGTATGTTGAGCTTCGATGGATGAATGTGTTCGCTTCAGGCTGGGTGTATGCCCGGATACATGCTGTGTCCTGTGGAGCGACAACAACAGAAACAAGAAATCCTCAGATTTTGTGTTTTAAATGTTCTGACAGCAGCAGATGTCGCAAACAGCGAGATGGACAAATTCAGTCTTCAGTGGGTAACCATAGTAACTCTTCTGACTTCCAGGTTAAAATCAGCTGTAATCTTCAGTTTCCCTTCTCAGTGTGTTTTAGGCTGTTTGTAGATTCTGTGCCGTAAGAACGCGGTTTATAATGCTGCTGAACCGTGTCTTACGTTTCTCGCTCAAAGTGTGCGCGCACAAAAGCTTCTCGTTAATGCCCAGCAATGCTCTCGCATCTCATTTGCACCACTAATGCATCATGTTTCCTCGTATATTTAAAGGCTTTACTTTGTAGCTCTCTGTCAGCTGTTTTCTGATCCTTTCTCTAAGTGAAATGGGAAACGCTCAAGCGGTCGGTTACGCGCACAAGACAAAAACAAAACGGCCTGTTTTGATCTGAGCGCGCACAGCGAGAAGCAGGAAGTTTTTTAATTTCCTCACATCGTCTCTGACTGAACGTTTCTGTTTTTGGAGTCAGCAAACAAAAAAGAAAATATATATTTAACCCGCTCCGGAGTTATGGTTTCCTTAACTGTTTATCTGCAGGCAGGTCTCACATGGTTTACTTATGAGCAAGTTTGGAAATCTAATAAATATGAAGAAATCGCTTATGTTAGTTAACGCTCACCTGCAGACACAGTGAGTCCAGCAGAGACGCTCAGATGTCCGAGCAGCCATTTCCGCTTCAATGTTCCGAGTTTGAGAAATATCCATAGGATGGTGAGATTTCCCCAAAACAGAATATCCCAGTTTAAACCCTGCCGAGGAGTTTAAAGAGAAGTTTTTCAATACAGCTAAAAGTTTCTGAGCGTGAAAACAGGTGCGTTTGTGTTCAGTGGCTGCTTGTCTTTTGAGGAAGGAGAACAGACTGAGGGTGGGGTTATAAACACGTGCTAATAACAAAGGGGCTCAAGTCAATGAGCTAAACGTCTGGATTCAGAGCTGCTCAACAACAAAACCAATCTATCATAAGTCACATTAAAACCATCATAGAAGCTGTTTAGTCGAATCTAAAGGATTCATGCTCAGCTTGAAGTAGATCTCTGACTGTGACCTTCCATCATACTGACAGTGGCCCACACTTGATTGGCTCTAAGCTAAGAAAATGAACATGTCTGCCAAGAAATGTGTGGCTAAGAAAGTGACGTGGAGTCAATCATGAAGCTCAAACAAGATCTGCAGTTACAGTTTAAAGCAGTGGTGTCAAACACGAGGCCTGGGGAGCAGAACCAGCCCACCAACAAGATGAATTTAGGCCGACTGGAGTTGAAGGAGTAAAAAATTATACAAAACTAGAATATTTCCAGATGTAGATATAAAAAAGAAAACCATCATAAAAAATTGGAAATAAAAAATAGATAGAAAATGTGACTCATCATAAAAAGCAAATGTATTAATCAAATTGTTTAAGTTGGGTAAAGGATTCATGTTTTAGCTTTTTTTTCCCAGTGTCTCGTTATTTATTACTATTTTCAGAATGTAATTCCTTAAATTAAAAAAGGAAACTATGGCAGGGTGCACTCTACTAGTTAAAAAAACAAAAAACAAAAACTCAAGTGTTCAGTCAGTGGCGTATAACACCGACACATGCTTTCCATTCACAGTTAGTATTATTTATTATTAATAAAACACTAGTATCAGCACATCAATAAAAAAATGAAACAGGTTTTTTTTTAATTTTACAGTTTATCTGAAGGAAGTAGTGCAGCTTTGTACTGTACACCATAAACTGAACAGTGTAAATGTCAAAGGGCAAACTGAATTAAAAACAGCCATAAACTGTGTTAGCATGGAAAAATACACTATCTGCTCCAGCCTGCAAAATAGCTACACAATCTTAATCTCAACAAACAGTGATGAACACTGTAACATACGTTTCTGTGGACACACACAGGGACATGAGAGTAAATCAACAGAAAGGTCATCTGACAAGTATGCGAGTGGTTGTGCTTTGCTACACTAACATTTGCGCTTCTTTTAAAGTGGAAATGTTTTGGTCATTTCACCCGAGTACTCATATTGTGCCAGAGCTACTTATACCAGAGTAGCTTTGCATGCAGTTCAAAATGAGAAGCCCCTTGGTGTATCCCTTATCAGATAGAATCTATCTGAAAAGAGCTGTTTAACTCCTCCCTCTTCAGCATAACTTTCTTCTGATTGGCTGAAAGCGTTAAAAAGCAGGTAGGCGGGGCTTCTGCACTGCAGGAGCTTTGTGCACTCACACCAGTATCTGTGAAGAAAGAGGAACTTACCACTGATGAAGAGAAGAAAAAGTTAACAACAAATTTTAAACAGTACAAAAAAATGGATAACTGAAGGGAAGTGGTGCTGTTCAACTAAAGAAATGAATACTGAAAATATCTGCTGTATCTGAGCAAAAACACAGAGGAGGTTGAGCTTTAGCAACTTGAAAACATTACACACTCTAAATGTGGTTAAGAAAAAAAACAAACATGCAGCTGTGCGTACAGACATAAAGATAGAAACTTTAAAATCCAGCAAACAATAAGCTAATGCTCTTCTCTTATCACATTTCAACCCGTAAATGACAAAACAAACACTAAATCACAAAGAAGATGAGCTTGTTGTCCTCAGTGTCATGTTTGCACTTTTCTCCGTTTCCTTTTTGTCCTTTTGTAAAAGTCTCCATATTTTTACTGTTTAAATATGCAGTTATAGTGTCAACATTTAAAAACTATATTGTGTTTTTCAAAAATGTCCTCATTTACTGAAGTCATACATGAGGAAACTGGTGATGTCATCTTCTCCAGCTTCTTCTGGTAAGCTGGTTCCATACAAGCAATGATAAAACCACAACACAGACTGATGCAACAGTCAACAACACGGTGAGAAGAATAGAGGCTCCAGAAGGTTTGGTGGTGTGTTTCTCTAAAACAAAGCAAACACAGTCATTAAGTTGTCGTCACATTGTGAATGTTGAAACCTGCAGAAACACAGACAGGTGAGTGCGTCACCTGTGACAGTGATCCAGCTGGATGGAGACTCTCCATGACCGCTGATGTCACACTTGTAGAGGCCTTCATCAGACCTGGAAACATGCTGGATGGTCATGTGACCTGTAGGCTCCTCCCTGATGAGGGAGCCATCTTTATAGAAAGCAGCTGGGAGGTTGGAGGGAGTGGTCTTTGTTTTACAGAGCAGAGTGACGTCATCTCCCTCCATCACAGGGAGGACAGGACTCTGCAGGATCACTGATCCACCTCAACACAGAGACAAACTACAGCATTTCATCCATTTACACACAGCTTCATCAACACTAACTCCACACACTCAGCTTACCAGTGACTGTCAGGTTAACCATGTTATACATACATGGTTAACCTCACAACCTGTATACATATATACAGTATATGTATATATGTATATATATACATATATACATATATATACAAGGACAGGCCCCTGCACGGTATGTACCACCGGCAGATAGAGGAGGTGGCTGATATCCAGAAATCCTACCAGTGGCTGGACAAAGCTGGACTGAAAGACAGCACAGAGGCACTAATCATGGCAGCACAAGAACAAGCTCTGAGCACAAGATCCATAGAGGCTGGGGTCTATCACACCAGGCAAGACCCCAGGTGCAGGCTGTGTAAAGATGCCCCAGAGACAATCCAGCACATAACAGCAGGGTGCAAGATGCTAGCAGGCAAGGCATACATGGAACGCCATAACCAAGTGGCCGGCATAGTGTACAGGAACATCTGTGCCGAGTATAACCTGGAAGTCCCGAGGTCAAAATGGGAGATGCCCCCAAGGGTGGTGGAGAATGACTGAGCTAAGATCCTGTGGGACTTCCAGATACAGACGGACAAAATGGTGGTGGCTAACCAACCGGATATAGTGGTGGTAGACAAACAGAAGAAGACGGCCGTAGTGATCGATGTAGCGGTTCCGAATGACAGCAATATCAGGAAGAAAGAACACGAGAAGCTGGAGAAATACCAAGGGCTCAGAGAAGAGCTCGAGAGGATGTGGAGGGTGAAGGTAACGGTGGTCCCAGTGGTAATCGGAGCACTAGGTGCGGTGACTCCCAAGCTAGGCGAGTGGCTCCAGCAGATCCCGGGAACAACATCGGAGATCTCTGTCCAGAAGAGCGCAGTCCTGGGAACAGCTAAGATACTGCGCAGGACCCTCAAGCTCCCAGGCCTCTGGTAGAGGACCCGAGCTTGAAGGATAAACCGCCCGCAGGGGCGTGCTGGGTGTTTTTTATATATATATGATTGGAGCAGAATTGTCTGAAGCGTTTGGTTTCTATAAGCTCTAAAAAGTTGAGTTTTCAATTGAAAAAGAGGTTAAAAAATGCTCTTGTGCCCTTTCACATGATCTATTACTCTATATGGGTTATTTATTTTTTTGTGAAGGTCAGCTTTGACCCTGGGTCTTAGAAATGAAGGGTCAAGTTCAAGTGCTTAGTCAGGCTAAGTAAAGCCTAGTATGTTGTTCACAAGTTTGAAGAAGATCCATAAACGGTTGTGGGTAATATGCATTTTTTGATGATTTCCCCACGTGGTGTGACCTTGACCTGATTTCCCCAAAATTAAATCAGCTCGAGCTGTTATTGGTATCTACCATTTTTATCTACCATTTGAAAAAGGCATCCTGAAAACTTTGGACACTAGACTGCTAACAAACATACAGACAATCAAACAGAATCAATTACATGCTTCCTCCCTTCAGGCAAAGAACTACATTTCATCCATTTACACATAGCTTCATGAGCAGTAATGTTGGTTTTACGGTCCCACACATGCACAATTGTGGTTGGGTTTTTTCCCATCCCAGGTGTGTTCCAGTGCAGTACTCCAAGATCCTGACTGGAAATCACTGGAAGCAGATTATGTGAGCAGTTGAATGTGGGCCGGAATAGAGCGAGGATCGAATCAGAACAGGAGGATGGGGAAAAAGTGAAAAAAAAATAGTATGAAAAACACAGTCAACACTTTTCATTATTTTAACCCTTTTTTCACTTCAGCTCTTTCTGTGTTTGAACGTCGATCTTCCCCGTGGGTGGCTGACAGACCATCAATACTACAAGCAAGACTGGCCCACAGACCTATTATACTTTGGTATACTGCCTCCATCTGGCAACAGAGCTCATTGCAGGGAGACAGGCCATCCCTGAATTGGAGCGGACAGTGAACATGCTTGACCATAAAAGAAGCTTAACTCCACACACTCAACTTACCAGTGACTCTCAGGGTGAGGGTGCTGCTGGTTGCTCCCTCTCTGAACTCGCACCAGTAATCTCCACTGTCCTGTGTTAAGATATAGGTGATCTTGCAGGCAGAAGCAGTTGCTTGCCCCCACCCATCTCCACACGGAGTCATTCGCTTTATACTAGTGTTTCTCCTCAGAGTCCATCCAGCAGAGCTGTGGTCCTCCACGCAGCGCAGAGACAGAAAGTCTCCTTCAAACAGCTGGAGGCTGCTGGGACTCACAGTCAGATGAGCTGTGAGGGCTAAAGTGTAAAACATGGAATCATTTTGATACCAAAGACCATCTGGTCTTTTTTTTTAAATCAGTCTTCTCACATAAGTGAGACACTTGTGCAACTTAGGTGAGATGAAGCCCGGAGAATAAAAGAGCAGACTAACATGCAAGTTTCTCACATGATGGTTTGAAGAGGATTCATGACGAAAATATTCAAATCTAAATCTAAATCTGTAACCCATGTGATGTGTAATCACTATCTGTTTATACACCTCTGTCCATTTATTTCCATTCCTTCACCCCTAACCTGTGGCAGCAGATGGCTGCTCCACCCTGAGCCTGGTTCAGTCTGAAGCTTTTTCCTGTTAAAAGGGAGTTTTTCCTTCCCACTATCGCCAAGTGCTTGTTCAGAGGGGATCGTCTGACTGTTGGTTTTTTTTTTCTAACACTGTACGGTCTGTATCCTACAACACGAACCCTCTTGTGGCAACTGCTGTTGTGATTTGGCGCCATATTAATACAAAAGATGATTTACCTCAGTTCATACACCAACATGAGTCCGTATCGAAACACAGGACTACAATTACAAACCTTAGAAATAGATTTGTTGTAATTTGTTGTACTGCTGTCAGTGTGGTAAAAGCACAGCACTAAAAAAACCAACTGCTGCTCTCTGTACCCTGTACTTGTCTATACAGCCATCCCTAACATCCTCCCTCTGAAACCCTCTGCTTGTCCTCCTTCCCTCCACCCATCAGTCTTTTCTGTGGTCTTCCTCTTTTCCTCCTGCCTGGCAGCTCCATATTTATGATTCTTTGTCCTGTATATCCATTATCCCTCCTCTGCATATGCACAAAACACCTCAACCTTATATTTTTCAGTGCGACCAGTTAGAAAAGATGCAAAATAAAGAAAATAAAAGTAAAATGCAGATGTACTGATCTATCAATACGAATGGAAACATATGGACTCCTCTACATGTAGTAGCAGGTTGTATGCAACACAACCGTGTGCGTGTATGTTTTATTTGTCTTGCTCTAAGCTCATAGTGGAAGAAATTGACCGCATGCTGTGAGTGTTTTCACCCGTGGTGGGGCGGGGCTAACACGGTGGGCAGGGAGAGAGTTTGTTGTTGTTACACATCAGAAACATAGCTAATGGTTTCTGTGCTATATTTTTTCCACTGAATGAACAACAACAACAAAAAGCCCGCTGCTGTCGAGAGCTCATAGGTTTAGACTAAGCTTGTGAACAACCTGTTCTCATCCTCATTTCGTGTTTGTGGAAGCAGCTGGTGAGGCTCATGTATGCACATGGATTAGTTTGTTGTCTGTTCCCAGACAAACATCAGCGAGATGGGTCTGTCTCTCCCAACTCATCTTTACAGTGTTAGCACCATCCTTTACTAACCTGTGAGAGATAAAAGTCAAACACTGAAACTTATTTAGGTCACCTACACCAATCCATTAATGGCGCGGCGCGCACAGACGCAGCGGCCCGGAGCTCCTACACTTTTGCACTTTTGGTGGTACTGTGTATTATTTCACACAGTCTGGGGTTACTTCAATACAACAGAGATGATCTACTACAACTAAGCCGTGGAGATCTTCAACTAACATCCGAGTATCTCATCCCCCCGGAGATCGTTAAGCAACCCCCGGGGCTACCCGCAACAGCAAGCCGCAGGAGGAGACGTTGCGAGCGGAGGCAGAAGAGAGGCAAGCGGGGAGGCCTGTGGGCACGGCTAAAGACTAGTCCGTTTAAACCACCACTCCCGATCATATTCCTCTCCAACGCCCGTTCAATCCGTTACAAACTGGATGAAATACGACTGCAGATCGCCACTCGACGGACTTTTAATAACTGTTCGTGCATGATTTTCACTGAAACCTGGCTGGACAGCGCCATTCCCGATGCGGCTATCGATCTAGCAGGCCGCACCGCCTATCGAGCCGACAGGTCTGCGGACTCGGGTAAGAAGACTGGCGGGGGGCTGTGCATCTATATTAACAACCTTTGGTGCACGAACGTCACGGTAACGGAAAAACTGTGCAGTACAGAGGTAGAACTGTTGGTGTTAAAGTGCCGTCCATTCTATCTCCCTCGGGAATTTTCTGCCGTTTACATCTGCGCTGTTTACATTCCACCAGATGCTAATGCTAAGCTAGCGTTAGCACAATTGAGCAGCAGCATCAATAACAGCCTGGTAGCACACCCGGACAGTGTCTTTATTGCGGCTGGGGATTTTAACCACGCGGACCTGAAATCTGTACTTCACAATTTCCACCGTAATGTGAAGTGTGCTACCAGAGGAGATAGAACGTTGGACCAGGTGTACACCAACATGGCGAATGCGTACAGAGCCCAGGCTTATCCCCACCTGGGTCTGTCAGACCATCTCTCCCTTCTGCTACACCCAATATACACACAAAAGATCAAGAGCAGGGGGATTACAACCAAAACCGTGAGAACATGGCCGCAGGATGCTATTCCGATGCTTCAGGACTGTTTCCACTGCACAGACTGGGATGTATTCAAGGTGCAGGACACTGACAATCGTGTCGCATTGGACAGTTACACCTCCACTGTCTTGGACTACATCTGTTTCTGTGTGGACAATGTAACAACTTGGAAACGATTCCGTGTGTTCCCTAATAATCCACCCTGGATGACACACGGAGTTCAACAACTTATTCGAACAAGGAACAACGCTTTCAAATCCGGGGACCAGGAGGCATACAGTGCTGCCAGGGCCAACCTGAGAAGAGGCATCAAGACTGCCAAGCAGCAGCACAGGAGGCGTATCGAGGCCAGGTTTGAGAACAACACAAACCCAAGGCAGGTCTGGGAGGGCATCAGGGCTATCACGGACTACAAAAGAAGAACACCATCACCCTCAGCCGACAGTTCTACTCTGGCTGAGGATCTAAATCTCTTTTATGCCCGTTTTGACAGGGAGAACACCGACCCTGTCCTGTCCCCTCTCCCCTCAACCGACCCTGCTCCGGTCCTGAGCACTCATGAGCTGAGGCGTGTGTTCCGGAGCATTAACACCAGGAAGGCGGCCGGGCCGGATGGAGTGCTGGGCCGGGTGCTAAAAGACTGTGCTGCGGACCTGGCGGACGTCTTCACCTCTATATATAACACCTCGTTGTCCTGTTCACTGGTACCATCCTGTTTCAAAGCAGCAACCATCGTTCCCATCCCAAAACAGTCAAATGTCACATGTCTGAACGATTTCAGACCTGTGGCACTCACCCCCATTCCCGCCAAATGCCTGGAGAGACTGGTCATTAAACACATCAGAGCTGCTTTTCCACCATCCCTGGACTCGCACCAGTTTGCATACAGGGAGAACCGGTCAACCGAGGATGCGATCGCCACAGTGCTGCACACATTACTGAAGCACTTGGAACACGGGAACACCTATGCACGGCTCCTCTTTGTAGACTACAGCTTGGCTTTTAATACCATCCGGCCATACAAACTCCGTCCCAAACTCCACCAACTGGGACTTAACTCCTCTCTGTGCAACTGGATTGTGGACTTCCTCACTAACCGTAGACAGAGTGTCAGAGTGGGTAAGAACACCTCTTCCACCCTTGTGGTCAACACCGGTGCCCCTCAGGGGTGTGTTCTGAGCCCTCTGCTATACACTCTCTTCACCCATGACTGTATTTCCTCCTGCGCGTCCAATCTCATTGTTAAGTTTGCAGATGACACTACAGTGCTCGGACTTATATCCAACAATGATGAGACAAACTATAGGACAGAGGTGCAACAACTAGAGTCATGGTGCCACGACAATAACTTGGTCTTAAACACCAAAAAGACCAAGGAGATCATTGTAGATTTCCGGAAGAGGGGTCATAACAACCATCTGCCTCTCTTCATTGGCAGTGAGGCGGTGGAGAGGGTGAGCAGTTTTAAATTCTTGGGGTGGTTCCCCAGCTGCACCAAGGCCGATCAGCAAGCACTCCAGCGGGTGGTGAAAGAAGCTGGCAGAATTATTGGAACAAGTCTGCCAGAGATCAGTAATATCTTCCCCACTCGCTGTCTGAGGAGGGTGCACAGTATCCTGCGGGACCAACATCACCCTGCGCGCCACCTTTTCCATCTGCTGCCCTCAGGGAGAAGGTACAGGTCTATACAGGCCAGAACATCCAGACTGGCCAACAGCCTGTATCCACAGGCTGTGAGGCTCCTGAACTCTCTGCCCCCCTCTCACGGACAATAACCATATCCAACTTCTTAATAGCAATGAACTGGTCTGCATTGGTGCATCATATCTTTATTCTCTTCCCCCTCCTGCCCCCCCCCCTCTTTCTTAAATAGATAACTATCATATCTGATATCATATCTCACAGTACAATAATATTGAATGGGTTGCATTGTTGTATTTTGTCATGTTTCTCAGGTCTTTGTCTGAATTTCTACGAACATTATTGCTAAGGATTGTCTTATTGCATTGGAGTCACACTGGGTTAAATATGTACACTTGGGTTTTAAGGGGTATTTATTATTTTCTTCTTTTTTTTGGGTTGTATGGAAGCCCCAAACGCAATTTCATTGTTCTTGACAATGACAATAAATAAATAAATACTAAATACTTTATGATAGACCATTATCTCTGTATCCTCAACACCATCAGTCAGGCCACGGACTTCACAGAGATCACCATCATCTCCTGAATTAAGTCGCTTAATTAACTCCTTGAGTCGCCTCAAGGTGCTTTATATTGTAAGGTAGACCCTACAGTAATACATGCAGCTAAAAACTAACCAATCATAGGAATTACAGAAACAAAAACATGCAGGATCTCTGATATGTGCCACAAACCAATTATATTACATATTTTTAAAAAAAACTTCCATCACTTCCTTATAAACTTTTGTCTTTTTAGTGCTTTACTCACCACAAATCAGAATCAAAATCAGGAGGAATCTGAAAGAATCCATGAATGACGAGTGCAGAGTGACTGCAGAAGGAAACCAGCTTTACATTCGACACTGACAAGTGTTTATACAAGGAGGCAGCGTCATTTAAAGGAAGGGTTTGTGGTTCTCAGAATCGAGACCAGAAGCAGACAAAGGGATCACACGCTTATTCAAAAGTAAATAAATGTAAAGATCCTTGTGACCAGTGTGATTATTTAACTAGATTAACATCTCTGGCCTCAAAACAGAGCACACATGCACCGCCACAGCACGACACAGAGCATAAAGCAGGAATATCACAGGATGTCAAAATAAAGCTGCTCGATGTTCCAACAGTTCCCTTATCTTTTATTGACATAAGACATTTGAAATGTGTCATATAAAATGTAAGGAATGTGAAATAAGATATAAGGAACATGAGATATAATATAGTAGCATAGCACAAACATCTGATAATACTACAAAATCATTAGGACTTATATTGTATTATATTGTAAACACTGAGAACAGATATAAAACATCAGAAATATGATATTTTTAAAAAAAGAATAGAAAAAAAATGAGAACAAGCTCTGTATATCAGTAAAGTTTATTTCATTCAAACGAGCCATGTGTCCATATAATCAAGGCTGTTGTACTGATATTTACACTGTGCTTGTAGAGTCAAAGCACATATTAAAACAAATATGTAGGACTGCTTTATTCCATTTGAGCAAATACTGTAAAATTAATCTCTAAAATATCTAACATCAAAAATCTTAATCACCTCATACTACCATGTCACTCCATCCCAAACTGCAGGCTTACCTGCTGGGAGGCAGAGCCTTCAGTTTTCAGGCCCCTCTTCTGTGGAACCAGCTTCCAGTTTGGATTCGGGAGACAGACACTATCTCTACTTTTAAGATTAGGCTTAAAACTTTCCTTTTTTGCTAAAGCATATAGTTAGGGCTGGACCAGGTGACCCTGAATCCTCCCTTAGTTATGCTGCAATAGACGTAGGCTGCCAGGGAATTTCCCATGATGCATTGTGTTTTTCCTTTCCAGTCACCTTTCTCACTCACTATGTGTTAATAGACCTCTCTGCACCGTCGCAGCAGATGGCCCCGCCCCTCCCTGAGCCTGGTTCTACCGGAGGTTTCTTCCTGTTAAAAGGGAGTTTTTCCTTCTCACTTTCACCAAAGTGCTTTCTCAGAGGGGATCATATGATTGTTGGGTTATTGTATTATTGCAGGGTCTACCTTACAATATAAAGCACCTTGAGGCGATTGTTGTTGTGATTTGGCACTGTTTTCCTCCTTCACCCACAGAAACTCACATTTCTTTACTTCAACTGCTGCACATCGTTGTACTTCTGCTTGATGAACTCATTTGCTTCTATTTTAGAAAGTTTGGCGCTCAAAGTGCTCATAAAAAGCATATTTGCTTTTTCCTGTTGCCGTTGTACCATAAAAGTACACACCAGTAATATAAATTCAACACAATAAGACTTTTAATGGAAAAGCTAAACCAGACCTACAAAAAATGTAGTTCATGGAAGAGACCAAAAACATCAGCAACATATGGTCTCATCTGTACGTCAGTGTGAGTGTTTTTTTACTGTGTGTGCATTTTGTTTGTTTTGCTATGAGCTGAAGATGTCCACGCAGCCGTCTGTTTCCTCCTCCGTGTGTTTACATCTCTCACAGTGAGAAACGGGAGACGGGCTTTGAGCTGTTTATCCAGTCAGACAAGCCTGACGTCTGACTGCAAATGGAGGGATTTCTCAATTGGCTGAGCATAAACTAAAAACATTGTCTAAGAAACAGTTCACCTTTGAGTGGCCTGAGCATCACCGTCGGATATAACTTTTTATCTGTGAGCTGTCAAGATAGATCAATAGCTAGGTAGGTGCCACAGGTGCCTGCTGAGGGTCTTATACTTTACTATGCAGGGATTTAATAAAACATTAAGTAAAAGTAACTTTAACATTGTGTAAAATTAGAATAATATGTATACATTAAATCTAAGAAAAACAGCTGAAAGGATACAATAATGTAATACAATATTTAAGGTAAATAGTTTGATATAATAGTAAAACACAGATGAGATTGGGACATTATGGCTGGCAGGTGTCACTTGTCACAGAATGAAGAGTTGTTATGCAGCTTCATAGAGAATGGTAGGAAGGTGTTCTTTATGGTAGCGAGGTTAAATCAGTCTGAGGGAGAAGAAGCTCTGCTGCCTCCGCAGTGTGGAGTGGAGTGGGTGGGATTGGTTGTCTGTTACACCCCTGAAAACAGGGGGAAAAGAATCACGAGAGTGATTATGACTTGCGTCTCTCATGCAGTAGTTTATTGCAGTCAAAATGAGCAGAAACGTTTCACATTCTGTACTGCTAAATGTCACATGGTGGAAGAAAAACACTAAATAATAAACCGAAATACTAAAGTGCTTATTATACATATACTTGAGCAGGTTTCCTGACAAAATGGCTGACAATTGTGGTGTTTTTAGCTCCTGCCGTTATCTTAATGGCCATTACACAGTACAAAACACAGCTCAAAACCGCCACGTATATGTGCACAAAACTGCAATGTAATGCTTTTAACGCTTACAAAACAATGAAGGGTTACCTCTTAAATATCTTAACAGTGTACACATTGGAAATATATCAACTTTTAAACACTTTTACCTGAAAACAGGGGGAAAAGAATCACGAGAGTGATTATGACTTGCGTCTCTCATGCAGTAGTTTATTGCAGTGAGGAGAACGCGCGAAAGCCCCCTAGTGGAGAATAGAGACACTACTAATCGATCCCAGAAAAGGCTTACTAGCCGATCACTGATGTATAGATTGCAGTTCTCTTAAGTAACATGAAAGCCATTAATATAACATGAAAAATAATAAACTCTTAACCATTTTCTTACCATATTTACATTATTTTCGT
This sequence comes from Diplotaxodon limnothrissa, assembly GCF_057381915.1. NCBI lineage: Eukaryota > Metazoa > Chordata > Actinopteri > Cichliformes > Cichlidae > Diplotaxodon > Diplotaxodon limnothrissa. Next base: position 30,711,147 of record NC_140598.1, read on the forward strand.
CCTTATATCAACTGATATGAATTAGTATTAACTGAACAGTTTTATATGCAATAGTCATTCAACCTGTCACATGTCCACCTCAGTTTAGTGACCTCTGACCCTCAATGAGTCAAACGCCTCTAAATTGTGACCAATGTCGCTTCGAACCTTTTGATCCCTTTGCTGATCCAGCTGGCTTCTCTGGCTCTGATACTTCCCCCCCCCCCCAGCAGACAGCAGAGCAAACAGCAGTCGCTACAGACTAGTAGATCTCAAAGGGTTGCATTTTTTCAAAGCAGCTATTGGTGCTCATTCATGCACACGGTGCGCTTTGTTATCTAAGCCCTGCCCTGTAGGTTATAACACCCGTGAGATGGCTCTGTCCCAAATTGTGTTGTATCACTGAGCAGATTCACTGCTGGGAAGCATTTAAAAGAAAAAATAGCAAAAACTTATTTTCTAAACTTAACTGTTAAAAGAAAAAGAAAAACCGAAGAAAGAGGAGAAAATAAAGAACAAAGAGACACCCCGGGGTCTGACTAACCTGCAGTTTGTGCCACCACCACCTCCTCTTTTTTACCCTAATGCAGTGTTTATGTATCACCACTGGCACAGCTGGTGAATCGAGGCACAAACACACAGAGAACCACAAATATACTGGAGAGTAAACCACTTAACCTTGGATATCCTCAAACATTAGTCTCAAAAACGTTAGAAATGTGTATCATATGATCCATAAACATAAAATAAGATGTTCAAATGTGCAAAATGGAGACTAATTTCACTCCATAGTAAACACCAACACACCAACATACAGAAATAAAGACAACAGATTAGTCAGAGTCAGGTCTTTTCAGTAGATCACTTTTAAATGTTTAGACAACTCTCTCACTGAACAAAAACACACATATCAAATGTTTTTTAAATAGTTTTCCAAAACCTGTTCAGATGGCTCTTGTTTCAAATACAGATGAATATATATATTCATTGACTGTCAACCCGAGAGCTGACATTCAGTTGACATTCAGACGAGCTGTAAGGGCTGAAATCAAACATTAGAACATGTAGGCAGATGTAGAACGACGATTAGTATAGATGATTATTACGAGGTGTTGAAGAGCAGTCAGTGTAACAATAAACATTTGCACAAAAAAGCTGGTCAGCTGCTGTTGGTGTCAAAATATTACAAATATAAGTATAAAAAATGCTGCTATAGTCAATATGATCAATTGCAGTAAAAGGTTGGAGATGTTACCAGCAGGGGGCAGAGAGGGGATATTTGTGAGTGCATACATTAAGTTCAGCATGAATCTTAAACAGTCAAGACTGCAGTAATGCTAGTCTCTGCGTGTGAATACATTATACAGAACAATGTAGGTTAAAACGCATAAAAGGGGAAGAAGTGCAGAGACAGCAGACCTGAGATGAATTTCCTGACATCATTCAGATGAAAGAGGAGAGCCCACTGAGTGTTCGCAGGGTTAGTTTCACGGGGATTACTCATATATACACTAACCTCAGCATCTGAAACACTGAAAATATTTAATATGAACGTCAAGTGAGAAACTTTGGAGGTGGAGTAAAACACTTCAACTTGAATATCCTCAAACATTTCCTGCCTGGAACTGAACCTGAACGCAGTTAAAAACCTACTTCTTACAGGGCTTGTAGTCTGAAACACGCTTGATCTCTGATATATAATATAATATATTAAACGTGCTGGGAGAAGGTCCCTGGACAGACCCAGGACACGTTGGAGAGATTATATCTCTTGGCTGGCCTGGGAACACCTTGATGTTCCCCCCGACAAGCTGGAGGAGGTGGCCGGGCAGAGGGAGGTCTGGGCTTCTCTGCTTAGGATGCTGCCCTTGCATCCTAGGTCATGGGAAAAAATGGATAAACACAGATGCATGGATTCACTGCTTCAATCACCTGCAGAGCCAGAAATCAGAGCCAAAATGCATGTGAGGGAATCGATGAATGACAGCGGCAGACAGGAGTGGCTGCAGTCTGTCTTAAAGCAAGTTTTCACTCAGCTGTCTCCTTAATGAAGGGAGGAAGTGACTCCTGTTACTTAAAGAGAGATTTTACAAAGCGAGAGGAAGCACTTCTTCACCTGTGTGAACACTGGATTAGATCACTGGGAGCAGTTGTTATGGAAGTTAAACCCTCTTCCTATAAGACATCTGCAAGCAACAAAATCACACTTAAAACCAACACAATGACACCGAGACATGATTTGAAATTGTGAAATAAATAAATGTTTACCCAACATGAGTGACCATGCTACCTTCACTATATTAGAGTTCAAACAGCTGTGTGTGCTGTCCAAAATTTTCTCAGTAATCACTATTAACATATTATTATTGAAAATAATGATACTGATTAATCAGACACAAGTCTGAGGAGCAGGTGTCTCTCACATACATCATACAGCAAGGGTGCAGTATACACATCTGTCACTGCTTATTGAACAAAAACACACTTATCAAATGTTTAAATGTTCTTTTTTATTCTAGTATACTTCCAAACATGTGACACAAACAGCTGGTGTTTAATATACAGATGACTCGATATTGAAGCAAATTATTCGAACTTTTCTGGAGGAGCCTCGTTATCGGTCTTCAGGATATCCACGAACAGCATCGGGATGCAGGTCCAGATGTTTCTGCTGTGATGTGAAAATGCTCTCACTTTCCTCGCAGGTTAAATATGTGGTGGTTAGCACTGTTGCCTCACAGAAGGAAGGTCGTGCATTTAACTTCACCATCATGCCACGGCCTCTCTGTGTGGAGTTTGCATGTGTCTGTGTGGGTTCTCTCTGGGCACTCTGGCTCCCTCCCCTGGTCTAAAGACATGCAGTTAGTGGAGTTAGGTCAACTGGTGAATCTAAATTACCCATAGGTGTAAATAGTTGTCTGTCTCTGTGTTGGCACTGTGACAGACTGGCAAGGGTGTACCCCGCCTCCCACCCTGGTGGCTGGGATAGGCTGCAGCCATCCTTACAATCCTGACAAGGATGAGTGGAAGAAAATGGATGGATGGATTAAAATATGTTTATGTGAGATTTAATTCATCTGAATTTTCAGTTTATGAAGATTAACTTTGATCTTGGTGAAACAGATTTGCCCTGGAAAAAATGAAACACTGGAATAAACCTGAGAGCTGAGGGTGGGGGATCCCCATGGTGTTGGTTTTGCACACAGAAAAGCACAGGCGTCGAACTCCAGGAGTCGAGGGCTGATGTCTTGCAGGTTTTAGATCTCACCCTGGGTTAACACACCTGATTCAAAGGATTAGTTCATTACTAGGCCTGTGGAGAACTTAAAGACTGTGTTGGATCAAGAACACATCTAAAACGTGCAGGACACTGGTCCTCGAGCCCTGGAGTTCCCCACCCCTGCAGAAAACAGTCAAAGAGCAGGGGTGGGGAACTCCAGTGTGTTTTGAGGGCTTTATGTGATATATTTAGGCAAAGTTTGCTTTTAACCTGGTAAATGGAGGTTTTGTTGGAAGTGGCTGTGTAGTTGTGAATTTGTGTAGAAAGTTTTAGGAGACATCATTTTAAGAAACGAGTCTCTGCAATCGAGAGAAACAGTAATAATAATGTCATTGAAAAAAATGTCCTCATAGACGGTGAAAATGCATGATGACACTGGTGATGTTGTCTCATCCAGCTCCTTCTTGTTTATCTGAAACAAACCACAATTTTTTAAAAATTATTTAAGAAATTAAATATTGAAGAAAATTTTGAACTGTGGTAAATATAAAGTTTAAAACGACGTAAAATCCGGAAGTCTGAATCTCACCTTTGAGTTTCCTGTAATCGTGTCATCTCAGCATCGCAGCACAGGCTGATGCAACAGTCAGCAAGACAGGAAGAAGACCAGGGACGAATGATGCAGAGGACGATGTAAGTGAAAGTCCAGATGTAGGTGGAAGTGTGTATGTAGGGGGAGGTGTGGATGTAGGTGGAGGTGTGGTGGTGTGTTCCCCTAAAATAAAGCAAACACAGTCATTAAGTTGTCGTCACATTGTGAATGTTGAAAGCTGCAGAAACACAGACAGGTGAGTGTGTCACCTGTGACAGTGATCCAGCTGGATGGAGACTCTCCATGAGCGCTGATGTCACACTTGTAGAGGCCTTCATCAGACCTGGAAACATGCTGGATGGTCATGTGACCTGTAGGCTGCTTCCTGATGAGGGAGCCATCTTTATAGAAAGCAGCCGGGAGGTTGGAGGGAGTGGTGTTTGTTTTACAGAGCAGAGTGACGTCATCTCCCTCCATCACAGGGAGGACAGGACTCTGCAGGATCACTGATCCACCTCAACACAGAGACAAACTACAGCATTTCATCCATTTACACACAGCTTCATCAACACTAACTCCACACACTCAGCTCACCAGCGACTGTCAGGTTAACCATGTTACTGATGGCACCCTCTCTGGACTCACACCAGTAAACTCCACTGTCCAGTAGAACGATGTGGCTGATGACGCAGGAAGAACCATCTAATCTTCCAAACTCATCTCCACACTGACTCCTTGTTTCTCTGCTTGTGTTCCTCCTCAGAGTCCATCCAGCAGAGCTGTCGTCCTCCTCACAGCTCAGAGACACAAAATCATCTTTAAACAGCTGAGAGCTGCTGGGACTCACAGTCAGACGAGCTGTGGCAGCTGAAATGAAACCACAGAACATGTGGGCAGAAGTCGTTTCAACAGGCTGTAGAAGAGCACGCATTGTAGGAATGAACATCTGCTCAAAAAATCTTAACCTGCAGTAAAACAAACTGAAAATAATCACTAAGCACATTTAATGTAAACTTTAATCCACACTCAGCAACAACTTCTCTCCCAGCAGAGATTTAACACAACATTCAATTAGTAATGATATATCTGACGGTAAAGGTGTTAGCTACAGAGGTAAGAGGTAAAGAAAACCTAGAAAGAAATGAACTCTTTATGGCAAAGAACAAAAACAACACAAGCAACATAATGACTCATCTACACGTCAGAACGTGTGTTTGTCCACACACATACACAGTTCTGTTTCCTCCCCTCTCTGTTTGCATTTCTGAAGGTGGGCACTGAGAAACTCTGGAGGCGTGCTGCAATCCGCTGATCCAATCAGTCAGTCAGTGTTTCATGTTTCCTCTGTTATTTTTTTTCCACCGGATGAATGGAAACAAGCCACCATTTGGCTGGTCTGAGCCCACTCCTGCCTACATCTACCAACTGTATATAAAAGATGGATACTATGCAAAACTCTTGAGTCATCCCTCATTTCTTTATATTTTACTTCCAATTTACTTTCTTAGAATTTATGAAAGTGGTCTTCTGAAAAATGGCTTTCAAAGTGTTTCTTTGGACACCTGCTGATTTTCCATTTATTTTCAGTCCAGTCCTTTTACCTGACCATTTTCAGTCAGATGCTCTTTTTCTTTTCTTTTCTTTTTTGTTTTAACCACTTAACACTGATCTATGAATCATTCAAGCATAAAGAGCCACCTGACTGAAGGGATGAATTAATATTATATTAATATTCTTAGACAATATTTTATTCTACTAAAATTTCCAAATGTAACAGTTTCATAGACATAAAATAGGATTTTGCAATGACGCAGAGCGAAACTGGACCAACGGAGGACAAAAAAAGAAGCAGCCTAAAAAAACTGTTTGCAGGAGATGAACAGTGTCTGAATATCATATAGTTAGTAAATGTGAGCAGTAAAGAAAAGATGCAGAAAAGACCTGATACAGGATCTCAGTGATTCATCTGGCCCTTTAGTTCATCTAAATCAATAAATCAGCAGAAAAAGCCAAACAGGCTAATAAAGGTCTGAGTTTTCTGTAACTTATGCCACCAACAACACATCTTTAACATCCTAAGGCAGTCTTTCTTCAAAGCACTGCTATTACAGTTACTTTAACAGTAACAGATACCTGCTATAGTAAACATTCACCCTTTACTCAGACAAACAGAGCATTAAAAGACTGCCCACATATTGACTTTTGTCTTTAATCCTGGCATGCATGAATTATGACAACCTCAATCAGGATTTTTTTCATAAGTATTTTTATTCATCTTTAGGCATAAAAAAGGTGCACAACTGATGTGTATGGAAAAACACATCAGTGTCCACTGCAGTGGTTTATGTGCAAGTATACTATCAACACTGGCACAAATACAAGAAAACAGCCTTTGAATAGCTGTCCACTGTAGTGACCGCTATGCATGAAAAGGCTAACCGCTTCACTCACCTGAATACCCAGAAATCAGAGTCAAAATCAGGATGAATATCAGAGAATCCATGAAGGACAGGAGCAAAGATGGTCCACCGTGACATGAAGGACAATAAAGTTAGACTTAACGCTTTAAAGAACTGAGAGAATGACTTTTGTATTTCAAACAAAGATTTTCAGTTCTGCAGAGCAAGAGGAAGAGAAATTTCTGAGAGCACTTTAAAGATGTAAAATGTCTAAGATGTAAAGTTCCTCCTAGTCTATGTGCACGTTTGACATGTGGAAATCTGAGAGATTAAAGTCGACGTGTCAACTCACAAACACAACTACAGTTAACTGCAGCGTCACATTCAGCATGCAGAACACAGCAGGAACACCACAGCATGCCAAAATATTACACACATGCTAGATGATCCTCAACATGCTGATTTTTATTCATTTCACTACAACTTGAATGAAAACCGTGAATGATTTTACTTAAAAAAACAACAACAAACACTGCAAATGTTTCACTGCTGACCCTGTCCATCAGACCACCATAGTGATGGCTGCTTCCAGCACCTCAGAACATCAAAGCTGTCAAAGCTCAGAATATGTCAATGAGTTCAGTGTATTCAAATCACCTCCGATTTTAATCTAATTGGGATGTGGTGGAACACAGGGGATGTGCAGCCAATAAATCTGCAGCAAATGTGTGATGTCATCATGTCAATATGGACCAAAATCTCAGAGGAATGTTTACAGTACCCTGTTGAACTGGGGCCAGCCCAGTATTAGCGGGGCATCAATAATACAATATGTAGGTGTGTAAAGTCACACACTAGTGGTCATGAGAGGATGTGCAGTGTGCTGAGACAAAACACCTTCATGTTGTCAGACTTTTTGTACTTCACGCGTGATTTTACATTCTGCTTTGAGAAGGTCTCACATTCAGCTCTGCATCTTGGTTTGATTCGCAGTCGGTGTGTCATGATCTTTATATGACGTCAAGCCACCGACGAGACTTTTTGTTTGAGCTGACAAGAAGGCGCTCATACTTTCTGACTTGGCAATGTCACATTGATTCTCACTTTGCACATATACGTTAGCTTCATCTTAGATTTATAATCCATCTCCAGTTTTGTTTCCAGCTGCAGCTGATATCTAAATCCTCTAAGACTGATCTGAAGCAAGCAACAGACTTACAGGTTCTCAACTTGAGATGTTTTACAGATTTCTGAAGAGAAGATGCGCAGATGGAGGAAAAAATGTACTTGAGAGGCCCGGGCTGGCAGTTTAACACATTCATACAGCACACATGCCGCAGTCTGTGGTGTGAATGGCTCCTAACGTCTGGCTTACCAGCAGAGACTCAAAGCTTCAGAGGAAATGCACAGGAAGTGCTGACAGAGTGTGATTATGTCACACGATTATTTTATTCAGTGTTGTATTCATATTTGTTTTCAGCTGTTGAAAGATGCTCTGAAAGTGAAGTTAACATGTAAGTACGAGTAGAGTAAGAGTTCTTTATGAGGGCAAAGTTTCATTCAAAACCAGAACCATAAACAGTTTGTAGTTTGGTTTCACTCTTAGTTCGTCACGCGTTCGGGTGGTCTCTGTGCTGAGAAACGGAGCCACGTCAGATGTTTTTCCTTTTTCCTTTACAGCTGACAGAAAACCACAGACACTTACACAGAAGTAGGACACTGTTTTTGGGGTGTGTGTAACTGAAAGAAATGCGCAAATAAAGATGTGAAACAATGCCGAGAACATCGCTCCTGCTGTCGCTCTGTAAGTACAGCTTTTCCAAATATGAAATAATAGAAACGGGAGCATTAATGGAAACACGAAAGGTCACAGGAACAAGTGTTATGTGGGCAGATTGAATGATCAGACAAATGAGTGAAATCCTGTTTGATGCTGAAAAATAGCCGTTTTTAAATACAAGTTTTAGATTTTTCTTATTTTTGTTATAATGTAAGGAAATATTTGCTGGAGACAGATTATAAAAATTGCAAGACTGTACACTCAGCTCGCAAAATTTGAGAAATATAAAGTGAACGCGGAGAGAGAGAATATCAACCATAGGGTGAAACGTTTCTCGTTGGTGGTCAATGGGTTTGTACGAAGGTTTGCTTCAGTTGCTTCTTCTTAAGCTCCCTCCACAGATTTTCTTCAGGACCGAGGTCTTGAAACTGCTCTATGACCTTAATATGCTTCTGCTTTAGCGGCTCCTTTGTTGCCTTTGCAGTATGTTCTTAGTCATTGTCATGCAGCCATAACCCATCTTCATTTTTCTGGCTGATGGAAGGAGCTTCAGTGGCTCGATTCATTGGCTCCTCAGTGGAAAGAAGTCGTTCTGCAGAAAAAGAGCCTCAAAGAATCGTTAGGGCATTTCTCTTCTTCAAACAGCTGATAGCAAACAGCATGACTTTACTTTCATCTGACCACAGGATGCTCAGGAATCTTCTCTCAATCATTCACACGTTTACTGGCAAACTTTAGATTGATTGGTGTGACACATCCGCACACAGCTGATATGGCGATTGTGGCTCAAGAGTTGGGAGTTTGCCTTGTAATCGGAAGGTTGCCGGTTCGAGCCCCAGCTCGGACAGTCTGCGTCGTTGTGTCGTTGTGACACTTCACCCGTTGCCTACTGGTGGTGGTCAGAGGGCCCGGTGGCGCCAGTGTCCGGCAGCCTCGCCTCTGTCAGTGCTCCCCAGGGTGGCTGTGGCTACAATGTAGCTGCCATCACCAGTGTGTGAATGTGTGTGTGAATGGGTGGATGACTGGATATGTAAAGCGCTTTGGGGTCCTTAGAGACTAGAAAAGTGCTATATAAATAAAGGCCATTTACCATATGTGCGAGCCAGCATTTATTAAAAAACAGCGACCAGTTGGGGTGAGAGAAGGAAAACAGGATAAAGACATGCTGTGGAAGAGAGACAGAGGTTAATAACAGATATGATTCAATGCAGAGATACTGAAAAGTAAAAAACCCAATGCATCATGGGAATCCTCCAGCAGCCTACACCTTGCAGCATAACTAAGGGAGGATTCAGGGTCACCTGATCCAGTCCTAACTATATGCTTTAGCAAACATGTCTGACAGTAACCTGTCCTGGGTGTGGCTGGTCAAACTGAACCCAGCTTTCCAATTACTTTTTCTCACAGAACCAACTAGGATTGGACTATGTTTTCCTTAATAAATGAAATCATCAATTAAAAACTGCTTTTTGTAAGTTTGTAAAACAAAGAAAAACAAAACAAAACAAAACAAAAAAAACCCAAAACATAAAACAAACAAAAAAAGAACAGAGCAGTTAATGGCATTACACTCGTTTCCTTTTTGAATTTAACACCAACCTGTGTGTCATTTCTCCTCAGTGCTGACTTCACTGCTGGGCTGCAGACCCTCCCAAGGTTGGTACATTTTTCAAATGCATTAATAAACCACACAGCACTTTTCTCTGTAACATTTTTTTCAGTGTGGCTCCAGCCGTCAGTGGTCTGTTTGCTCTCTGTTTGCAGTATTTGCTGCAGTTACTCTGCCCGTTGCACTCTATACGACCACCTGAGACTTTAAGCTGTTAAAAACCATCATTTATAAAAATAAGTATTATTTTTATTGCAATTTTTTATTTCACTCAACTTTACTTCAGTTCTGTGTCTTGCCATCAGTGCACATCTGTTCATTGGTACATTTACATGCTTACTACAGGTGACCTATTTAACTTTCCCCGCTGCCTGTTCATACTAAACAGTCAACATGGCTAAAGTTTCTAATAACGAGATACGTATAAGTAATTCCTGTGAGCCAACATCTCAGGCTTCAGACTGCACTAAAAAGCTTCTGGTCCAGCCTTGTGTTTGTGAGGAGCAACCAGTGAGAAGACAGATGGCTTCTTGTTTCATACATGCACTATATGCACCAAAGCCCAGGATCACACACCATGAATTGTAAGCTGTGCAAAATTAATTGCCATTTCCACTTTTACAAGAAATAAAGAGACCACAAATATAATTACATGACACATAGGTCACATGGTTGTAATGTGAGTCTCATGAGGAGGGTTGCTTTTTGTAGTTGTCCCTTGTCATTTTGTTTAGTTTTGTTTTATAATTCTGTGTCTCTGTATTGTTGTTTAGTCTCCCTGTGTTTTGTTTCCTTTATTGTTCTGTTTCTGTTTTATTTTATTTTTGTTTCCTGTAACTAAGCCCTGTCATTCTGAAACAAGAAAAAGCAGTTGTAGGACCTCCTCAGCTGAGGTTGAGGTGGCTGAAAAAGCTGCTTGCAGAAAAACAGCAACAGTATTTAGGGTAGAGCAGCCTGTAAATAATGTGTCTTTTAAAACATTTGTCAACCCTTCATAGAAGGGTAACAATTTCACTTTATGTGTGCTTTAACTGAGATCAGCTGAGATGACCAATGTTTGGATGTCTTCTTCTGATGTTTTCCTCACAGCTCGTCTGGCTGTGAGTCCCAGCAGCTCTCAGTTTTTCGAAGGAGACTTTGTGTCTCTGAGCTGTGAGGAGGACGACAGCTCTGCTGGATGGACTCTGAGGAGAAACACAAGCAGAGACACCAGAGCTGAGTGTGGAGATCACAATCAAGAATGGGGAGAGCCACCTGGTTCTTGCTGTAACATCAGCTACACTGACACAGTTGACAGTGGAGTTTACTGGTGTGAGTCCAGGGAGGGTCCCATCAGTAACATGGTTAACCTGACAGTCACTGGTAAGCTGAGTGTGTGGAGTTAGTGTTGATGAAGCTGTGTGTAAATGGATGAAATGCTGTAGTTTGTCTCTGTGTTGAGGTGGATCAGTGATCCTGCAGAGTCCTGTCCTCCCTGTGATGGAGGGAGATGACGTCACTCTGCTCTGTGAAACAAAGACCACTCCCTCCAACCTCACAGCTGCTTTCTATAAAGATGGCGTCTTCATTGGGAATGAGACTACAGGTCACATGACCATCCAGCATGTTTCCAGGTCTGATGAAGGCCTCTACAAGTGTGACATCAGCGGTCATGGAGAGTCTCCATCCAGCTGGATCACTGTCACAGGTGACACACTTAGACTGTGTTTGTGTATTCAGTATTCAAACATTCAGTGCATGAAAATAACTTTTTCTTCGGTTCATTTAGAAAAACCCATCACTGCAGCTCCACCTGCATCCACCCCTCCACCTGCGTTACCTCCTCTACTTGCTGTGTTGGCCTTTGGATCAGTCTGTGTTTTGGTTCTGCTGTTGTTACTGGTTCTAGTGATGAGGGAATGTGTCTGCAGAAAACTTGAAGGTGAGACTCAAATGTCTGGATTTTGTATGTGTGGCTTAATTTTGCTAAATGGTTTGTACATTTAAACAATTTCCTATATATATATGTTGTGTCTACATTGTAAGTACATGTCGTCACATTACAGCTCAAACTCTATGGTGTGAATTCCCAAAATTTATAATGTTTGGAATCTAAAGTGTTATTTTCACTACCTGAAAACATTCACTGCTTCCTCATCAGGTTTCATATGTAGGTGTGAATTATAGTAAATGCCTTTTTAACAACATATCCCTCATTTAGAAGAAACACATGGTCACTGTTAGCAACTTACAAAATAAATCAGTGGTTGTGTTATGAAGTGTTACTTTTATCATCATGAAATATTACTCTGTGACCTCGAGGTATGGTTAGGTACAAATACTTGCTCTGAATGTTACATTATTACAACTTATTATATTACAGCTTATCCTAATGTCCATTTTCACTTTGTTGTCATTTGCAGTTCAGGCTGTTTTCATAGACTCTCCTAACCTCCCCTTCTTACTTTAGGATTATTGATTGTTTCAAACAGTTAAATATGTTTACTGAAAACTAAACCCTAAATGTAGAAAACACCTGTGCTACATGGTAGATTTGGGTGCATCTAAATTGAAGGCTCTATTATAAAGTGCTAATATCATCATTTCAATCTTTTAATTACATTTATAAAGAAAGGCCCACTCTGAGTGTTTTTAAATCATGTTTTACTTTATTTTGGTTCAGCTGATCAAGAAGCTGGAGAAGATGCCATCACAGATGACACCACGTACAGCGAAATCAAAATAGCACAAGAGCCTCAACAGACAGCGAGAGAGGCCAGAGGTAGTATTGTTTATATTTTTATATCTCTGTGAGGAGCAATGCTAGTTTGAATAAATCTTGCACAAATCAGATGTGGTCATTGTGCACATCTGTCCTGAGGGTCCGGTTAGTAACACAGTAAAAACAGATCCTAAATGTTTGGTGCTCAGTGTGAGATTTTTGGATAAGTTAAGCAAACTAATGCATTATGCCAGCATAGGTGCTGCACAGATGCCCATTTCATCTGCAGTATTCTACATATAAAACATTAATCATAGGGAATGTCTACATATTTTAAAATACCAGAACTATCAAGGAAACATAACAACATCTTTAAAAAGAAGATAATAATGCTAATGCTATAATAATGGTTGAAGGTATTCTGAATCTTTAAAAAAAAAAGTTTCTTAGTTATGTGTGGAGGTAAACGTGATGAAGTGAAACAAGGAAACCAGCATTTATTCATGTGAGGCCACAGAGGTCAGAGGTCACTATAATTCCTTAATCTGCACCTTAGATTGTCATGTGGGAGTATCGGGAGCTCTTCTGCCCTTAATCAATACAGATTTGTGTTGCAAAGGTTGAATTCATTTTTCTACAACTGTGTTTCATGTTGTTTGAATTGTGTGTCTTTGTGATCAGAGACGCCATCAAAGCCAGAGGTCATCTACTCTTCAGTGAAGAAGTTCACCCGTCCAACCACTGATGACCAGGCCATCAGACCGGAGTGCATTTGATACACCTCGAGTTACTCTTAGCTGTAACTTCACTCTAATTTATATATTTTAATTGTAGTTTGTGTTTGTTTGGTTGTGCAGTTGTTCCTGCAGCAGAGATCTGGTTTCTCTGCAGGATCAATAAAGTCTTCTTCTCACTTGTTGATTTTCTTGTGTGCTTCTCTGGGTTTCATCAGGTCATCTGATGTGATGAATCTGAGCTGCTCTTGTTTTGTTGTGGTCGGCTGATAATTATCTTGAGTGATTGTAGCAAAGATTAAAGATAAACAAAACCACAACTGTGGATTATAATCAGCGCGAACATCAGTGAGTGGCTGTAAATCTAACACCAGAAAGTTTCAGTTCAGTGTTTGTGTGCCTGCGTCTGCTTAACCCTGAAACCAACATAGAGGAAATGATGCGTCGACTATTTCATATTTCAATTTGTGTGTAACGTTTAACAAAAAAAAAAGGGAATATATGATGATTTTTTTCCTTTTTCATCTTTGCAAATTGAAGTGCCATTTTGACAAAATAATAATTGTCTTAATCCAAATATTCAGACCAACACAGAGCAGATTACAGCTGTGGCTGACAGTAGGAAATCATATTTGCTGTGTTTTAAATGTTCGTCCTCCAGGGAGACGTTTACAGTGGTTCACTCTGCAGTCTGACATGAAAACAGAGAGCTGAGGTGTTTCGGTCTCTGACAAATATCAAACCCCTGAACAAGTGACTCAGACTGGAGGTCTGGATCTCATCAACTCTAATTCTGCTGACATCTATTGGTAAACCTGGTGTATTACAACACAGCTGCAACTTTATGCCAAATGAAGACACTTGGACATTACTTTAAAAAAACATCTAAATTATTGTAAATCATCATAAAACATCAGGACATTAGTTGTTAGCAATTAATATATTAATGATCCATATTAAAATTGGCTACAAATAATTAACACTTTTTTTACTGTTGTCAACTTCAGAAATCACTCAGATGTTTAATTTACTTTTTAATGAGTGTGAAGCAAAACAACTACAAAGTTTCTTGTCTCCAAAGCGTGACTCGCTCACAGTCACTGCTGTGAGTGTGAATCAGAGGGAAACTGTTCACTTTGGATCAAAGTGTTGTATAAATGCAACCAGCAGGCGGCAGCACGGCTTCAGTTTGTTCAACAACATATGGTGGTTTCCACTCTGACCTTTGACCTTAGTGTGGGATTCATATTTTTCTTACTCAGCCAGTGTTTGCAGGTCTGTTGAAGCCACTGCATTTTTATCCAGTCAACGCAGACATGAAAATATATGTAAAAACACTTCACACACGTTAACATCAGGTATTTATGAACAGAGCCACTCAGTGTTTCTTCATAAACATTCATTAAATAACATAAAAGTGAATCTTAACCAGCATATAAAAATAGATATATATGAAGCAAATTGATCACTACCGATGTTAGTCTTTTTTTTTTTTTAAAACAATGTCTTTTTATTAAGAGTTTTTCCTTTAATACATATAAACAGAAAAAAAGAAAAGGATTACAGATGATCTGTACATTTGGGTTAAGTAGCTCGTACATTTAGGCTGTGAAATAAAAGGGGGGGAAAAGAAATACAGAGAAGAAAAAAAAAAGAGAAATATAAACATATGTATGATATTTCCCAAAGTAACATAATCCCTGCCAAATAAACCTGTTCATTCCCACCCAGGTCACTGCCCTAGACCTGTATATTGTATTTCCACACCTGACATAAGAGAGTTTGCTGGAAAATTCTCACAGATTTTGAAATGCATCAAGGAAGGGACCCCACATGCTTTGAAATTTCCCCTCCTGGCCAACAGGGAAGAGAATGATAATGCCTGTTTTTTAGAGGCCAGTAGAAGTACCTCATTCCTACTGATGCCAAACAGAGCAGGAAGGGGACCAGGAGTGGAGAGCAAAGTGCAGCTGGTAAGGATATACTGTTGTCACTATGCAATTCCATTGGTCTTTCATGTGAAATTCCAATAAAATTGATTCATGTTTGTGGCTGTAATGTGAAAAAATGTGGGAAAGTTCAAGTGGGCCGAAAACTTTTGCAAGCCACTGTATCTTGGCTAATATTTTAACGTCTGTGTTCAATAGGGGATATGGGTCTATAAGAGGCACATTTCAACGGATCTCTTCCTTTCTTTGTAAAGTGTAATACAGGCTTCATAGAATGACTGAGGAAGAGATCCTTGTCTGATGCAGTCCGTGAGGGTTGAACTAAGCTGCACGGACAATAATGAAGAGAAGTGTTTGAAAAATTCTGACGGAAAGCCAACTGGACCTGAACACTTGCCAGATTGCAATGAAGCTATAGCTAAGGAAACTTCTGAGAGATGGGTTCATCCAGCCTTGTTTTAAGTTCTGGTGGAATTTCAGTAATGTCAAGTTGTTTAGCTAAGAACTCATTAATTGCATTGCAGTCAGTTTGGGACTCTGAGGTGTAAAGCTATGAGTAAAAATCCCTGAATACTTCATTGTTTTTTTCATGATCTGTGACTATGTTGTCATCTTGTTGTCAAATTTTAACAATACTTTGCCTTGCCCTAGAAACTTTTAGAAAGCTCACCAGTAATTTATCAGGTTTGTCACCATACATATAAAATTTTGATCTGAGGCTGAGACCACGGGACTGTAATAACATGATTGTTGGGCTTCATTTCTGTACTTGAGAGTCATTTCAAACTTAGCTAGTAAATAACAATTAGAGACTGCTATGACACCACAGACTGGGATGTGCTCCTGAGCCCACATGGTGAGGACATAGAGGGGGCGACACACTGTCTTACAGACTACCTCAACTTTTGTGTGGACACAGTCGCCCCTGCTAAGACGGTACGGTGTTATCCTAATAACAAACCGTGGGTAACACAGGAAGTCAAAGCTGTCCTCAACATGAAGAAGAAGGCTTTCAGGAGCAAAGTGAAGGAGGAGATGAAAGCAGCACAGCGGGAGGTGAAACGCTGCCTGAGGGAAGCAAAGGACACCTACAGGAGGAAGGTGGAGCAGAAGTTGGAGAGGAACAATATGAGGGAGGTCTGGAATGGTGTGAAAACCATCACAGGCCACAACACCAAGAAAAGCACAGTGGGGGGGACTGTGGAGAAGGCAAACGAACTCAACAACTTCTTCAACAGGTTTGACCAGCCCACAACCCCCCCCACCCTCACCCTCACCTTCACTACAGAGTCCTCTCCCCACTCTCCTGCCTCCCTCGCTTCCCCCCCCTTCCTGACACCATGACACCCCCCTCCTCCAATCCCTCTCTCAGCAGCAAGACATCTCCCCCCCTCCCCTCCTCCCAAACATCTCCCAGTGTCACAGTGGATCAGGTCAGGAGGCAACTGAGGAAGCTTCGCCCCAGAAAGGCAGCAGGCCCAGACAAGGTGTGTCCTAGGATGCTTAAGGCGTGTGCTGCTGAACTTGGGGAGCCGCTACAACGAGTCTTCAACCTCAGTCTGCGACTGGGGAGAGTGCCCGCCCTATGGAAGACATCCTGCATCGTCCCGGTCCCCAAAAAGAACCGGCCCAATGAGCTGAATGACTTCCGACCGGTGGCACTGACGTCACATCTTATGAAGACTCTAGAGCGGCTCTTCCTCAACCTCCTCCGACCACAGGTACAACATGCCCAGGACCCACTACAGTTTGCATACAAGGTGGGTGTCGGAGTGGAGGATGCCATCCTGTACCTCCTACACAGAGCCCACTCACACCTGGATGGGGGAAAAGGCACGGTCAGGATCCTGTTTCTTGACTTTTCCAGTGCCTTTAATACCATCCGGCCCTGTATGCTTCAGGAAAAACTGAACAGGATGGAGGTGGACCCCTGCCTGGTGGCTTGGATCTCCGACTACCTCACCGACAGACCACAGTACGTCAGGCTGAAGGACATCACGTCTGACACTGTGGTCAGCAGCACAGGAGCACCACAGGGAACTGTGCTGTCCCCTCTTCTCTTCACCCTGTACACCTCTGACTTCTGCTACAACTCTGAATTATGCCACATTCAGAAGTTTGCAGACGACACAGCCATCATGGGGTGTATCTGGGATGATCAGGAAGAGGAGTACAGAAGTCTGGTGAGGAACTTTGTCGCATGGAGTCACACAAACCACCTGCAACTCAACACCTCAAAGACTAAGGAACTGGTTGTGGACTTCGGGAGGTCCAGAGAAGGTCCATTGCCAGTTCAGATAGAGGGGGAGGAGGTGGAGGTGGTCAACAAGTACAAGTACCTCGGGCTGTGGATGGACAATAAACTGGACTGGTCATGCAACACAGAGTACCTGTATAAAAAAGCCCAAAGCCGACTGTACTTCCTCAGGAGGCTGAGGTCTTTTAACATCTGCAGGAAGCTCCTGAGGATGTTTTACCAGTCGGTGGTTGCTGGAGTACTTTTCTATGCTGTGGTGTGCTGGGGGAGCAGCACAGCAAAGAGGGACTCATCCAGGCTGGAGAAACTGATCAGGAGGGCTAGCTCTGTGGTCGGCATGAAGCTGGACACTCTGGTGACAGTGGCAGAGAAAAGGACATTAAAGAAACTGATGGACATTATGAACAATGCCAGGCATCCTCTGCACACGGCCATTAACAACCAGAAGAGTCTGTTCAGTGACAGGTTGCTTCTCCCCAAGACAAGAACTAACAGACTTAAAAACTCCTTTGTCCCACACGCCATCAGACTGTTTAACTCCTCTCTGGAGGGGAGAGGGAGGGGAAACAGGAGGACAAAGGAGGGGGGAACAACTAAGCTGTAGTGCCTCTGCACCTCACTGTACAATACCTTGTGCAATACTTTTTGTAAATAGTCAACAGTGCAATAGACTCAATACTTGAAATGTGCAATTCACTTGTATTTTTATTTTTTATTCCTATTTATTCTATTTATCCCCTTTGTATATTTTATTTATATTTGTCTCTGTATTTATATATGTGTGTGTGTGTGTGTGTGTGTGTGTGTGTGTGTGTGTGTGTGTGTGTGTGTGTGTGTGTGTGTGTGTGTGTGTATATATATAACAGTTCTGTAACTGTAACTTTGGTCGTTGCTGTGCTTTTTTTGGAAGTCGAATTTCCCAGAGGAACCCACCCGAGGGATTAATAAAGTTCTATCTTATCTTATCTTATCTTATCTTATCTTAGCTTATGTTGTTCATGAGGCTAAAGTCATCTCACTTTGGTAATGTAAAGATAATCTGGCCAATATTAAAGTTATTATAATATTAATCTGGCTGAGAAGTGGGAAGTGAACAGGCTCTCTGTTGCTTAGAAACAAGAAGTGACAAACCGTAAATCCTCTCAGTCTAAGGAGCTTGGAAAGAAAAGCGTCTGGACTTCTTTAAGTTGCTTGAAGACGTTTCACCTGTCATCTGAGAAACTTCAGTCCTCGAAAGAGTGACCTTTGTCCTTTAGATGCAGATGGACAGCTGAGTCTTGCCCTGTGGAGGTGGCTCGTCTATGTTGTGCCATGCGTTTTTCGAGGAAACCAATGTACATATCTTGGACAGAGAAGACAGAGGGTTTGAAAGACGAGTCAAAGAAGCCATCTATGTCCACTGTGAGCGACCATCTTTGAACAGAGGCGGTGGGTCAAGACACCAACTATCTGCCATCTATAATCCAGTTTTGTTTCCTGAATGAACCTCTGTCCTCCCTCACTCCCCCCGGTCTTACTGTCCGCCTTCCTACCTTCAGTGAAGAACCAGGTGAGTTTTTTACAAACCGATCTGCAGAGAAAACCTACACTTTTGACAAAAGGGGTTCTTCTCGTCCATGCCTTTCACAATCAAAACTCTTTACATATCTGTACTGTGTTCTTGCACTAGCAGAAAATGGCTTACAGAGGTGCATTAACATCCCCCTTGGCTTGCTGCATGTACGTTGGGGTTCTTTCCAGTGGACGAGAGGGTTAGTTCCCTGTGCCCTGAGGTAGTGGTATGCTTTCTCGAGCTCCGGTGGAGATTTAAGTATTTCTAGGCAATTTCTTGCCAAATAACTCAGAGAGAATGTTAGAAAAGTGAGTGGTGCGCCCACTTCCAGTGTCTTCAGGGAGGACGCGGATGTTCTGACGCCTACTACGGCTCTCCGGGATGGTGACTTTGTTCTATAGCTGGCTGTTATCTTCGCGAAGAGTGGCACACATGCTTTCAGTGACTCGTTGGCTCAGGTCTTCAGTTACAAGCTCCAAGGACAAAACTCTCTCGGCCTGTTCCTATAGGGCTTGTTGCAGTTGGTCCAGTTTTGATTCGAGGGCGTTAAATGAGGGTTTAAATTCAGATGTTAACTCATCTTGGTGCTGCTGGAGCAGCGTGGTGATAGCCTCAACTGTTAAGCTAGCATCCTCCTTTTTGTTTGCTTTTGCACTCTTAGAAGCCATTGGAAAGTGTCAAAAAGTGTTCAAAACACTAGAAGAGTGTTTGTGAGTGTAAGCGACTTAAAGGTGGCAATTGGAGGGGGGAAACTGGTCAAAGCAGAGTTAAATTCACCATAGCAGTTAGTTCCTGTGACTACTCAGGTCGCATGCTGACCAGAAGTGATGTTAGTCTTTGAATGTAATGCGATATTAAACATGTCAGCGTCATTAAAATAAGTCTGTAAGTGCCGGTACAGGAAACGTAAAGGTGTAAATGGGCTGGTTCTTATATAGCACTTTTCTACTCTCACTGAGCACTCAGAGCACTTTATACAACTCGTGCATTCACCCAATCACACAAGCACTTTATTTAAGGTCTTTAGTGCTTCTATCTAACATTCACGCTCTGATGGATGCATCGGAGGGCAACATGGGGTTAATATCTTGCCTAATGATATTTGCATGCAGACTAGAATCAAACCACCAACCTTCCAGTGAGTAGGTGACCCGCCCTGAGTTACAGCCACCCCAAAGAGTTGGGGTGTAAGAGGTGTAAGGAATAGTGTATCCTGTAAAGGAGCAGACAGAGCACTGCAGAGTCACTGAAGGTGCTGAAGGAACCAAGATAAAAGCTCCTGATTGTTCACTCGGGGTAGAAAACAGCTGATCTTAGGTCTGTGTGTGAGTCTACTGAATGAAAGAGGTGTTGGCTCCTTGCACACAACCACTTCCTCTAACTGACATCAAATGTGAGTCCTGGGAGTTTGTGAAAGCAGACCATGAGCTCATCCTCCATCATGCAGACACAGATCGCAGCCTCAGCAGTGTCTCTTGCAGAAATGTGGATCTTCTCCTGCTTCCTCATTGGCTCCATGGCCTCTTCTTTGCAAGGTGAGCTCCGTGTGCGTTCATGCTGTTTGCTTTGTTTCACTGATGCTCCTTATCAGTCAGACCATTTATAAGGAGAAACAGCACTTATTCTCAGGAGAGAAAAGTTGAGACACTAGGAAGCTAGGAGCTGCTTTTCATTGTATTTCAATAATCTGAAGGCAATCTGTGCTTGATTTCAGTCAGAATCAGAAAAAAAATCAGAGAGTTCTGCACATGTTTGTGCAAGAATTCTTATTTTTTTCTTGTGTTTTCACACAATGATCAAGGTTTAAGATGAAGCCGAAAATTCAGCCAAAAGATCAAATATGCAGGAATAACGTTGTTCCTGTGGGTCTGTATCTCTTGCTAATGCTCTCTTTGAAAACCCTTTTTTCTGTGAGGGAAGGTCTTGTTGATCTCTCACCTCAAACATAACTTGTTTCAGAGCAGATTCGGTTACCATGGCTCCTGTTTGTACTGGAGCACTGTAACCAAATAATTTTCCCAGATCAATAAAGCATTCTGATCAGAAAATGTTTAAAATACTGAAAACAGCCCCCAGAATAAATCCTGCTTGAAAATAAAGGGCAGAAAAAACGCAGTGAGTAAAAGCCTATAACCAGTGGAACACAAAGACATCCTGGGTTTGCTGAACATATTTTGCAGCACAGGATCAGGGATTTAATGGGCTGAATGATTTCACTACACTGACATGTGGACCGCAGCATGGACGTTGTAAATAATATTAGATTTTTTTGTAGCTTCTTAAAGCCATAGCTTCGGTAACAGCGACTTATCCTCCACATTTTCATTATAATAAAGTTCTGTTGCACTTTCCAATAAGCACGAGGAGGAAACAGGTGTGAGGTGTCGCAGGATGTAACTTCGTGGTTGGATGGGTCGACACAAATGAGCAATTTAGCCAGATGCTGTAATTCTACCAAGGAATTGAATTTCTACTATTACCGCTAACTCAGATTACCATGATGCAGCAGCTGGTGTCTAAATTTCAGATGGCTGCAGCGATGAGCTGCACTCACTGCTGATGGCTTTGAGTAGCCGAGGCTGTGCCATGTTTCCCACGATGCAGTGCTGACTGAAAGCCTCAACCCCAACAGCATCCAATCTTAGTTTTCAGTCTTGACTCTCGTATGCAGAAATGTCTCAACAAGTTCTCAATGTTTTTATTGAGATGATGTCAATTCTAAAAAAATCCTATTAGTGGAGAACAGGGATGGTTGTAACAAAGGGCATAGCTTTCACCAAGAAGGGATACACAAACAATCGTGTAATCGGGTCCAAATGTTGCACTTCCCTACCCGACCTTGCATGTAAAATTGCAAAGCTCTGTAAAGAAGGACTCATAATTTAAAGGAAAATCACTGATTTCCACTAAGATATGATGGAAGTTGTATTTTTGTAAAGAGATGTCATAGATATAAAGTGAGGCATTTCATCTGTGCTTATTTGAAACCATCGTGCTGTGACAGGAACAGTGTTGGTCAAGTTACTTGAAAAAAGTAATCAGTAATTAATTACTGATTACTCCCCCCAAGAAGTAATCCCGTTACTTTACTGATTACTTATTTTCAAAAGTAATTAATTACTTAGTTACTTAGTTACTTTTTAAAAACACGATTTACAACCTGAAGAGGTGATAAAGTGATAGATCTTTCAGCCCAATTCTACTTTTTCTACATAATCCATCATACAAAATGTAATCAAATGGAAACGTCTCTTTTTTTAACTTGTTTTATCAGTTTTAATCTTTTAACTTTATGCATCAAGCAAAACATTTAATTATATGCAACATTCTCTGACTTGAATAAATTAGTTTAACATTTAAACCTATTTTCTACACATTCCAGCACATAAAATAAAATATTTTTTGTGTTTTCACTCACTCTTTCAAACAGATGCAAATAAAACACAGCAGAAAATAAATAAAGTCAAAGACTCAGCGGTCCTTTTGCTCTATTTTCACCTGTAAAGCAGGAGCAGGGTAGGCGGAGGGTTACCCTGGTGTAGGTGTGCTGCGGTCAGTTGAAGAATCCGCGCGAGTGTCTCTGTGAGTTTCCCATCACGTCGTAGCTACTCGGTGCTTGCTCGGAAGTTTAGGGGTTTTTTTCGCTGTAAAAAGAAGTTTTCTTCCCACGCACAATGCTAATGGACACTAATGTTTTTGTCACTTTTTATGGAATCAAACTCAAAGTAAGGTCAGTACTTCCACACTTTAAACGCTGCACGCTCATACTCTCTCCCGCACTCGATATATTATCCATTGTTGATCTGCACACAGCTGCTGTCACCAACGTCGCACTTGCTTACGTCACTGTCATGAGACATTCTCGCAAAAAAAATCACGGTTTTAGTAACGCAGTAACGCAGCGTTCCTACGGGAAAGTAACGGTAATCTAATTACCGATTTTGCAATAGTAATCCCTTACTTTACTCGTTACTTGAAAAAAGTAATCAGATTACAGTAACGCGTTACTGCCCATCTCTGGACAGGAAGCTAAAGAGAGGCTGACAGGGGTGTGAACGGCTGTAACACCTTTAAAAAAATGGTTAAAACGAATCCCAAGACTGTGAGGGGGTTTAAAAAATTACACAGTTCCTCTTTAAGCCAGGTGCACATTTTCCAGCAACAGGTGACCATGACTTGAAAGTCAGAGATGATAACATCTAAGCAACATTGTCAAACATGAGGCCTGGGGGCCAAAATTGGCTCAGCAAAGATTCCAATCCGCATCTTCCCCCCACAGTCTTTCACAGAATGGTGAAACCCTCCTCAAGCTTTACTTCTGTTGAGGTGGATCAGTGATCCTGCAGAGTCCTGTCCTCCCTGTGATGGAGGGAGATGACGTCACTCTGCTCTGTAAAACAAAGACCACTCCCTCCAACCTCCCAGCTGCTTTCTATAAAGATGGCTCCCTCATCAGGAAGCAGCCTACAGGTCACATGACCATCCAGCATGTTTCCAGGTCTGATGAAGGCCTCTACAAGTGTGACATCAGCGGTCATGGAGAGTCTCCATCCAGCTGGATCACTGTCACAGGTGACACACTCACCTGTCTGTGTTTCTGCAGGTTGGAATGAGACTGTGACAAAGACACCAACTGCAACACCTCCGCCCACAGCCGCATCCACCTCTTTTTATCTTCTGATGTGCGTGTTGTTGTCCGCTGGGTCAGTCTGCCTTGCGCTTTTGCTGTTCTTAATGGTTCTGCTGGTGAGAAAGTATGTTTACGATAAACCAGGTGAGAAACAGAATAATTCATTTCAAATTTCAAAAACATTTAAGAAATGTTTAAAAGTTTGTTTTTTAAAGTCCGTTATTATTGTTTACAGTTTGCTGCATTTCAGCTTGTAAGAAAGAAACTCGACATCAGATAACCTACTACTGTGACATCATAAGGGCAGACCGTCAAGAGCAGCCAATCAGACGGAGCACAGGTACTTTTTCATGCACCAATGGTGTCTTTGTGGACTTCTTCAGTTTTAACCAACCTGTTAAAAACGTTTCATCAAACAACACTTTACAGAATCCACTTCCTTAAATATTTCCAATCCTGCATTGGTTACATCCCTGTTTTGTTAAAAACTCAAAAAATGGTGCTGAGCAGAGTTCGAAGGTCAAACTGCATCATCTTCATCATCATTTTCTTTTATTTCCCAACTTTTCCCACAAACAGCAGCTGTGAAACAGTGACATGTTTTTCATCCTGTCCTGTTCACAATGGAACAAACAATCACCGTTTCATTCAACAGTGTTTTTTCCCATATGGAAAAGAAATAGTAAAAACATGTATGATTTACTCATGAAAGTGGCCACTTTCTCATTACTTTCATATATATTTTTTAGTAAGTATACAAAACATACAAGTTTCATTATATAATTTTTCAAGGGATCTTATATGTGTTTTCACTCTTGTATGCTTTTCATACAAGTTTCATACAAGACAGATAAAAACTTTATAAGATTTATATATATCTTTTCCATATGGGTTCTTTCATGTGAATAATAATCACATTAATCAAACTTAGAGCTATCACTTTATACCCTTTAAGTCCCTCCTCCACGGATCTGCCCATGCTTTAATCAGCCTTTTATTCACCACGTATTTTATTTGTAGGTTTCATTTTGTACTTCGTGTAACATCCTGACATCCTGACCAGCTCATATAGCCATTCCCTGATTCAAAGGAATCCCTGTGTTTGCATGTTTTTGTTTAATTCAGTGTCCTTTTTTCTACCAACACACTAAAACAGAGTATGAATGATCTGACCGTTGTCTTCTTAATGTTTCCTGCAGTTTTTATACCAGCGGCGCTGCTATCACTGCACTGATGTCCTTTTGTGTTTTTTTTTTTTTTGTTTTTTTTTTTTTTTTTATTGTGCAGAGACTGATCCAGCTGCAGGTCATTCAACAGCGAGAACAGAAGATGTCAGTTATGCGGAAATCATCATAAAAGACACGGGAAACAGGTCAAAGAGAGGTATGGTCACTCCGCTTTGTCTCCTCTGTCTGTGGCTCCTGTTGTGTGGAGTGGTCAGCTAGGGTCAGACACAGGGTGGAGGTCAGAGCAGCCGTTCTCTGCCGGTCACTGGTATCAAACTCATTTTACATTGTGGGCCAAAAATAGTCATGTGATTATCGTGGAGCAGTGAAACTCAACTTTCTGTCAGTGTAAAGAAACTTAATTAAACAGTTAAACCCATACATACATACATACATGCATCTGGAAAAAGGAAGCACTGAGTTTCACTTGTGGGACTTTGAAACTGTTCAGGGTGCACCGAGTTTAGAATTTAAAGTGCTGGTTTAATGCAAACCTGGCCACATAAAGAGGACCACTATATTATTTTAACTCTGGTTGGTCTGGTAACTTTTCGTTATGATGACAATTAAAATTTTTGTTATGTTTTTGTATATCCTGTTCATAGCCTGTACATAGCTTGTACTCACTACAGCCTGTACATACTTATAGGTATAGAATATTCACAACATACTTCATACCGTGTACATTATAACATACCATAATAGACCCATTTCTGTAATATACTTACATATCTATACTATTGCTAATATATATTGTAATATATCTATATCACTAAAGCACTTCTGGATGGATGCAAACTGCATTTCGTTGCCCTGTACCTGTGGATGTTCAATGACAATAAAGTTGAATTCTATTCTATTCTATTCTAAAATAACTGGACATAAATATAATTTTAAGAGAGCTTTTCTGCAGAGTTGGTTATTTTTCTCCAGTTGTTGACCTCTTTCTGTTTTCTGTGTGTGTTCAGAGTTTCAGCCAGAGCCAAATGTCATCTACTCCACAGTGAAGTAATCCACCAGTCCAACCATTGGGGTCCATGTGGTCTTCGCCGGCTCTGCCAATCAAACCAGAGAGCATTTTCTTCTTAATTTTCTGTGTGTGTTCGTTTTTAATCCACTTACCTTCATAAGCCGGTTCATAACACTCATAATACAAGACAAATTTTTCATGACAATACATTTTGTAAAAGGTAGTAAAAAAAATCAAATAAAACTTTATAATCTTTATCTTTTAGTCAGCTTTGTCTCAGCAAACCTCGTGCTTTGCATGTAGCATCCTGAAGAGCTCCGGCTGTCTATGCAGGAGAAACTTTGCTTTCACTTCTTCCTTTTGTGGTTTTTTCATGAAGATGTCTGATGGAAAATGTGAGTTGTTGTGGCTAATCAACATGCATCTGCCTTTGGAACAGATAAAGAACAAAAACAAATAGTATCTGCAGCCGCAGACTATACACAGTAGGAACATCAACCAGTGTGGAAACTTCAGAAATGTATAGACTGGTATGTGGGAGGAGGTTAGGGGCAACTTTCACATTAAAACCATCCAATATATAAAATACTATAAATTACACATAAGCCAATTTCCATTAGCATACATTTGAAATTTTATATATTCCAGGGTGTCACAATACGGCTGTGTGCAGGCAAGAGTAGGACCCAGACGGAAACTCAGAGACAAAAAGTACACTCAAAAAACATAGCTTTATTGCTGGCATGGAGTGGCAAAAACTAAACTGGGAAAACTAAAGCACAAGAAGCCACAGGGAAAAATCACACAGCTATGAGGGAGGACACAACACTGACAAAGAGAAACATGGGGCTTAAATACACTGAGGGATAACGAGGGGGAATGAGCCACAGGAGGAGAGCACAGCTGGGAGTAATTAGGCAGGACGAGACAAGGGAAGCAAAACTAGAAACATTAACATAGGACAGACTGTGAAAGTAAAACAGGAAACACACTGACGGGACTCAAGACATGTAAACTTAACAGACTGGGGAGACAGAACATAGGGACCTGAAACATGGAACAGAAAGGCACAGTAGACACAACATGAACATAACGCCACAGGGGAAGAGTAAAACAAAATGCAGGAATACAGGACCTCTTTCAAAATAAAATGGGAAACATAATGAAATGCAAACATGACAACATAAGAAACACAGACATGAAGCACATGAAGGACAAGGGAGACTTAACGGGGTTGGATACACAAGGGGAATCTAATAACAAATGAACTTAGATAACCTAATGAACAAAATAAACTCAAACTTAAAACGCTGGGTCAAAAGACCCAGGATCATGACACAGGGAGGCATTTGGGGTGAGAGCTGAACAATGTCTGAACAATCCCATGTTGTCTCTCATCCTTCATGCACTTTTGTTTAAAAAAATTCAGTTAATGATAACAGTTGAAACTTCCTGCCATCAACTGGTGATAAATGACAACCTGCCACTTTCCAGAGACGTGCAGTTCGTGGGATTAGTTTAATCGGTGAATATAATTGGCACACAGCTGTGAATGTTAGTGCAAAAGCTTGTTTGTCTGTCTATGGTAGAGAACCAGGCTCAGGGAGGGGTGGCCATCTGCTGCAACTGGATGTGGTTGAGGGGAGGAAGACGGGACAAAGACCTGCAAATGTTAGTAGACAGTGTTTAAAATCATGTCAAGTCCTGAGTGTCAAATGTCCCCCCATGCAGGGTGATAACAAGTTGGATTACAATCACACATCAAACTGTTTCCATTGAATCCTCTAATAATTTATATTTTTTCAAAGCTGTGATCCTATGCAGTACCTTTTTTTGAACAACCACGACAGAAGCTACAATACATGATTAATGGAAGAAAAAATCAAAACAAAAAAATAAATAAGATTATCTATTTTTATCAGAATAAAGCCAGGCCTGGAGCTTCAAAACAGAATCAATGTCTGATAAAGATTCAGCAAAAAAAGACGACGTCTCACAGGATTATTTACTTTATTTATTTAACAGTCTTCCTTTGATTTGAGGTTGAGAGTGTGTGCAGTGCAATGAGACCAGATAGTGGGAAACTGAGAGGAGGGAGAGACACATGTCTGAGCATGAAGGTGAAATAACAGAAGTAGTTGTCATGAACCAAAGTTCTCACATATACAGGACCCAGAAGCAGACTCATCACAAATGTCAGTGAACATTACCTGAAAAAAGAAAAAGGGGGGACACCAGAGTGATTTTCAGTTTCTTCTCTCTTGCAGGAGTTTAATGGAATGAGGAGAGAGCATGAAGATGCCCCCTAGTGGAGGATGGAGCCAATACCAATAGACCCCAAGGCTAACTAGCTTATTAGTAACGTACAGATTGTGATTCCCTAAATAAAATGACACAAACATTAATGCAACATGAAAAATAATAATTTAATTTAGTTTTTCAACCAAAGTACACATTACATTATATTTAGGCATATGTCAACTAATATGAGTTCATATTTACTATATCTCTTTCATATACTATAGTTCATATACTATAGTTCATATACTATATCTCTTTTGTGAACCTTTGTTTTTACTGTCAACTGGACACACACCAACTTTAACAATCCTCCAGTTTTATAGTGTTACTCTTTATGCAGTAATAAGAGCTTTCTGTGGGTGTTTTTAATCACAGTTCCTTATCCGAATGGTGAATTAGAGCTAAGCAGACTTCACACTTCAGTTTACCCTTTAACCCTTATTTGTTAAAGGCTATAGTAAATCATCTGCATCAAACAAGAAAAAAAATGTTATTCTTTTATTTCTTGATACATGCTCAATCATCCTGGCAAGTAAATCCCCAAAAGTTGATTCTGTTCATCTGGACGTAGCGTTTTGTGCGAAAAGCGTTTCATCACTCATCCAAGTGACTTCTTCGGTCTCAGCTGACTGCAGGTTTCCCCAATCTTATAAACAGTACATTTGCATAATGACTGAAACCAGCCCACTGAAGGAACAATGGGTTGGGAGGTCAGTTTCTTCATCATAATTAGGCAAATTCTCGTGATCATTGATCAACAACCACTCTTTCAAGGATGATTATGTACACATCCTGGACAGGTAGTGAGTGACTGGTTTGAGCGCGGAGTCAAGGAGGCCATTTACGTGAAAAGGGAAAGACCATCTCTGAATCGAGGAGGGGGACTAAGGGTTCATCTGTCACCATCTTACAATGCTGCACTGTAAACCCCAACAGTCTACCTGACTTATAAAGTTTGTGGATATAACAATTGAAATTGCTCAAAAAGTTAAAACAACTTAAAACTTTTCTGTTCGGTTAACGATTCAAACAGCTATATTTGTACATGGCTTAGAAGTTAAGAGTAAATACTGCTTTCTTAATTATGATTTTTGAGTAAATGTTTTTTTTCCGAGCTCCGCATGTGTACGTCATGACGTTTTCACTCTAACCTGAACGACGTTGACAGAAAATTCTGTTCAATATGGCTGCCCTTCTCGAGCGACTGGAGAGCACATTTGGAGAAACTTGTAAGTAAAACGGAACCTTTGTTATGTTTATTTTTTCCGTAAAAAAGCAAGTATATTAATATGTTGCAGGCAAGAACTTCTTTTCGAATGCGCTGTTGTGTTAAAAAGCACAGACCCAGGTGGTGAATAGTTGTTCGCTGTTGTTCGCACTCTTTTTCAAACATAGATTATGTCGTCAGTTTTACCCGATTAAAACAGTTTTACTAAGAATCACACATAAAGGGTCTTAGTGATGTTTTAACGACCCCTTGCCAACGCAAGAAAGTTGGCGTTTTTACAACAGCAGCCTCATCGTTCGGCAAGTTTTTTTCTCCTCTCATTAGCATCATTCAAAAGTGACTTAGCTAGCAGTGGCAACTTCTATCTAAAACAATTGAAATATAGCAAGGTGTTGTATATTTAGTGCGCTAATAAGGTTTTCAATATTTTTATTTTTTCTTCCAAGGCTGAAGACCGAAGACAAAAAGACAGAAGAAAAAAAAAATTCAGACTGCAATTAATTTCAGGTGGAGACAGTAAACACAGGTGAGTTGAAAGATCTATTGAAGAAACCTTTCTTCATGGCCATTAAAACATTTTTAGGTTAAAAGACCTGTGTCATGAATCGCTGTGCGGCAGGCAGGAGTTGGACCCAAAATGCAGGACTCGGACTCAGGGGATGAACTCAAAAATCACAGCTTTAATTGCTGGTCACAGAAAACGAGCATACAAAACTAAACTGGGAAAATATAAACTCACACCTTGCAGTAGTGATGGCCCGCTTGAAGCTGACGCTCCGGAGCGTGTGTCGAAAAAAACAACACACTGGTTCAGAAGCACTGTGTCGAGGCTTGCTTCGTTTGGCAAAAGTCACGTGACCAGTGACGTCCGAAGCTTCATTACGCACGTAACTGCTTCGGTACCTGATTCAAACGGATATAAGGAAGTGAATCATCCACGGGATTCGTGGAGTGTGTTGATGGTGACAGAGAGCGAAGAGGTGATCATTCCACTGACAGATATGGAGCCAGCGAGGAAGAGAGGACATTCTGGCCTGTGGGAATATTTTGAGTTGATTTTGCTCAATTCATTTTATCTGCCGAAGTGAAAAACTTGAAATGTCCAAAATCATGTTTTCATAATGTAAATATCATTACAGCATATGACTTTAGGAACACTTCCATGTGAATTAAAGCTAATGAAGACTACAAAAATGTATTTGACACTATACGTACATGACATTGCTACACAGTTTAGAAAATCATTTTGTTTATTGTTTTTAGGTGATAGTCTGCAGGACCCAGGAATACCTGCATATCTACCAACTTGCAGTGTAGTTCCTGCACTCCACAGCCTCTTCTGTTCCATGCAAGTGGATTTTCTCCAGGGCAGGAGAAACTATTTCTAAGAAAAGAAACAGACTCAGCCAGCGCACAGTAACACTAATCCTCTTTTTAACTGTAAATAACAAAAGGGCTACCTGACATAGAGCATGTTTTTACTTTGCAAGTTCTTGATTAGGGGTGGGTTTTGATTATCGCCTTTCTGATTACAATCCATGCTAAATTGAATAAAGTGATATTGATTCATTAAAATCCCGTGTCGATTTGTAAATTAACGTTATTATGCCTGAAACGCCAGCATCTCAGGTTAAACCTCACAACATGTCGTCAAACACCATACAGCTAAAACAGTAACTGGGAGCAGGTTTACGGATTCTGCATACAAACGGGAACACAGAGCGCGGACCCGACGCGTCAGAGTCAGATTTTGGTGCGTCGTCGGGTCCGCGCTGTGTTTGCCTCTTTTTTTTTTCCGCTGGCTTCTGCAGCTGCAGGTTTCATAACTCTCTGTTTACATCTCTAATTAAGTCTCACATGTGTCAGCTTTCTTTTAATAGATACGAAATTATGGATATATACTGTTAAATGATCAGAATTGTAATATTTCTGACTGAGGCAAAACTTTCCAGATTCCAATCAAATTGAATCGGATCCTGTATCGAATCAAAAATGATTCTACAAATCAGTGACGATGCAGCCGTACTCAGCTCCCTAAGCATTTTCCCTTTCCAGTTCACAATCAATCCCACCCCTAGGTCAAAAATATGTATAGGACAATTGGCCTCATCTAATATTTTGTATGAACCTGTCCAGCTGTCCAGTGATTAAACGACAAGTAGATGGAGGCAGGACTTCACAGCAGGGGCATACTCCATAATGTGCTGTGCATTCTCATATGTATATTATATATATTGCTCACTTATTGTATTTACCAACATCAAGGAGTTATGAGCAAAGAAAGGCCACACCATAGTGCATGTTTAAATAGGGAAAGTTTATTGATCAAAATGTATTACGCAAATACGCATTACATTTTTTTCAGCCCCCCAATCGAGAAAACAAAACCAATTACATGTTCGAAGCAACGGAACGGTGGCCCAATATCAGAGAGAACTCCACTCTTGAGTGAGCAGTGATGATTGAGCAGTCCGTTTTATTTTGCAGATTCAAGCTGCTCTTCAAAATTTTCACCACCAGATGTCACCGGAGAGGACTGTGTTGAAAAGCTTCGAGTAATGAACCGTTTTTCAATACAAGCTTCAGTGCTTCAGAAAGCTTCATTTGGCCATCACTACCTTGCAGAGAGACACACGAGGAAACACACAGCTTGAGGGACGACGCAGCACTGACTCAGAGAAACACAGGGTTTAAATACAATGGGAAGTAACGAGGGGAATGAGACACAGAAGGAGAGCACAGCTGGGAGAAATCAGAACTGACGAGACAAGGGAGCAAAGTAGGATACACTCACATGAGACACAGACCTTCAAAGTAAAACAGGAATTAGCACAGATGCAAACTAGACTGGGAGACAGAGCAACTAAGAAGCACAGAGGGCAGCTACCAAATACTCAGAACTAAACAGAATACAAGAACACCAAACTAAGACACTACACTAAAGAACAAGCTGGGACAACAAAGAGAACTAAGAACATAATACAAAAAACTCAGAGGCACAAGAAACTCAAAACACTGGGTCACTGACCCAGGACCTTGACAACCTGTTTGTTTGTTTTTTAAATCATGCCCTGGCTTTGTCACACTGAATCATGTTGAAAAGATATATTTTCATGGCTCCCCCCATTACCATTTCCCTGTACTTCTTTCTACCAGTCTATTTTATTTTGTGACATTAACATCTTAAATGTACCCCTAATTATTAATAGCTGTGTTAGTATTTATAATGCATTTTTTTTTATCATGTGCAGCTCTACCAAGGGTCAGTGGCATAGTTCACCTTTTGTGGTAAGTTATAACACTTCATATGTGGTCACATAAGTAAGTTGTTTCATCAGTTGTTCAGTTCTTATAAAATGTTGTATAATTGTACCAAATCACTGAGGATACATCCAATGTGTAAATCACAATCAACAATTTTACTGTGATATTCGCTCGTGTTTAGAGAATCTCCATTATCTTTGTTACTGAGTTTCCATTTTTGTAGGGCCAAATTTGTATTAAAAATTAATATTTTCATATGATGTGAAATGACTCAATCATTTCTAATTTTTAGAAGAAACCATTCATTAAGTCCCTTAAGGTGAAGATTTCATATATTGATAATGATAAAATTAACACAAATTAAAAGTTTCACTGATAAACACAATTTTTCCTTGCTTTGAACCCCATGTTCTATATAGATTACAGCTCTGATCTGGAGAACACTATTTTAAAATACTGTGTAGGGTTTTTGTCAAATGATTAAGAAACAGACTCTCTGTCAC
The DNA here is from genome assembly GCF_057381915.1 of Diplotaxodon limnothrissa. Classification (NCBI taxonomy): domain Eukaryota; kingdom Metazoa; phylum Chordata; class Actinopteri; order Cichliformes; family Cichlidae; genus Diplotaxodon; species Diplotaxodon limnothrissa. The sequence goes on from NC_140598.1 coordinate 30,744,041, forward strand.
AAGAGACAGAAAGGTTGTATCTTAAAAGAAAAGTCTCCAAAATTTAGTAGAGTCTGATGTCATGCAGTTTCATAAACATGTATTCTCCCCAAAGAATGACACCTGAAAACTTTGCGTTAAATGAACTTTTCTTTTCCCTTTTTAGGAGGCGCCTGATATCAACGTGAAACGCACTGCAGTACTTCGTGCCCTTCCTGTATACCTGCGGGATGAGGACCCAGAATTCTTTTAGACATGTAATGTAAGTGTATTTTTGCATTACTTAAATTCTGCCAGTAAGATAAAATGCTATGGATTTTTTTTAAATACAATTTAATACCCTAGCAGCTACCAAATTGTACAAACAAAATACCCTCTCTTTAGAAAACCCTCACACACAAACACACACAGGTCAGGAGCAGGGCACAGGCGTATCACAGCACTATGGCTATGCTGCAGGTGGCCCAAAAACCAGGCTGAAGTGAAGATTTAGTTTCTTTTTGAGATAAAGTCATGAAATAAAAAATTACTTTTTTTTAGAAAAATAACAAAAATACAAATTATGTAATGCAAGAAGCTAACACGTTAATGTACATTTTTCAAAAAAAAAAGTAGAGTACCCTAACTCGTTACAAAGTAACCCACTACACTGCTGAATGTTTTGCTAGATTACAGGTCATGCTTGTCACATTCTCTCAAACCAACCTTACTTATTTAATTGGGGCAATCGTGGCTCAAGAGTTGGCAGTTTGTCTTGTAATCAGAAGGTTGCCGGTTTGAGCCCTGGCTCCGACAGTCTCGGTCGTTGTGTCCTTGGGCAAGACACTTCACCCGTTGCCTACTGGTGGTGGTCAGAGGGCCCGCTGGTGCCAGTGTCCGGCAGCCTCGCCTCTGTCAGTGCGTCCCAGGGTGGCTCTGGCTACAATGTAGCTGCCATCACCAGTGTGTGAATGTGTGGATGACTGAATGTGTAAAGCGCTATACAAATACAGGCCATTTACCATTGATACTATGTCTATTCCAGGCGGATGCATTGGATGAGTCGACCCTCATTGACACTCCAGTTGCCCTTCTCACTGTGGTTACCGACAGCGCTTCCCAGTCCAGTCCATTTTACTTCCTCAAGCATGGCTGTTGTGGTGAAAGGCGACTAGGTGATGCGTGATATTCCCAGATTTGCAAATGCATTTGCTTTATTGTTTGGCTTGATCTATGCTCTGCATTTAGACTACCCCAGGAAGCTGGTTCACACATTTGCCTTTGTCCAAAATATCTTCATGGGGCTTGATGACGGCAAACCCCTGCCTACATGCTCTTAAGGAATATAAGGCAATGTTTGTTAGGACACGCACTCTGTTACTGAGCACTTTGTTTGAAGCACTTTAAGTTTACTACAGGCTTTGGGTGGATTTAACTCCATCAGTTTACCTAATTTTCCTATACTTGACTGCCTTATCTGGTTATTTGTAAGCTGATCGTCTTTGTACCCATTTTAAAAAATTGTTTTTCATTTCTATTTAAAAAAAAGTGATTAGTATTTGACTTTTTGTTTTGCATTTTTGTGTATTTTGAGAAAGATGCAATTAGGACTGATGTCGTCCTTTGTGATTTTATAAAAAGATAAATGTTCTACACAGAATTTATAATGCTCACTTTATGGTGCCGATGTCCATGTTAGTTGTTTTATAAAAACATTTGTGATGTTTTTAAATTTTCATGAAAAAATGTTAAATAAACAAAATGTAAAGTAACTGAATTTCTGTACTTTTTTTTTTAGTAGTCTACACTCAAACATTGAAACATAAATATCTTTTAATTAATAATCAGATAATTTGAGTTTAGGTTGTAATATAATTGCATCAAAATAATAAACTACAAGAAACACAAAAATATTGAAATTAAAGTATACAGTCTTTGAGTAAAGCTCAATTAATAAAATATAAAATATAATTTTAAATTTTTAGGTTAACAATAAATACAAATTTTGAGTACTCCCATACTTAGAAGATATGAGTTTGTGTACTTAAATCTTTTGAGGTAATCAGTTTCCACAAAAGTTTTAAGTTCAGTCAACTTGTTCGGGTTTACAGTGTGTGATTGCAGCCATTCCCCAACTCTCTGTGAATGGGACTCATGGTTATTGATCAGTGGGCTTTGGTCAACAGTCGGCTTTTTTTGGCGATTTGGCGCTATATAAATAAAATAGAATTGAATTGGTTATTGATCAATGGTCATTAGAATTTGCATAATTATGATGAAGGAACTGACCTTCCACTGAAGGATCAGTGGGCTGGTTTCAGTCATTGTGCAAATGTACTGTTTATAAGACTGGGGAAATCTGCAGTCAGACTGAAGAAGTCTACTGAAAACGCTATGTCCAGATGAACAGAATCAACTTTTGGGAGTTGTTTTTTTTTACAGATTTGTGTTGGAAACCTCTTTTTTATTTTAAGATCTATCAGGGATTAAATGTATAGTGAAACTTATTTACGCTAACAAAAAGTGGAGTTTCACTCATCTGATCCACTTGGGTTGGTGGGAAAAACAGGGACTTCTCTTTGGTGTAGTATGAATGGCAATGCAGAAGCTTTTTATCAACACAGAAACTGTAAATCTTATTTAAAAAACCAAAAACAGGTAAGTCTAAAAATCTGTCCTGTCATTCAAATAAACAGTGAAGGGGAGATTTAGCTGTTGGCTCGTGCCAGCTTACCTGATAGTAATTGTTTCTGGGTTAGCATGTGGCCCTGCCCCCTTGCTTCGGCAGAAGTATGGAAGCCCATACATCCCAAAATTGTTTGGAGTATGACATTTCCATGCCGATAGAGGATGGATATGATCGGTGTGTGTTGTGCTTGTCCCCAGAACATGCTTTATTATCCAGAGAAACCCATGAATCCTGCATGAATTGCTTATCTTGCCAGCACGGACTGCAGAAGCCCTTGGTGATTTGCCTCTAACGTGCTCCCTCCTGGGGAGGGTGTCGGGTGTCAAAGCAGTCTGATACATCAGCCGGCAAGCGTGAGTTCTCCAGCCTGCAGCGCTGGCTCCTTCTCCAGTGTATTGCCAGTGGGTCGCTGGTTTGCTGACCCCCTCAGTGAGCTGAGCTTCCTGGCTGCACCAGTGTCTTATTCGGTTTACTCTTGCTGCTGCAAACAGCATGGAGCAGCTGCTGGGTGCTGCGGACGGACCTTGGGTTCACATCCCTAGCTCGGCCCTCTACTTCAGCGGATGCGCTGCTGCTGCAGGCTGTGTTCCCCTGGAGTATTGCCTGCGGTTTGCCCGTTTACGTGTCAGTCAGACCTCGCTGTGTCTGGTACATCAGCAGGCAGGTGAGTTCTCCAGCCTGAGGCGCTGGCTCCCTGTCTGGTGTATTGCCCGTGTGTCGCTGGTTTACACGGCCAGCGGGGGCCCGCTCAGTGAGCTGAAACTTCCTGACTGTCCACGAGTGTCTCATTCGAGTTCACTCTTGCTGCTCCACCAACTGTAAACAGCACGAAGTGGCTGCTACACCCTACTGATGGACCTTTGGATCAAAGCCCCACTTGGGCCCTTCACTCTTAGTGGACTAAGCCACCATCCCCAGTCTTCGGATGTCGTGGGTCAGCTGCTTGGCTCTGGGGACAGAACTGGGGCTGCGTCTCTACCTCGGGCATCCCGTGTCCCTTACTTGGCCATCCACTCCGCAGCAGTGGCGGGCTGACCTGAAGTGGCCACTCAATTACAGTCCTTGCGTCCTATGGGACTTGCTCAGGCTAGTCTTGCGTCTGGCAGACTGATGCCTCCGCCCCCCGGCTCGGCCTTTGTGTCTGGTGAAGCCCTGACCGAGGTGGCGTATATATATGTATATTTGTAAATAGTTCATTGGTACTTTCACTCTGTGATTCGGGTGCAATGTCTCCTCGCAGGGTGTCTGTCTTACATAGTTACCCTGTATATATACAGGGAGTGAAGAATTATTAGGCAAGTTGAATTTTTGAGGAATAATGTTATTATTGAACAACAACCATGTTCTCAATGAACCCAAAAAACTCATTAATATCAAAGCTGAATGTTCTTGGAAGTAGTTTTTAGTTTGTTTTTAGTTTTAGCTATTTTAGGGGGATATCTGTGTGTGCAGGTGACTATTACTGTGCATAATTATTATTCAACTTAACAAAAAACAAATATATACCCATTTCAATTATTTATTTTTACCAGTGAAACCAATATAACATCTCCACATTCACAAATATACATTTCTGACATTCAAAAACAAAACAAAAACAAATCAGCGACCAATATAGCCACCTTTCTTTGCAAGGACACTCAAAAGCCTGCCATCCATGGATTCTGTCAGTGTTTTGATCTGTTCACCATCAACATTGCGTGCAGCAGCAACCACAGCCTCCCAGACACTGTTCAGAGAGGTGTACTGTTTTCCCTCCTTGTAAATCTCACATTTGATGATGGACCACAGGTTCTCAATGGGGTTCAGATCAGGTGAACGAGGTGGCCATGTCATTAGTTTTTCTTCTTTTATACCCTTTCTTGCCAGCCACGCTGTGGAGTACTTGGACGCGTGTGATGGAGCATTGTCCTGCATGAAAATCATGTTTTTCTTGAAGGATGCAGACTTCTTCCTGTACCACTGCTTGAAGAAGGTGTCTTCCAGAAACTGGCAGTAGGACTGGGAGTTGAGCTTGACTCCATCCTCAACCCGAAAAGGCCCCACAAGCTCATCTTTGATGATACCAGCCCAAACCAGTACTCCACCTCCACCTTGCTGGCGTCTGAGTGGGACTGGAGCTCTCTGCCCTTTACCAATCCAGCCACGGGCCCATCCATCTGGCCCATCAAGACTCACTCTCATTTCATCAGTCCATAAAACCTTAGAAAAACCAGTCTTGAGATATTTCTTGGCCCAGTCTTGACGTTTCAGCTTGTGTCTTGTTCAGTGGTGGTCGTCTTTCAGCCTTTCTTACCTTGGCCATGTCTCTGAGTATTGCACACCTTGTGCTTTTGGGCACTCCAGTGATGTTGCAGCTCTGAAATATGGCCAAACTGGTGGCAAGTGGCATCTTGGCAGCTGCACGCTTGACTTTTCTCAGTTCATGGGCAGTTATTTTGTGCCTTGGTTTTTCCACACGCTTCTTGCGACCCTGTTGACTATTTTGAATGAAACGCTTGATTGTTCGATGATCACGCTTCAGAAGCTTTGCAATTTTGAGACTGCTGCATCCCTCTGCAAGATATCTCACTATTTTGTTGTGGGCAGTCTGAGGTACACCTGTGCACTACTCATGATGTCAGATCAGCATCCTGATGTGGCACACCTGTGAGGTGGGATGGATTATCTCAATATGGCAGATGTGCCCACTACCACATATTTGGACTGATTTGTGACCACTGTTTGGGAGGGATGGTTATATTGTGTATCTGGAATGAATTTTAGGTCTCTACGTCCATCCCATGGGGAATGGGAGCAGTAACAAAGGTGTTGCGTTTATATTTTTGTTGAGTGTATATATATATATATATATATATATATATATATATATATATATATACACACACACACACACACACACACACACACACACACACACACACACACACACACACACACATATATATATATATATATATATATATGTATATGGTCGCGACCAGTGAAGGCGCTGCAGGGAAAACAAGTCCTTTTTTTGTCTTGCCGCTTTTGCATGCACAACGGTGGGCCTGAGTGAAGATTTTGTTTTTTTTTTCTATAGTGTTTTGCCCATTTGGGGTCATGTGTCAGTTGCCGTCCCTTTTTAACCCGTGTCGATTTGTTCTTAAACGGTTCCCCACAGTGCTTGTCCTGTCACACGGGCAATCATACAGTTTTATCGTTTTTAATAAGATAAAGCTTTTTAATTGTTTTTAGCTGCCGCTGTTACTTTTATTTTGTATTCAAAATTAAACTCTTTTAACTGACTGTGCGCCTATGGCTCTGTCCTATTTTAAATAGGTACCTACCACGGGTCACACATAGAATATGTGATGGAGTGGAGAGAGAGTCTCGATATGATAGAGAATGTACAGTTACATTGTAACCTTGGCTCTCTGAGTGAGAGACTCTCTCTCTCTTCAGGCCGCTTGGAGATGCATCCTGATCAAACTATCACCAGTGTTTGCACAGCTGTTTTTTATGCACAAGCTGTGGAAGAAGTGTAAGAGTGTCTTAAAGAAATATCCACATGCCACGACCAAGGTCATACCCCGTACATATAGAACGTAACGGCGTGGAAATAGTCTTTCACTCAGAGAACAAAGGTTACAATGTAACCATATGTTCACTCAATGCTCAGTAAACATCAGGTTCACAGAATCTGTTACTTGTTTTAAAATATAGTCTACTCCATTTCCACCAAGCCTCTTACTTCCTACTTAAACACAATCAATCAGTCAATCAATAGTTATTAGTGGTAGTTTTTTAAAAGTGTTATAAGTGAACTGCTGTTATTTTGTACTTACCTGCAAACACACAGACAAAAAGCAGCAGAGTACAGCAGAGCGACTCACTCGCTGCAGTCATTTTCTCCTTTTTCCAGTTCAAACTCCAGCTGTTAAAAATCCAAGGATGCTGATTTTTTCAGGAACAAAATCTGAAACTGTAGATATCAGGTAACTGCTTTTAACAGTCTTTGTTTGATTTGAGGTTGAGGGTGTGTGTGCAGTGGAAAATCAGTTAGTGGGAAGGCAGGAGAGATGCATGTCTGAACATGAAAGTTAAATAACAGTGAAATAACAGCAGTAACTAGGAATGTGGGCTTGACCGAGGACCCAGTTCTGCTCCTGTTTTACATATATCATAAATACACAGAAAGTAACGAGGGAAGTGGAAGCACACGGGGAACACAGCTGAGGACAATTACACATGACAGAGTGGGGAGGACACGAAACTGAAAACGCTGACACCAAGACACGGATCTTAAACATAACACAGACAGTACACAGAGACAGCAGAAAGAGAGAGAGAGAGAGAGAGCGAGAACACGATTGAAAGAGGAGCAAAGCACAGTAACTCACATCACCATATACACAGTCGCACAGAGAGAGACACAGAGGAGAAATCTAATAAACAATACTGAACAGAATATCCTAGGAAACCTCAACATAATGCAAAATATGACAGAAAACGCAGGACACTTAAACTGTTGGGTCACAATGACCCAGGACCATGGCAGGAACATCAATGAGCATATGTTAGGTTTTATTACACTACCCTGCATTGAGAAATAACAATTCAGCTGCTTTCCAAAACATAACTAACCTAAGCCCATTCAGTGATGTCCAGAAAGTACTAATAAAATATTCTATCATGTACAGTTTTGCCCCCAAAATGTGATTTAAAAAAAGAAAACATTCAAAATCAGTTTTTTGTGCTTTCTCAAATCCTAAACAGTGACAGTTTAATAATCTGGAGACAAAACATCATCAGCACGTCTGATTCTTTGAGTAGATCTTCACAATATAACCCATGCTGAGATGGTTTAGGGGATTATTTGCCCATATCAGGTTAACTGGTTACCTAGCAAAATGAACAGGGTTTACATGGCCTACTGTACATAAAAAGAAGGGAGACTAACTGATCCAAATGCCTGCAGGGAAATTAAAGTGATATGACTTCATTAGAAATAAAAGTGCACATTTCACTGGTGCCTACAGGCACAGTCATGTCTGGGCTTGAGCTGTAGTTAGTTTCAGTCTCTGCTGGTTTAACAAACATTAAAAGAGAGCTGAATAAAAGTTACAAATGCTGGAAACTCTAATAACAAGATTAAAAGAACGTTTCTTCCTCTTTGACATCTTTGGTGTCAAAGGTCAAACTCAGGTACAGCCACAGATCTCAGTACAGATAGATATTCAGAGTATCGTCAGAGCAACAGCTTTAAAATCGATTGAGTACCAGGGCTCAATCTGTTTAACTGAACAACATCTTTAGAAACAAACATCAACAACCAGGAAGCAGCTTCACCTCTGATCACACACACACTCAACTCTACTCACTCACCTGGAGGATCAACACTCAGGTAGATGATGCTGATGGAGTTACCACTTAGATGAGCTCTGTTCTTTGACTTGTTTTGTCCTCTGACACGACACTCATATGTTCCAGTGTCATTAGTTGTCACATCCTTCAGAATCAAAGACACGTCTCCATCCTTCATCTGTCTGTCCTACAGATCCACCCGGTTCTTGAATGATGGATGCTGGCTGGCTGGATCAAAGTGCCCATCCTGGTACAAAAGGACATATGTTTGATTTATATCAGGTCTGCTCCACTCTACACATAACAGAGGTTGAACACTTCTTTCTACAGCAGCCAATCAGAGTGAGAATATGAGAGAGATCATTGGCTTACAGTTTTTTTTTCTTTCATTCTTTGTGATTCAGTGTCAGTCCTGCACTCTGTCTGCAAAGCATTCATGTATATGTTTAATCCACCTGCTTTCACTAAAAAGCACCCTGGGTCAACAGCTTCTGTTACTTGTAAATGAACCAAAAAGGCATGTGTTACTGCAGCTGTAGATGTTTTAGTGGCAGGACACTTACTGCACACCAGGGGGGAATTGAACTTGCGATTCACACTCCAAAAGTGTGTAGTTTTTCCACTACATGATCCAGCTGCTCAGAGATGAGATGAATTGTCTCAGTCTGGTGGGTAACCTTGGCCGACACTGCAGTGTTGCCAACTTAGCGGATTTGTCGCTATATTTAGCGAGTGTTCAGACCCCCTTAGTGACTTTTTTTTCTAAAAACCAACTACAGACAAATCTGGCGACTTTTTCTGGTGTTATTGGAGACTTATTTATGACGGCTTTTTGACGTGAAATAGCTCTTCTCAACAAGCAGCGGTGGTGTCGTGGGCACGTCGCCCGTGCCAAAGCACTCATAGGCGGAGGATATTCCTCCCCCAGCGGCTATCAGGGCAGCTGGGGGAGCCGCACCGGCAGATAGGGGCACCAATCACTGGCAGGGAGTATTGCAGGGGGAAATACGCTCTCACACCTGGGTTACCTGAGACACAATGGATGCAGTACAGGCACTCACGCTCCCCCTATGTACTCTATACACCCAGGTCCAGGCATCAAAACACCCAAAGATCTCTTGGACTGTGTAAATGACCTGGCACGACTCAGGTGTGGGATGCTGACAATCGTCTTTCTTTACATTTTGCCCAGCGCTCTGCTGGCACAGCCACAGTTGTATTTTCACACTGCATGTGCAGTTGCTTCACCCTCAGCTCACTTCTCTCCTCCTCTGGCCCCAGCAGCTACTGAAATAGTGAAGGTATGATTAGATGATGCTTGCTGGCTGTGACAACCAGCCTCCCCTGACACCACACCCTGAACCCACTGCTCCCCCCCTCCTCATGCAGCCGAGCCACAAACCACAGTCCACCACAGACTCCTACTAATAATCAACATGAACACGACAGAATTAATCAGCATTTTTAAAAGAACAATTCTCAAGGACACACATTTCCTGGCTGTCTTCGCTTGTTATCAGTTCCCAAAACACACTATTGATACATTTCCACGCATGAGCATTGTGAACACAGACCTCTCTACATTACCTGGGAACACTGGGTTGTGCTTTATTATCACAAAACACAAACAAGGTTTGTTTTTTTTTGACAGTTTCAACAATTTACTGGACAAAGTTACATGCAAGACAGAGACATTCCTGCCTCTGTCAAACAAAAGTGGAAAATATATTTGTTTTACATTTAATCATAATAAAGAAATAAACTGTTGGTAGATCAACGTTTTACAACGAATCATCCATCAGTAAAAATGTTACTCAATTCCAATACAACAAATTCAACTATCATATAAAAAAAATCCAACCCTGCAGTTGGACGCAAACTTTCTAATCTGACATCACAAAGTTATTCTGAAGCTGTAAATCTAATTAAAAACTCCCCAAAACTACTATGAGAAAACCCTTAAAAGGTTCAATGAAAAAAGAAAAATTCTTTACATATAAAATCAACAATCTTCACATTTCAGAAACTGGAACCAGCTTTAAATGTTACTAAAATAATGATAAAACAATCAATTCTCTAATCATTGACTAACTGATGAATCAACTGATATTGTTGCATTTGACAACCCACTACAGCAACTACAGAATAAAACCACTAACCAGATTGATTAAAGATTTCAAACATGCTGAATATGAAGAGTAGTATAATTTAACTCACATTATCAGCCATAAGAACAAATTAAGATTTATAATGATGTAAGGTATATAAATGTAAGTACAATTTGAATCAATGGGCCACTGAACTTCTCAGCTTCTAAAATGTAAAGCCTCATTTAGAAACTACACAAATATAGTGATCAGGGATCAACATGAACATATCTTCTCTGTCTATTTGACTTTAATCAACTCTGCACTGTCTCCAACTTCAGAAAGATAAAGTCCAGCATGGAGCGGCTGAGTGAATGTGGTCTGGACTCTGTGCAGGAGAGTCATGGTTTCAGAGACGCTGTAGAAAGACAGAATACCTGCTCTGTGATCCAGGTACACTCCTACTCTGAGGACCTGAGAGGAGAGTTCGGACATCGTTGTGCCAAAATTGAAAAATGTTTTTGTAACAATTTAATACCCAAGATTTCTCATTCCATCCAAAACCACATTTATTGAGGCCCCCTGCTCTGCTGATATTCTTGTATGTGACTGCTATAAAAACCATTTCCCCTCTCCACTCCACCTCCCAGTAACAACGTCCAGTCAGGCTCTCTGTACTCAGGATCTGATGGCATGAAGTGAATCTGTCTGGATGATCAGAATAAGACTGTTGTTGTTTCATTAATGTTACTTTTCTGTTCCCCTCAGATAATAACAGATGTGTGCTTGCTGTGTTTGGATCCAGTGTGATTTCATGTGAATATTTTAAGAATCCAGCTCTGGTCTTTGGCTCTGGTGGTGACAGTAAAACATCCACTTCAGTGACTGTCAGTGAGATGTTCGTCCATTCCTCTCTCAGAGTGTCCTGTAGTTTATCTCTGGTCTCTGACACAGCTGCTGTCACATCCTCAAAGTACCTCAGAGGACGAATATTGATGCTGGATGAGTGTGTAGACTCACTGAGTGCTGACAGTGAGGGGTAGTTGTGTAGAAACTGGTTGTGATCCTCTGTGTGTGAGAGCTGCTCCAGCTCGCCGTCTGTCCTCTTCAGCTCAGCAATCTCCTGCTCCAGCTTCTCCTGAAGCTCTTTGACTCGTCTCACTTCAGTTTCCTGCTGGGATCTGACCTGCTGCTTCACATCAGAGCTTCTTTTCTGGATGAGACGGATCAGCTCAGTGAACATCTTCTCACTGTCCTCCACTGCTTTATCAGCAGAGCCAATGATGGCCTCCACCTCCTGTTGAAGCAGCTTCACATCTTTCTCTCGCTCCTGGATTCTCAGCTGGATGTTTAGTCGTCTCACCTCGAGCTCCTTCTGCTTCTCAGTCCTTTCTGCTGCAGCTGGGACTGTTTCATGGCCTTTATGTGCATCCATTGTGCAGAGATAACAGATACTCTGCTGATCAGTACGACAGAAAATCTTCATCACCTCATCATCACAAGAGCAGATGTTCTCCTGGAGCTTCTTGGAGGGGGCCACCAGCTTGTGTTTTTTAAAGGCAGGAGACTCAAAATGAAGCAGAATATGTTTCTCACAGTAGGAGATCAGACACACCAGACAGGACTTGATGGCTTTCAGCTTCCTCCCAGTGCAGACATCACAGGCCACATCTTCAGGTCCAGCATAGCATTGCTCACCTGCAGCAGCTTGGAGTCCAGTATGCTTCAGCTGCTCCACTAAAGTTGCAAACATGACGTTTTTCTCCAGGACAGGCCTCGGTTTGAAAGTCGTCCTGCACTGAGGGCAGCTGTGGATTCCCTTCCTGTCCTCTTCATCCCAGAAACTTTTAATACAGTTCATGCAGTAGCTGTGTCCACAGGCTGTAGTCACTGGATCCTTCAGTAGATCCCAATCTTGTTTTGCATTTATAATAGCTGCTGTACAAGAAATAACCATGTTCTTTACATAAAAATAATTATTTTTTCATCTTTTTCCATCTGATGTGACGAACACTTTGTCCCCTTTACTGCCTATTAGGAAAATATATTTTCTAGTGCTTATTTGCTGTGTATTTTGTTTTATGCATTTAATAACAGGCCAGTATATTAGATGCCACCTTTTAGTTATAAACTGTGTCATAGGTCATTAGATTGCTTAGCAAGTCTGAAACTGTGCAGAACAGGAAGCTTTGTGCAGAGTTGCAGAGGACATCGTCTATTTTTATGCTGGAAAATCTAGAGAAATTCGGGAGAATGGTGGCTCCAGGAGATTTTCGGGAGGGGCACTGAAATTTGGGACTCTCCCGGAAAAATCGGGAGGGTTGGCATGTATGCATATTTGGTGGTGTTTGTAATGTGACAGAAGAGACAGAAGCTGGGGGATGTTTGGTCATTTGTTCTTACACAGGCTGTTGGGCAATTATATAATATGTTCAACCAAGTTTCCAAACCAAATTTGTGTAAAGTTGCAAATAAAAATAAAAACTCTATAAAATGCCTTTTTCTGCATCTAGAGACAATATTGTGGTTTCAGCGCTTTTACTACATGAATAGTCGCATCCTTGTTTCGACACACCTGAATCAAATGAATGGCTTGTAAGCAGGAAATTGCCACACTTGATAGCCTGCTGACGAGGTAATTCAACCATTTGATTCAGCTGTGTTGGAGTAGGGCTGAGTCTAAAAGCTGCAGGACAGTAGCTCTCGGGGACTGAACTTTTTTTTAAATTATTTGAACATATGTGTATTGTTTGTGTATTTATACACAAACAATACACATATGCTTTCATGCTTTCAATTGTGTAATTTAAGTGATCTAGGTAGCTCTGTTGTGGAAATTCAGTTTAACGCTAGCAACGTAGCTGTTTAGTTTCAGTTTCAACAATTTACTGGACAAAGTTACATGCAAGTTACATGCAAGACAGAGACATTCCTGCCTCTGTCAAACAAAAGTGGAAAATATATTTGTTTTACATTTAATCATAATAAAGAAATAAACTGTTGGTAGATCAACGTTTTACAACGAATCATCCATCAGTAAAAATGTTACTCAATTCCAATACAACAAATTCAACTATCATATAAAAAAAATCCAACCCTGCAGTTGGACGCAAACTTTCTAATCTGACATCACAAAGTTATTCTGAAGCTGTAAATCTAATTTAAAAACTCCCCAAAACTACTATGAGAAAACCCTTAAAAGGTTCAATGAAAAAAGAAAAATTCTTTACATATAAAATCAACAATCTTCACATTTCAGAAACTGGAACCAGCTTTAAATGTTACTAAAATAATGATAAAACAATCAATTCTCTAATCATTGACTAACTGATGAATCAACTGATATTGTTGCATTTGACAACCCACTACAGCAACTACAGAATAAAACCACTAACCAGATTGATTAAAGATTTCAAACATGCTGAATATGAAGAGTAGTATAATTTAACTCACATTATCAGCCATAAGAACAAATTAAGATTTATAATGATGTAAGGTATATAAATGTAAGTACAATTTGAATCAATGGGCCACTGAACTTCTCAGCTTCTAAAATGTAAAGCCTCATTTAGAAACTACACAAATATAGTGATCAGGGATCAACATGAACATATCTTCTCTGTCTATTTGACTTTAATCAACTCTGCACTGTCTCCAACTTCAGAAAGATAAAGTCCAGCATGGAGCGGCTGAGTGAATGTGGTCTGGACTCTGTGCAGGAGAGTCATGGTTTCAGAGACGCTGTAGAAAGACAGAATACCTGCTCTGTGATCCAGGTACACTCCTACTCTGAGGACCTGAGAGGAGAGTTCGGACATCGTTGTGCCAAAATTGAAAAATGTTTTTGTAACAATTTAATACCCAAGATTTCTCATTCCATCCAAAACCACATTTATTGAGGCCCCCTGCTCTGCTGATATTCTTGTATGTGACTGCTATAAAAACCATTTCCCCTCTCCACTCCACCTCCCAGTAACAACGTCCAGTCAGGCTCTCTGTACTCAGGATCTGATGGCATGAAGTGAATCTGTCTGGATGATCAGAATAAGACTGTTGTTGTTTCATTAATGTTACTTTTCTGTTCCCCTCAGATAATAACAGATGTGTGCTTGCTGTGTTTGGATCCAGTGTGATTTCATGTGAATATTTTAAGAATCCAGCTCTGGTCTTTGGCTCTGGTGGTGACAGTAAAACATCCACTTCAGTGACTGTCAGTGAGATGTTCGTCCATTCCTCTCTCAGAGTGTCCTGTAGTTTATCTCTGGTCTCTGACACAGCTGCTGTCACATCCTCAAAGTACCTCAGAGGACGAATATTGATGCTGGATGAGTGTGTAGACTCACTGAGTGCTGACAGTGAGGGGTAGTTGTGTAGAAACTGGTTGTGATCCTCTGTGTGTGAGAGCTGCTCCAGCTCGCCGTCTGTCCTCTTCAGCTCAGCAATCTCCTGCTCCAGCTTCTCCTGAAGCTCTTTGACTCGTCTCACTTCAGTTTCCTGCTGGGATCTGACCTGCTGCTTCACATCAGAGCTTCTTTTCTGGATGAGACGGATCAGCTCAGTGAACATCTTCTCACTGTCCTCCACTGCTTTATCAGCAGAGCCAATGATGGCCTCCACCTCCTGTTGAAGCAGCTTCACATCTTTCTCTCGCTCCTGGATTCTCAGCTGGATGTTTAGTCGTCTCACCTCGAGCTCCTTCTGCTTCTCAGTCCTTTCTGCTGCAGCTGGGACTGTTTCATGGCCTTTATGTGCATCCATTGTGCAGAGATAACAGATACTCTGCTGATCAGTACGACAGAAAATCTTCATCACCTCATCATCACAAGAGCAGATGTTCTCCTGGAGCTTCTTGGAGGGGGCCACCAGCTTGTGTTTTTTAAAGGCAGGAGACTCAAACTGAAGCAGAATATGTTTCTCACAGTAGGAGATCAGACACACCAGACAGGACTTGATGGCTTTCAGCTTCCTCCCAGTGCAGACATCACAGGCCACATCTTCAGGTCCAGCATAGCATTGCTCACCTGCAGCAGCTTGGAGTCCAGTATGCTTCAGCTGCTCCACTAAAGTTGCAAACATGACGTTTTTCTCCAGGACAGGCCTCGGTTTGAAAGTCGTCCTGCACTGAGGGCAGCTGTGGATTCCCTTCCTGTCCTCTTCATCCCAGAAACTTTTAATACAGTTCATGCAGTAGCTGTGTCCACAGGCTGTAGTCACTGGATCCTTCAGTAGATCCCAATCTTGTTTTGCATTTATAATAGCTGCTGTACAAGAAATAACCATGTTCTTTACATAAAAATAATTATTTTTTCATCTTTTTCCATCTGATGTGACGAACACTTTGTCCCCTTTACTGCCTATTAGGAAAATATATTTTCTAGTGCTTATTTGCTGTGTATTTTGTTTTATGCATTTAATAACAGGCCAGTATATTAGATGCCACCTTTTAGTTATAAACTGTGTCATAGGTCATTAGATTGCTTAGCAAGTCTGAAACTGTGCAGAACAGGAAGCTTTGTGCAGAGTTGCAGAGGACATCGTCTATTTTTATGCTGGAAAATCTAGAGAAATTCGGGAGAATGGTGGCTCCAGGAGATTTTCGGGAGGGGCACTGAAATTTGGGACTCTCCCGGAAAAATCGGGAGGGTTGGCATGTATGCATATTTGGTGGTGTTTGTAATGTGACAGAAGAGACAGAAGCTGGGGGATGTTTGGTCATTTGTTCTTACACAGGCTGTTGGGCAATTATATAATATGTTCAACCAAGTTTCCAAACCAAATTTGTGTAAAGTTGCAAATAAAAATAAAAACTCTATAAAATGCCTTTTTCTGCATCTAGAGACAATATTGTGGTTTCAACGCTTTTACTACATGAATAGTCGCATCCTTGTTTCGACACACCTGAATCAAATGAATGGCTTGTAAGCAGGAAATTGCCACACTTGATAGCCTGCTGACGAGGTAATTCAACCATTTGATTCAGCTGTGTTGGAGTAGGGCTGAGTCTAAAAGCTGCAGGACAGTAGCTCTCGGGGACTGAACTTTTTTTTAAATTATTTGAACATATGTGTATTGTTTGTGTATTTATACACAAACAATACACATATGCTTTCATGCTTTCAATTGTGTAATTTAAGTGATCTAGGTAGCTCTGTTGTGGAAATTCAGTTTAACGCTAGCAACGTAGCTGTTTAGTACAGGTGTTGGAAATGCGTCTGTGTATATACACCTTAGCTTAGGGCTGCCCTTTGCCATTTTAATACTCCATTGTAAAAGAAAAATGCTTTTTGTTTCAGAGAAAACATTTTCACGTTCATGTGGCAAAGATATTGAGTTTTTGGTGTTTGTCGAGAACAGTAAGTATTTCACAAATAAGACATTAAAAAAAAGGTTGTCTCAACCAGTTTTCAAAGCTGCCATTTGGATGTTTACAGTTTATTTACAGTTGAAAGCAATCCTTATTTACTATATTATTTTTTATGTTATATAAATTGCATAGGCGTTATTTTGCAATCATTTAAACCAGTAAGGTATATATCTGTGAAGATTCCTAGTCGTCTAGGTTAGAGTTATAGTTGTATACCTTAATTGTCTTGAATTTACTGAGGCCCAAAGAAGCAGCATATTAATTTAGTTTAATAATGAGACAATACATTGGCTTTAAAATGCCATTGTTATTTAAAACTGTACATTTCTTGTCTGAAGATCTAGTTTACCATTTCCCATCTTATTTCTTTTTTGTTTATCAGGACCAATTCAAGAAAACATTTCCATCGAAGACCTCATTCAGAAATATTTCAGAGACGGTTACTCCTATAATGAAACTTTGGACATTTTGGCCTCAAAACATAAACAGAAGATCAGTCTGACCACACTGAAATGTAGATTAAAAAGTTTATCACTGTCCCGAAAAAAAAACATTACTCACCTCGGTGCAATATTAGAAGAGCTGAAGGGACCTGGTCAACATTATGGATACCGTTTAGTATGGCAGACACTGCGTCAGAAACACCATCTTTCTGTGAAAAGGCATGATGTCATGGTAATGATGGCAGAGCTCGACCCATCTGGAGTCCAAAACGCTCAAGGAAAAAGTTTGTATGAAGAGTTTACGATTCACCTGGACATATGACAAATTAAAGCCATATGGTTTGGCTATCAGTGGTTGTATTGATAGCTATTCACGGAAGGTATTGTGGTGGTTTGCAAAGCAACTAACAGCAACCCAGAAGTCACTCAACACTACGTTCAGTGTGCTTCAGAGTTTGGAGTCATACCAGTGTGACTTCGCACAGACTACAGCACTGAAAATGGGACGATGGCAGCAATGCATTGTGCCTTACGATCATCTCATCAGGATTTTTTTGCAGGAGCTGCCAGTCATACGTATGGATCTTCAACAACAAACCAAAGAAATGAAAGCTGGTGTTTGTACTTCAGAAAACAGCAGTAGGTTTTAAATTGTTGCCAGGAACCACTATATTAACCAGATAAAAGTGTGGCTGTAATATATAATCAGTGATTCAGAAGCCTTGCTGTGTATCACACCGCCTTTCCTTTATAGCTTCAATGTGTAGCCATTATGTTACATAGAAGCATTAGATAGAAAATATAAACTGAAATAGTCAATAAAGAAAGTAAGATGAATAGAAATCTCATGGAAAAAAGAAACACTTGGAGAAAGTGCATGTTAGATGGTCATTTGTGGTATAAGAAAATATAACCTAACTAAAGTATCCAAAATGCACGCACTTTACATCAACTCAAGAAACAATTTCATAAACGTAAGAAATAGTAAGGCTTTGAAGCCTGGTGCTTTGTGAACTGACACTATGTTTTTATGTCTCTTTTATAACCCAGTTCTGGATGGACCTTTTGAGTGACATTAGGGAAATGCACCTCTTTAATGGTAGTCATGAACACACGTGCTTGCTGCGCTTCATTTTCATGGCTGTGCTTCAGAGGGATCTGGATGAATGCAAAAGGAAGTGGAACACGAACCTGATTCCCCCAGTTAGGTTGTCCATCTGGTAAACCGGATGTGATGTATTACCTGCCTCATGTTTGTATCACTCTTGTCAATTAAAAATGTGAAAAATCAAAATTCTGTAATTTAAGTAGTTATCACAAAAATGACAGTTTATACCACCTTTTAATCTATGCACTTGATCTTGGTCTGCTCATACTGTATGGTCAAAGCAGACACCACAGTGTTTGCACCACCAAAAATTTGGACTAAATAGCTCTACTTTTTTCACATGTTGATTCCAGTGCTACAATTTATAAAAAGCTGTTTGATATTATCTCCTTAAATGCATGACAAAAATGGGCCAATGTTTTCAGCAACTCAATTGTTCAAGATGGCACCACGAGAGGCAGCTAGTTACAGGAACTCTGACCACTTTCTATTCTATTAAATTCTATTCAATGGTTTTAAGAAAATGCATATGTTCACTTTAAGCATAGTTTTTGTTCCCCTACAGAGACAAGGATGTTGTAGCATTTTCCTGGTATTTTCATAGTAAAATTTTTTCTTGTACTTTTAGGTTGACGTTGACTGCTTGTGGGGGGGAGGATGTGGCAGCACCTGATGATCCTTTATTGTTTGGTCGTCTGAAGAATTCAAAAACTCTTCAGAACTTGGATGTGCTGTTGGGCCATTTCCCTGCTGACAAACGTGCAGAACTATCTGCATTAATTAAAAAGTATCCAACTTTGTTTAGAGACACACCTTCTAAAACAACTTTGATAGAGCACGATATTGATGTGGGTGATGCCAAACCAATCCGGCAGAGGTTCTACAGAGTCTCTGAGGAAAATAAATGAGCAGGAAGTTCAGTACATGTTGGAAAACAACATTGCAGTGCCGTCGTCATCAAGCTGGGCTTCCCCATGTTTGTTGGTTGAAAAAGCTGATAAATCACCACGTTGTTGCACAGACTTTCGTAAAGTAAATGCAGTGACCAAACCCGATTCTTATCCTTTGCCTCATATTGACGACTGTATTGACAGAGTTGGTGCAGCAGAATATGTGAGCAAGTTTGACCTGTTGAAGGGATATTGGCAGGTGCCACTGACTCCCAGAGATCAGGAAATATGCTTTCATCACGCCATCTGGTCTTTATTCATATACAGTCATGGGTTTTGGTTTATGCAATGCTCCAGCTACATTTCAGCGACTCATGAATATGGTTGTTAATTGGCTGAAAGGCTGTGCTGTTTACCTAGATGACGTGGTGGTATATAGTAGCACCTGGGAGGATCATCTGGATCGTATTCGCACTCTGTTTGAACGACTAGTTTGGGGAAATCTGACTATCATCCTGGCAAAATGTGAATTTGCAAAAGCAACTGTGACCTATCTTTGTAAGGTTGTGGGCCAAGGTTATGTGAGGCCGGTTGATGCAAAGGTGTTGGCTATCAAAGAGTTCCCTGTTCCAGTAACCAAAAAAGAACTCATGAGATTTTTTGGTCTGGTTGGTTATTATCGCTGTTTTTGTCAAAACTTCTCAACAGTGGTTGCTCCTCTGACTGATTTGTTGAAGACCAAAGTAAAATTTATTTGGTCTGCAGCATGCCAGCAAGCTTTTCGGGATGTAAAAGTTTTACTGTGCTCTGAACCCGTGCTCTTAGCACCTCGTCTGGATCAGCCCTTCAAGCTGTATGTGGACGCAAGCCACATTGGTGTAGGTGCTGTTCTAGTCCAAGTGTGACAGCCAGTGGGCTGGCCTTGTTTTGTTTTTTCTGTTACCTGTTTCTTGTAGGTAGGTGGAGCTGACCCAATTATAGATGCAGCACACCTGAGAAGGCAGTCCCAGTATATAAAGACATCATGACTAAACCATGGTGGGCTCTCTCTCTTCGCCTGGCATCCATCATGTTTATTTGAGGCTTCAGTTATGGCTTTTATATCATTTCAATTGTGTTTAAGTTTCTTCCCCTTATTTTCATTAAATATATCTTACAGCCTTTAAAAGCCTGTGTGTGGACTCCCATTTGCTTGTCACTTCCTTTGAGCCAGGTTGTGACAGGGTTGAGACTAAAAACACTTGCTGGGTTGTAATGCCAAGTTTCCCATACATCCCAGAACTGTGGAGTCCACTTTGTTGTTATCAGAAGGCAACACCTGCACTTTGGTTAAGGCTAAAAAAAATATGTTTTTTGCTTCAAGTAGAACACATTTATAGTTTAAAAAAAAAAAAAAAATACCCTTTTGTTTTTCCAAATAAGAATATCAGTTGTGACTGTGAGATCAAATAAATTATTTCTGCTAACAGATATTGTGAAGACTCTCTTAACCTCCACCTTAAATGCTAGACACGTGGTTGTATTATTAGCTTTATTAATACAGGTTTATATAAAAAAAAGGAGTAAAAACATTGTAACCAGGTCAGATTTATTGCTAACCTTAACAAAGAGGTGAAATACACTTTGCACTGACATACAAACTGTGTAAAATGTACAATAGCTATGAATATATCTACTCTAAATGCTGAATAGTAGTAAAAATTCTTTCTCAAGCTAAGGATACTAAAAGTAATCATTTAAAATCCCTGACATTTACTTTAGCATAGTAACTAAAACAAAGGCCTTGACCCAACAGACATCTAGCCAATTTTTTTAAACCAACCCTTTTTTTATAAGAACAAAGACACCGTTGAAATGACAACTATATTACAGTGTGAGGATCAAACTGTAAGTCAATCAATACAGACCAAAACCAGGAGAGTTTAACATTCCAAAGTCCATATCAGCCTGGAACTGCTTATTTATGTCATGCTAGGCTAAGTAACTCCACACTAGTGATGGGTCGTTCGCGAACGAAATGGCTCTTAGAGCCGACTCTTTGATGTGAACGACGCGAGCCGACCCCTTATCGCGAGCCGTCACGTGGGTTTTTTTTTTCCTTTCTCTCACCCTCTCTCTCTCTCGCCCTTTTTTTCCCGCTTCACTCTGCACGTGAGCCTTGTACTTTACGCTGGGCAGAGGGGGGAGGGGCGGTAGTTACACTCAGTAGCACAGGAACAGAGCCAGAGGGAGAGAGAGAGAAAGAGAGCCAGGGACAACAACGTCACATTAGAAAGGTATAGTAATCATCCACAACTATTTTCGGTTGCAGATGATAAAGGATTCAGAAAGTTTATTCATGCAGGCCCATATGACAGAGAATATGCATCTTCTTTTTGTTTTCATATTATAATTTATATTTAATTGTGTTGTGGTTTGCAGTGTTTTGTGTTGTTTTCACTTTAAATTTGTAAAAGGAAAAAGCTGAAAATTTAAATAGTTAAATGTTGAAATGTGAATAGTTGATTTTTGTATTATATGATTTA
Organism: Diplotaxodon limnothrissa; assembly: GCF_057381915.1. NCBI lineage: Eukaryota > Metazoa > Chordata > Actinopteri > Cichliformes > Cichlidae > Diplotaxodon > Diplotaxodon limnothrissa. The sequence continues at coordinate 30,765,451 of NC_140598.1, forward strand.
TTTATTACATTTTATGTGGAGTGAATAAATAAAAGTATATTTACGGTGGCTCCTAGAGACAAAGCACATACAAACTTCAAATCACGTACGAACTCTGAAGCATGTACAAACTCAGAAGCACGTAAAAACTCAGAAGCACGTAAAAACTCAGAAGCACGTAAAAACTCAGAAGCACGTAAAAACTCAGAAGCACGTAAAAACTCAAAACACATACAAAAGACAACAGAAGTGCTCCAGGATGCTGGGCGCAGTGTTGAGCTTTTGTTATCTTGTGGCTACACAAGCCAGCAAGTACCAACGACAGGATTTGGTGTGTGGTAGTAACAGGTAAATTAACTTTTTTTTAAAATTATTTGAATATTATATGAGTGCCTGTGTATACACAAACAATACACACATGCTTTTAATTGTGTAATTTAAGTGATCTAGTACTTTGGAAGTTCAGTTCATGCTAGAAATGTGTTTTGGAGTTTGTACGTGTTTTGTCTCTAGGGGCCACCGCATATATTTATATATAAACATATATAAATAAAACCACTTTTTTTTACGTTAGTAATTCCTTTTGTGCATAATTTTATATTATTGTTAATAATAAATTAATTAAAGCAACAAAACAACCCGAAGAGCCGGTTCGGAGCCGAAAGAGCCGGCTCTTTTTAGTGAGCCGAGCCGAAAGAGCCGGATCTCTAAAAAGAGCCGGAAATCCCATCACTATTGTACTGGGCTGTTTGCATTTTCATTAATAAGAGTTTATCTTTATTTGGGTTGAGTTTATTTGGGCGACCGTGGCTCAGGGGGTTGGGAAGCGCATCTGTAACCGGAAGGTCGATCCCGGGCTCTCTGTCCTGGTCGTTGTGTCCTTGGGCAAGACACTTTACCCTACCGCCTACTGGTGTTGGCCAGAGGAGCCAATGGTGCGATATGGCAGCCTCGCTTCTGTCAGTCTGCCCCAGGGCAGCTGTGGCTACAACCGTAGCTTGCCTCCACCAGTGTGTGAATGAATAGTGGCATTGCAAAGCGCTTTGGGTGCCTCGAAAAGCGCTATATAAATCCAATCCATTATTATTATCGCTACAGTTTTCATCCTGTAGATATACTCTCATTTCTGCTCTGACATTGTCATTTAGAAGACCCGTTCTAATGGACTGAAAACATTGACTTTGAACATGTTATTTCTTGTACTTTAGGCTGGAATGGGCACGCTCAGATGCAAAAATAATTTTTTGACGCAAATCCAGCACTCTAATCAGGAACTCAAGTGGTGTTTCATTTGCCCCCGGGGAACTTTGGTTAACTGCTGATACAGTACTGTTGCATCCGTTTTTGCATAATGGGTTTTTAGAACTTGTCTCAGTCTGGTCAATGTGAGATCTTTTTCCCTTCCAAATAGCGTTTTAACCCAGGACTGATGGCACGTATGACAGCCTCCACGATCTCAGCTTCAGAGTAGCCCGTTTTTAAGCCGCTTTCCATCTGGTGCTCTTAAGCCAGCGGTCCCCAACCTTTTTTGCGCCACGGACCAGTTTATGCCCGACAATATTTTCACGGACCGGCTGTTAAGGTGTCGCAGATAAATACAACAAAATAAAACTAGTACCTGTACCGAAAAAAAGAAGATTTATTCATAACACACATGAAAAGACCGCGCCTCCACCAGCAAAACCAGCACATCATTTAGCTCCAGAAGCACCGACACTCCTTCATCCTCTCGTTGCAAAAAATCTTCTCATTCAGAGAACTGGCTAATAAGCTTAACGAGACAAAGTTTGACATTGAATGACATCCACAACAACCACAACCCGTACACAGAGGTCGTATTGACAACAACACTAGATGTTCAGTAGATGTTGAAAAACAAACGTAACCTGTGGGTTACGAAACAACCCTTTCAACGGACCAAAAGTGGACATCCAAAAGAATGCCATATAAAAAAACGTCACTCTGATGTAACTTTGGGGGTTCTTAAATGATGGATGCTGGTTGGCTTGATCAAAGTGCCAATCCTGGTACAAAAGAGCATATGTTTGAATTAGATCAGGTCTGCTCCACTCTACACCGATGATGTTGTTTCTTGGAGCTTGACATGGCAGTTACATTTTCTCCAGACTTAGCTGATGACTTTCTTGTCTGAAAGAGGAAATGACACAGAGCAGAGAGATTTAAGGATCAAAGTACAATTGTTCTCTTCTACAGCAGCCAATCAGAGTGAGAGCACTGTCTGCAGATGGTTTTCCTTTCATCCTTTGTGATTCAGTGTAAGTCCTGCACTCTATCTGCAAAGCATTCATGTATATGTAATCCATCTGCTTTCACTACAAATGCACACTAGATCAAGAGCTTCTGTTATTTGTAAATGAAACAAAAAGGCGTGTGTTGCTGCATCTTCCAAACTTCAAAAATCTTTACAGTATTTCCACCACGCTGATGTTGATAGATGTTACAGTGCAGATGAGCAGGCTGATACACTGACAGCTGCTTTAATGTCCTCAGATATTTGAGCATGAATTCATCTCAGCTCACTACAATCACAAAAACAACAAAGTGCTAAATGTCCCAGAGGATTGTTAAGCGTGGCCTTTCACACAGGAACACATCAACAATATGATTTGTTTTTCTAAAGGTCCAACTTAGGGAAAATAAAAGTTCAAAGCAATTGAGCTGTGGCATCTGTGGAAACTGACCCGAGCTGCTCTCCTCAGGACTAGAGAGCAAAATAAATGGCTGGCTGACCGTTACAAGATCGGCTCACCTCCCTATGTTTCAGATCAGAAAGTATGGTTGTCAATGGCCAATGCTCCATCATGCACCAAGTCCAAAAGATTTGCTCCTTGCTTTATGGGATCTAAAATTATGGCAATAAATAATCTGGTGACTGCCTGATTTAACTCATGTCAAAACATGAGGATTCATAATGTTTTTCAAGCCTTCCCAGTCCAGTATGCTGTGTGTGTGTGTGTGTGTGTGTGTGTGTGTGTGCGGCAGTGTCCAGTTTTTCCTGAAACACCACGCCACATCTGGCAGTGGAGCCAGTCACACCTGAGGAATAATCATACTCACCTGTTGCTGATCAGCCTCATCAGGAGAGCTACTTAACAGAGTAGCTGAGCTTCAATCGAATAGTGGTGAGAAACTCAGTCAGCTCCCAGCTAGTGTTTTGCAAGTTTCTTTGTTTACTGATCGTCTGTACTAAGGGCAGCCTGTTGTTGTGGAAATAATTATTACAGACACCGGGAAAGTAACACCACAGAACCGAGGACTAAGTACACGAATAAAACATGCAATAAAACATGTCTGTGTTTACCTCCACACATGGAAGATTATTTTCAGCATTTTTTCATTCTTTTACTTTAAAATAAATACACTGTATGCGACATAGGAATTCATGTTTTTGGGTCCTGCTTTTGAAACTGAGGACCTACACAAAGGCAGAGAATACTTATTTTTAGCTGTTACTTGGTTCTGACCTTAAAAATCAATAAAGGGTCTTAATGCTTTGTCTTTTTTCTTCACAAAAAAGCCCCCATCACATGTTGAGGAGGAAGACAGGTGAATTGTTTAGGCTGTCAATCTCTGATATAGACCACCATAGCTTGATTTTTCAGATCACTGAGATAAGATCACTAACAGTCACACAGTCCATGTGGTGGGAGTGACAATGTCACCAGGCGTTTATGCACCACTCTGCATTTAATTGTGAGTCATGATTCATCTCTGGCTCTCTTCCAAAACATGTCTTTTTACCTTTCTCCCTCCTCTAACCCCCAACCTGTCACAGCAAATGGCTGCCCCGCCCTAACCAGTTCTGTTGGACATTACTTCTTTCCCACTGTTGCCAACGTACTTCCTATTAGGGGTTTTCTAATGGTTTTCTCGCTTATCTTAATGTCTTGTAGTATCCTATCACCCTATTAGAGCACTTCGCTCTCGCTCTGCAGGCCTACTTGTTGTTCCTAGAGTATTTAAAAGTAGAATGGGAGGGAGAGCCTTCAGTTTTCAGACCCCTCTTCTGTGGAACCAGCTTCCAGTTTGGATTCAGGAGACAGACACTATCTCTACTTTTAATATTAGGCTTAAAACTTTCCTTTTTGGTAAAGCATATATTTAGAGCTGGACCAGGTGACCCTGAATCCTCCAATAGTTATGCTGCAGTAGGTGTAGGCTTTTTACTAATCTCTAGCTCTCATCCCGAGCAAGTATATTGTCCTCTCTTCCTCCTCTCACCCCAACTGGTCATGCCACATGGCAGCACGTCCCTGAGCCTATTTCTGCTGAACGTTTCTTCCTGTTGAAAGTGAGTTTTTCCGTTCTACTGTCCCTGAAGTGCTTGCTTGTAGGGTCTACCTTACAATATAAAGTGCCTTGAGGTGACTCTTGTGATTTGGCGCTATATAAATAAAATTTAATCGGGAGGGCTGGCTGGCATGTATGCATACTTGGTGGTGTTTGTAATTTGACTTGAGTAGGCCAAATGTCTTTTTGATATTGGTTTAATTTTTTGATATTCTAAAAATTTATTCTAACTTAACTGTGTCAAATGGAATAAAGTCTGTTCCTTTGAATACATGTTCCAAGCATTCAATTTCTTTAAAACTCCAATTTGGGAAGTTTGTCATATTATTAATCTGTACTAAAAGTCATGGTTGTTCAGTAGTGATGTGTCGGTCGCGAACGAAACGGCTCTTAGAGCCGACTCTTTGAAGTGAACGACGCGAGACGCGTGTTTTTTTTTTGTTTTTTTTTTCTTTCTCTCACCCTCTCTCACACACTTTTATTTCCGCTTCACTCCGCATGCAAGCCTTGTGCTTTGCGCTGGGAAGAGGGGGAGGGGCAGTAGTTACACTCAGTAGCACAGGAACAGAGCAGGAGGTAGTGATGGGTCGTTCGCGAACGAAATGGCTCTTAGAGCCGGCTCTTTGACGTGAACGACGCGAGCCGGCTCCTTATCGCGAGCCGTCACGTGGGTTTTTTTTTTTTTTCTCTCTCTCTCTCTCTCTCTCTCTCTCTCTCACACTTTTTTTCTGCTTCACTTCGCACCTGAGCCTTGTGCTTTATCACTTAGACCCCCGGAGAGCAGTCATTTTGGTTTTCTACCTTAGACCCCTGCGGAGTCATCATTTTGCGTTTCTACCTTTAAAAGCCGGAGAGCAGTCAGTCAAATGCTGGAGTCGTTCATATGTATATTAGGTCGTTACCTAGGAATTCTGGAGGGAGGGGAGTGGGGGTGAGTGATTGAGGGGGTGGGGGAGTGGAGTGTTGCATGATGTCTTGGAAGCGGTTTCGTGCCATAGTTCCAATTATCTGTGGGTTTCCCAGGTTTGCTGACCAGCAGTCATTTACCGATGGAACCCTGTAAACCCCCCGCAAGATGACAATTGCAATAAATGCCATTAGTTCAGGGAGGTCCATGAACCAATGAACATGCTCCATGCACCACTCAGCAGGCCATTTGTAAATATGTGTACAAATGGTTGGTTTTTTGTACTGTTTTCATCAATAAATGTCAGCAACAAAGGACATACACCCATGTGTGTTGATTTCTCCCTAAGATGGCAAACTGAAACACTCCAAGTTGGTGACTTTTGGAGATTTGTTTCCCTGGATGATTGAGAATGCATCAAGATGAAACACAAAAGGAAGCTCACCGCTTTTGTTGCTGCCATAAATGCCATTAGTTCAGGGAGGTCCATGAACCAATGAACATGCTCCATGCACCACTCAGCAGGCCATTTGTAAATATGTGTACAAATGGTTGGTTTTTTGTACTGTTTTTATCAATAAATGTCAGCAACAAAGGACATACAAAGGACATGTGTTGATTTCTCCCTAAGATGGCACACTGAAACACTCCACTCCCCCACCCCCTCAATCACTCAGTGAGTGATTGAGGGGGTGGGGGAGCTGCTAAAAGCGGTGAGCTTCCTTTTGTGTTTCATCTTGATGCATTCTCAATCATCCAGGGAAACAAATCTCCAAAAGTCACCAACTTGGAGTGTTTCAGTTTGCCATCTTAGGGAGAAATCAACACACATGGGTGTATGTCCTTTGTTGCTGACATTTATTGATAAAAACAGTACAAAAAACCAACCATTTGTACACATATTTACAAATGGCCTGCTGAGTGGTGCATGGAGCAAGTTTTGGGTGGCTTGCGACCTAAAATCCAAGTACACAGATGCAAAAAAAATCAGGCCACTGTGCGATGTGTTCACTGCTACAGGTACACATGTGGTAAATGCAGACGACAGATACCATGGCAGTGCCAGGATTGTGAGTGATTGCTGAAAATGTTGAAATGTACTCACTCACTTTTTATCATTATTTGTAAATATGTGTACAAATGGTTGGTTTTTTGTACTGTTTTCATCAATAAATGTCAGCAACAAAGGACATGTGTTGATTTCTCCCTAAGATGGCAAACTGAAACACTCCACTCCCCCACCCCCTCAATCACTCACCCCCACTCCCCTCCCTCCAGAATTCCTAGGTAACGACCTAATATACATATGAACGACTCCAGCATTTGACTGACTGCTCTCCGGCTTTTAAAGGTAGAAACGCAAAATGATGACTCCGCGGTCAATTTAGCCAATTTAGCTTCCACTTCCACCATTTGACTGCTCTCGGGTTTTATAGGTAGAAAGGTAGAAGCCTGGGGATGCTAGTGTTATGCTGGGCAGAGGGGGGAGGGGCGGTAGTTACACTCAGTAGCACAGGAACAGAGCCAGAGGGAGAGAGAGAGAAAGAGAGCCAGGGACAACAACGTCACATTAGAAAGGTATAGTAATCATCCACAACTATTTTCGGTTGCAGGTGATAAAGGATTCAGAAAGTTTATTCATGCAGGCCCATATGACAGAGAATATGCATGTTCTTTTTGTTTTCATATTTTAATTTATATTTAATTGTTGTGGTTTGCAGAACACGTAAAAACTCCAAAACACGTACAAACTCTGAAGCACTTAAAAACTCCAAAACACGTGCAAAACACAACAGAAGTGCTCCAGGATGCTAGGGGCAGTGTTGAGCTTTTCTTACCTAGTGGCTACACAAGCCAGGAAGTACCAACGACCGGATTTGGTGTGTGGTAGTAACAGGTAAATGAATATTTTTTTATATCCTCCTGACTACCAGGAAAAAAAATGTTGTCCAATCAAAAAAAATTTTAAATCCCCCAATGTTTGTAAGGTAATTAGAAGACTGAAATAATTTTTTTGGAAAAAAAAGTTCACATTTTTTAGATATCACATGTCCACTGCAGAGGACATTGGAAGGCCAAACGTGTAAAAATGAACTTTGATGGCAAACATTTTCTTCAACTCTTCACCAAGGAGAAGTTTGAACTCAAGGAACTGTAGTGGTTTCTTCCCCCAAAACTGCAAGTCACTGCTATACTGAAGCCACGAGTTGGTGATTGCCAGATCAAAAAGTAGAAAACTGCACATACTGTCAATTTCTGAGTGTGAGGGACCATCCTGTAGAAACTCAACATTCGGCAACAAGGTCCACGACACCTATATTGGTAGTGTACTCAGCAATTGCCAGTGGACTTGCTACATGGACAAACCTTTTGTTTTTCTTAGACCATCTTGTGCGTCTGTCCTGAGGTTGATTGCCATAGGCAGAGGATGCCATGACAACTGTCCAACCACTTAATGACAGCAAGTTCAGGTCTGAGTACCATCCCTGATGCTCCTACTTCTTTCTTCTTCAAGGGCTTATTCCCTATGATCTTCTTCATCAGACAACTCAAGATCTGGGTTTCCCTCATCAAACTGCAATAAATTTCTTTCTGCTTCTAAAAATGACTCCTTTTCTGGTCATTTAAAAAAACAGAACAAAATGGAGGAAATGACTACAAATGTCCACTATGGAGGACATTTTTTAAACACTTCAATACTATACTAAAATTAAGTTAGAATTAAGCATACTATGTTTTAATGTGTTATTAAGAGACTTATTTAAAATATGCTAACAACATTTATAGCTAAAAATTGCTCAATAAGAAGTTTTATGCACTTACTTTTCTTCTTCCCATAAAATGTGCTTGCAGCGATGGCCGCCATGTTCCTTAATGAAAAAACTAAAGTTCCCAAAGCTCCACCCCTTCACATTTGGTATCATTGGAAAGCCCTAAATGTCCTCTGTAGATACCAAAAGGAGGCAATTCTGTAGTATGCAGTGCATGAGAGATATTCAGGTTTAGAAAGGTGCACTACAGAGGACAAATTTGCTTTGCTGGTAGTCAGGAGGATATATTATTTGAATATATATTAGTGCTTGTGTATAAATACACAAACAATACACATATGCTTTCAATTGTGTAATTTCAGTGATCTAGGTAGCTCTGTTTTGGAAGTTCAGTTCATGCTAGAAATGTGCTTTGGAGTTTGTACGTGTTTGTCTCTAGGGGCCACCACATATATTTATATATAAACATATATAAATAAATAAAACCACTTTTTTTTTTTTTTACATTAGTAATTCCTTTTGTGCATAACTTTATATTATTGTTAATAATAAATTAATTAAAGCAACAAAACAACCTGAAGAGCCGGTTCGGAGCCGAAAGAGCCGGTTCTCTAAAAAGAGCCGGAAATCCCATCACTACCAGGGACAACAACGTCACATTAGAAAGGTATAGTAATCATCCACAACTAATTTCATTTGCGGATGATAAAGGATTCAGAAAGTTTGTTCATGCAGGCCTATATGACAGAGAATATGCATCTTCTTTTTGTTTTCATATTTTAATTTATATGTAATTGTGTTGTGGTTTGCAGTGTTTTGTGTTGTTTCACTTTAACTTTGTTTAAAAGGAAAAAGCTGAAAATTTAAATAGTTAAAAGTTAAAATGTAAATAGTTGGTTTTTGTATTATATGATTTATTTATTACATTTTATGTGGAGTGAATAAATAAAAGTATATTTACGGTGGCCCCTAGAGGCACGGCACGTAAAAACTCCAAAGCACGTAAAAACTCCAAAACACGTGCAAAACACAACAGAAGTTCTCCAGGATGCTGGGTGCAGTGTTGAGCTTTTGTTACCTAGTGGCTACACAAGCCAGGAAGTACCAACGACCGGATTTGGTGTGTGGTAGTAACAGGTAAATGAACTTTTTTTTTTTTTATATTATTTGAATATATATATGAGTGCTTGTGTATAAATACATAAACAATACACATATGCTTTGTGTCATTTAAGTGATCTAGGTAGCTCTGTTTTGGAAGTTCAGTTAACGCTAGAAATGTGGCTTTGGAGTTTGTAGGTGCTTTGTCTCTAGGGGCCACTGTATATATTTATATATAAACATATATAAATAAAACCACATTTTTTTTACATTAGTAATTCTTTTTGTGCATAATTTTATATTGTTGTTAATAATAAATTAATTAAAGCAACAAATCAACCTGAAGAGCCGGCTTGGAACCGAAAGAGCCAGCTCTTTTTAGTGAGCCGAGCCGAAAGAGCCGGTTCTCTAAAAAGAGCCGAAAATCCCATCACTATTGTTCAGATGGGTGTACATTTGCATGGGATTCATGAAAACTAGGTCATTTTTAGAAACTCCCATCATGCTGTCAGAGAGGAGCCGATGTTGATACTTTTAAAGCATTCATGTCATTTAATGTTTGACCTGATAAATGGTAGGTCTGCAATCTATATTGTTGCAAAGTGCTTGTTCTACATCTAGCCAGGGCTCATCTTAGATGGTATTTTTAAACTATGCTAAAATGATTGTAGCCTGTTGGCTAGGAAGTAGTGTTGAAAGTTAGGCAGATCTAGTCCTCCTTTGTTCTTGGTCCTTTAAAGCATTTTTAGACTGATACACGTTGGTGTATCTTTCTAAAGGAATTTATAAATGGTCGTCGGAACAGATCTAAACGTGTCTACTGATTGTTTATTCAGAATAACTAAGAATAAATAATTGAGTCTTGGCAAGACCATAGTTTTTACTGACACAACCCTTCCCATGAGTGATATGGGTAGAGATTTCCACCTAGACAGATCATCTTCTACTTTCTTTATTAAGTGGGATACCTAAATATTTAATATTTCCAAATTGCAGCGGGGTAGAAGAATTTTTGAAGGAGCAATTAATAGGAAGAACTGTTTATCAAATAATATGAAACACTTGAGAATAAGTTTATTAATGTAATTACCTCAGAGAGTGGTTTGTGAGTGTTGGAGAAAAAGTAACACATCCGCATAAAGACTGATCTTATGTTTTACATTTGTGCATTTTTTGCACTTAATTACTGTAGCCTGTCTGATTGCTGCTGTTTGTGTTTAAATAAAATTTGCAAACAGTGAAGGGGAGACAGAAGCTGGGGGATGTTTGGGCATTTGTGCTGTCACAGGCTGTTGGGCAATTATGTAATATTTTCAACCAGTTTATGAAAGAGTCTCCAAAACCAAAATTGTGTAAAGTTGCAAATATAAATAAATGTATTTTTCTGCATCTAGAGACAATATCGTGGTTTCAGTGTTTTTACTACATGAATAGTCTATAAAATTAAGTATTCTGTGTGTATTTGTTGATGAGTGCCTACCTTTAATGAAACCGGTTTGGTCCGGTAGTTCTTTAAGGGGGGTTTTGTTCCAACACAGCTGAATCAAATGAATGGCTTGTTATCAGGCCATTGCCAAACTTGATAGCCTGCTGAAGAGGTAATCCAACCATTTGATTCAGCTGTGTTGGAGTAGAGATGCATCTAAAAGCTGCAGGACAGTAGCTCTCGAGAACTGGAGTTGGACACCCCTTACTTAAAAAAAAATAACAGTCCAATTGTGATTTTTTAAGTATCCCGTCCACAGGTGCAGTTTTGAAAAATATCTCTGTCCAATTTAAATGCAAAAAACACAGTCAAATGTTGTCAAGAACATGCCAGATCCTAGCCCTGTGGAAATGTTGTCCAATAAGAAGTCTAGAAGCCTGGGAGGGAAACAGTAAAGAGGGTTTTATGCAGTACTTCTGAAAAGTTTTTCTTTAATAACAAAAGACAGTATTTTGGCTGGTGTAGACTCACAACTTAGGAATGAACAAAATCCATACAGCAGGCCTAAATTTAACTTTTAAAAAAAATCAAGTTTGTTAAAAACTGACGACGACATCAGTGTGTGAATGTAGAAGTTCACCCTGACGCCTCTGTCTTTCTAAATGGAGGTACAGTAACTTTGTGTGTATATATAAGCGTGTAAAAACTGTAGATAATCAGATTAAATCTCCGTTTTCCTCGTCCACATGTAAAAACTGAGTTTTCAAAAATCTCCACCCCGGCAGGAGTTGATAAAAATCTCGGTTTTCAGTGATTGAAAATGCAGTTTACGTTTTGGACGAAAGATGCATAGAAAAATCTTTTCAAAAAACCCGTGTACGTGTGACCATATTCTACGAGAGGGTGGAGCTTTGATGAAGGATACTCCCTTTTAGGTTTTACTTTCTTTCTCTCTGCCAGCAGTGGCTGAACACGAGAAAAGAAACAGTTTACAGTCTGGTCAGTTAAATTCAATTTTATTTATAGAGGACCAAATCACAACAGCAATCACCTCCAGGGGATTTTGTATTTAAGGATAAAGACCCTACAATAGTACAGAGAAGACCCCAAAAAACAGATGACACACTGTGACCAAGCGTTGGGTGACAGTGGGTAGGGAAAACCTTCCTTCATAAGGAATGAAACCTCCAACAAAACCAGAGAGGCGCAATCATCTGCTGCGACTGGTTGGGGTGAGGGGAAATTCAAGAAATATTCATGGAAAATGGAGCAAAGCACAGACAATGGTAGATTCAAAGGATCTCGGCTGATTTAAAGCTCAAAAACATTCGGCTTTTGAAGCCTACCATACAGCAGCATTATAAGAGAGACACAAAGCTGCCACCAAGTGGTCAAACTGGAACACCGCCAGCCATAAGTAGGTAAAGGTTAATTCTTGGACATGAATTGACCTGTGGTTTGGGGAAGGCCTTGAAAGGGATTGGCGTCGGTTCCTGGGCCTGGTTATGGTTATCAGGGGTTCCATGGCCCCTGATCCCCATGTACCTAATAGAAGTGAAGAAGTTACAGAATTGAAAAAGGGAGGAAGGGAGGGTGAGGCACGTAAATGAGAATCAACAGCTTGCAGAACTGGGGGAACCTATCTAGATGAGAACCGGAAGGAGCGTGTTGGAGACGTGGTCCTGCTCTTGAAATTCCGCTACTTAATATCCAATAATTACTTTCCCACACACTTTCTGAACATATTTAAAAAAGAAAACCTTCGACTCATTTTAAACATTTTGACTACAGAGCATTGTTAAAGACTAAGCAGCACCTTGAAACAAAATACACACGAACACACTGAAGCTCACAGAGCCACTGATAAACACAATAATACAAAAAGGTTTGACAGAGATGAAACACATTTTACATGATTGAAGTCTACAGCTCATTCTCTACTGCGTGCCCAGATTGGTATAAATCTTGACCTTGTTCTTTATCAAAAAACAACAACAGCAGCAGCAATAAGTAGCACACCTAAAAGTGGCAGGCCAACTTTCAGTCCAACAGATCCATCCTCCTTCCCTCCATCCTCTGTGTCTCCTCCTGGCTGACCTGCAGGTGAGAAACAGGTGTGAGGTGTCAGCTGTCAGGTAGGTGATGAGTGAAGAACAGAACAGAATCCATTTCCTCTTCAAACTGCTGTCAGACATTATCTACTGCACTCTGATCACATCACTCAGACCAGATGCTTTCTTTAGAAACAAACATCAACAACCAGGAAGCAGCTTCACCTCTGATCACACACTCAACTCTACTCACTCACCTGGAGGAACAACTCTCAGGGTGATGTTGCAGATGGGTTTGGTCTTCAGACGAACTTTTGTTGCACTCATGAAGACATGACACTCGTATATTCCAGTGTCATTAATCGTCACATTCTTTAGAATCAAAGACACGTCTCTGTCCTTCATCTGTCTGTCTCGCAGATCCACACGGTTCTTAAAGGATGGATGCTGGTTTTCCAGATCAAGCTTCTCATTCCGATACACAAAAACATATTCTGGTACCAGGTCAGCTCTGCTCCACTCTACAACAATGATGGGGTCCGTTTTATTTGGTACCTGACATGTGAGATTGACATTCTGCTTAGAATCAGCTGTGATGGTTTCCTGGTCTGAAGGAGGAAACAATACAGAGCAGAGAGGTTAAAGGTGAAAATACAACTGTTCACTTCACAGTGAGGACCAAACAGAGATTCCTGAGCTGTATTTCATGTATTTTTAATCATATTTTACATTTAAATCTTAGGTTTTATTCCCTTCTCAAATCAGTTTTTATATACTTTCCTTATTAATCTCACTGCCTTTACGAAAAAGTACTTTGGGTCAATCCCTGTCGTTTTGTATTCATCTGTTTGTTAATGCAAATGACTAATTAGCCAATAAAATGGAAGCAACCAAATGCATTTAGGCATTTAGACATGATCAAGACAACCTGCTGAAGTTCAAACTGAACATCAGAATGATGAAGAATGGTTATATAAGTGACTTTGAATGTAGGATGGTTGTTGGTGCCACATGGGCTGGGCTGAATACTGCAGACAGGTCTGATCTGCTCACAGTCATCGCTACAGAGAATAGTCTGAACAAGAGGAAATATCCAGTAAGCAGCAGTTCTCTGGATGAAGTGGCCCCAAGCCTCTTCTTCAACGCCTTTGACATTGTTGTAAGTAAAGAAAATGTGTACAAAAACAAAAATGATTGTAATTTCTTTGAGTTTATTGCAGTTTTTAGCAGTTTATGTTGTTGCTGTCGACGTAATACATACAAATTAATAAAATGTGTAACAACATGTAAAAATGTAAAGATAAGCTGTCGTGGACTTTTTTCTATATTAGGGTTCGCTTCAGTCGCAATAAATATCAGGACTGCCAAATGTGTTACTTAGCTACAAGATATAGTCTACTCCATTTCCACACAGCTTCTTACTTCCTCCAATCAATCAATTGTTCTTAGTGTTATTAGTGAGCTGCTGTTATTTTGTACTTACGGGAAAACATGCAGAAAAAAAGCAGCAGAATGCAGCAGAGCGACTCAGTCACTGCACTCATTTTCTCTTCATCCACTTCAAAGTTCAGCTGTTAAAAATCCAAGAATGCTGATATTGTCAGGAAGACAATCTAACACTGTAAATGTCAGGTAACTGATATAAACAGTCTTGCTTTGACTTGAGGTTGAGGGTGTGTGTGCGGTGTAAAGAAACCAGATAGTGGGAAGAGTGAAGCTGAGAGGCGGGAGACACATGTCTGAGCATGAAAGAGAAATAACAGCAAAATAATGAAGTAATTAAAATTTGAGTAAGTGAGCTTGACAGAGCCTCAATTCTCAGCTCAAATGTTTTACATATATCCTCCACAAGTTTTCTTTAACCCTTTAAGACCTACCATAGAACCAAGGCCGCCAGAGCTTACTTTATATTTTTACAGGCTGTAGTGCCATTTGTGGGAGCATTTCAAGTTGCTATACATCAATACAACTGTTATAGCCCACATTTTAATAATATGTATGCATTAAGTCCATAGTAACTACATAAATTGCAAAAAAGTGCAATAAACTACAAAAAAATTTAAAATCGTTTTTGTTTTGTTTTTTACATATATTTCTACTTGGAGAAATTTAAGAGGTTTATCCCTCAAAACTTTAAATACAAAAAAGTTGCAAAAAAAGTAGTTTACAACCACAGGAAATTTATTTTGAGTGTCTTCATAGTTTTATTTTTGAGATACACCAATTTTTATATAATGCAGAAAAAACGAAAAACAATCTTATGATGCAAATTTGCAAAGAAAACAGCATGTGCATCAAAATAAACTATTTAAAGCAGTGCAATTTGAGTTCTAAGCATCACAGAAACTATTCAGAAAAGCATAAAGTCAAACATGACTTATAAAAACACCAGTATAGGCTTTTAAGGCCTACAAGTAAAACACTACATTTTCGGCGAAAATGACGTCACTTCTGGTTTCAGGCAGGTAATGGCGGACATGCGATCGTTCGCGCTTGTCGCTACCCGATCCGTACCGGAAACCCGATCGGTACCCCGCATGCGCAAATCTTACATCACTTCCTCTCTTTGCCAGCATTGCGACATTCAATATATTTGAATGATACGGTTAGCGCCCAGTTAGCTCCTGGCATTTCTCAGCAGCTCTGCCTCCTTTTCGACTACCGGGACATTTAAACAATGGATAATCTGTATACAAACAAATTCATGCTTTTCTTCTCAACAGAGAGCGTTCCCCGATTGAGCAACAGCGCCGTAAAATAAGAAGAATGGCGCCTAATTACAGAGTTAATAATACAGACTTTGTAATATGCAGTGCTTTAAGTGGCCCAAAAGAGGTGCCGGTACTCTATTCTTTTTCCGCCTCCCCTGAGGTAACAACAACTATATTTAATGGGTTTTATATACAACAGTCAACAGACAACCTTATACAAAATAATAAATCATTTTATTAGTTTGTGGATTTGCTTGAGCTAGAAAGAGCTACTGAACATAAATAAAATGTGCAAAAAGGTATTGAAATTTTTTTTTTAACAAAATGTACATAAAATAAATTATAAACTAATTTGTATTTTGCTCTCTCTCTTGAGTCCCTGCTGGTATCAGCAGCAGCACTTGTAAAGTGTACCTGCAGAGCTTGGTAGTTCTCCCATACTGCTTTCACTGTTCTCTCACTTGAAGCAACCCAACGCACTGATAAAACACGGCCTATCACAAGGAGACGTTGTCCAACATTGTGAGCACTCTCGGTTAACTCCCTTTGGTTTTTTGGTGATGCGAGAGGGAGTAAAGCTGATCTAAGAATATTTTAAAGTGGTTGATTCCTCCTACCTCCTTCAAAACATCACAAACTGCCAGTTCCAGTCTGTGATTGGAACAATGCCAGACAAACAGGTAAGGGAATTTGGAACAAAGCTGTGCAGCAACTCCTGCTTTCCTCCCAAGCATCACTGAGGCTCCATCACAAGCAAATGCCAACAAATGTTCCTGTAGGTAGTGAGGGTCAAAGCCATTATTATGAAGACATCCTAACAGTGCTTCAGTGATGTCCTTTGCTGTGGTCCCCTGCAGCTCAATCAGTTCAAAAAATATTGTGTCTGGATTTTCACTGGAAATAGCTGACCGCAGGCACACGACAAGCACAGACTTTCCACTTATTGTAGTGGATTCATCAATGAGCACACACAATTTTCTTTCATTCATCACTATGTCATTGACTACCTTCTTTTTCATTTCAGCTGCAATGTGATCCAGTATATTTGCACATGAGTTATTAGAGTGCAAAACTCTGCCCATCTTGACACCATTTAAGACTTGCAACTGGACATCTATTGGCATGTCTGTAAAGGGACGCCCATGCTTGCCAATCTTATAAGCTGTTCTAAACACATTGCAAGCTGAAGCGTAGTCAGCCTTTCTCATATCTTCAATGTGTTTTTGCATTGTATTTTGTGTTGCCTTCTCTTTTATTTCAACTGCTTTCTTGTGATAAATTGAGTCTCTGTGCTCTTTTATTTTTTTTCGTAGTGAGTTTTGTTGTGCAGCCTTGTCCCTTCCAAAAGACGAGATTAAGCACCCACTCCACTCCTGCGACACTCTCTGCCCTTGCTGCATGTCCACGCAAGCACAAACTTGACTACACACACTACAACCCAACTTTTGATTTCTGCTGATCAGCCACTTGTAATTTGTGGAGAAATACCGGACTTGTGCTTGGGACCAACATTCTGGCCACTCATGCTCGCTAACGCGGCTGTTGTCATCGGTAGAAATGGTGTCATTCTCGTCCTCGTCGTCGCAAAAAGTGCCGTCGTCCGCGGCTGCGGCACTAGTGCAGCTTTCATTAGCTTGCGTCTGACCTGCAGCGATATCATTCTGGCTCGGTGGGGTGTCAGCCAGCGAGTCCTCTGATTCTGACCTTGTTCTTTTACTACTCAGAGTCTGAAGCCAGGAGAGCATATTAAGTGTTCATTGTTTTTGTATTTTAACCGAGCAGCTGTTTGCGCGTTTTACACACCCTCTCCGGACCACGTTGAGTTGTTGACATGACAACGGCAAAAGCGACGCATGCGCTTTTCACTTGTAAAACACATTGGTGTATGGGTAATGTAGTCTCTGCTCTCGGTGGGACGAATTAGGAAGCGTGCTTGTGAAGGGCGCTCTGAAAAGCGGCAGCGCAGCCAAACGATTATAACAGATGTGCAAATGAGAGTACCGGTACGCTAAAAGCACGTTCTGGGCGCATGGAGAGGTGGCGGTACTCTCAAGAGCTATATTTAGAAGTGGCGGTACTGAGTACCGGCGCGTACCGGCCCACTTAAAGCACTGGTAATATGTCACGTGAAGATTCCTCAACCAGATGAAGTGTTTACTGACAATTGACAGTGATAGCAGACATCATCATCAGTATTCCAACAATCCTCTCCACACAGACAAGCATAAACACACTCGACTATCACTAATGCATCCCTTCCGAGCCCTGGGGACCAAAAATGGTCCCGCCCCAAAAAGTGCAATAAAAAGATTATATATTCATATTTTTTTCCACTTTAAATTGGTCAGTCTTTTAAAACTACTTCTCCCTGAAATATTCATATAAAGTTTTAATTATATTTTCGTTGTTTTAACCCTTTAAATCCCAGTTTTATTACATGAGCGCCCTGTTTTTTTTACAAAAAACTAAATATTTTCCAAAAAAAACATTTGAAGTAATATTCAATTGTTATTATAATTAGGCCTTTAGATGGACTAAAGATTGGCACCAACATTCATTTCGATCGCCTTTTTTTTTTTTTTTTTTAGGACCAGAAAATGGTCTCCAGGCGGCAAATGCTCCTCCTCTAGGCCGAAAACAGTGCATCTTGCCGGGGTAAGTCGCGACGATTACCGGGGCACGATCACCGGGGACCCCTTTTTCCAGCACACACGTCCGATACCACGTGATAACAAATACGTCATTCCCTGTTGACTAAAAAAAAAAAATGCACCCTCTCACGGCCCTAGGGACCGACAATGGTCCCGCCCGATCAGCGGGCCAAGCTGCTGCTGCACCCCGGGAGGAGTGCCTCTCTCGCGGGTATGTGTCGAGCAGCCCCGGGGCAAAGTGGTTGGGTCGCCGCTATTACTATTTTTTTCTAGGAGCACAGTAAATGTAATAAATGGTGATCATGTTTTCACTTTTTGCTTATTAGCACTTATTATTTACTTATTGCTTATTACCACTATATACTATTACCTTGTTGTGTTCTAAAATAAAAAAAATATGAAAATAAAAATACAAGATCACTTTGAACAAGAAAACATTTATTTTTAGAACTATATAACAATGAACATATACTGGAATATTTGGAATGGGGAAAGGTATGAGTGAGAGTGGGGGCTGGAGGGGAGTGAGGGGGAATCGGCTGGGGGGGGGGATCGGCTGGGGGGCAGTCCTGCTCAGGTGGAGCAGTTCCTGCAGGTGGTCAGGCTGTGGTCCCTGCATGTCACGTTCCCACATTTGTGGCAGACGCTGTAGACCCTCTTTCTTTTTCCTCGGCACAGCTGACATTGCCTCCTGAGCTTTGGTTTGATGGCTGCAGAGGGACCGGGAGAAGGATCTGCAGCATCGGGAGAAGGATCTGCAGCATCGGGAGAAGCAGCGGCCTGCGCCTGTCTTACAAACTCTGCTGTGAGGACAGAGCGGGGAAGTCGCTCTCTCCTAGCAATGCATGGTTGCACTAAGGCTTCTCCAACCTGCTCTATGTAGACCCTCCTCCTGTAACCTTTATTTCGCTGCCAAGCTGGGTCCACCGCGGTCCACAGGACATAGCCATTATAAAGAGAAATGTCAAGCAGATGGTGGAAAAGGGCTAACAGCCACCGTCTCGTCCGCCTCCTACAGCTGTAGTCGTTAACAGCCTAATAAAAACACAAAACACACACACACACAAAAACATTAAACCTACGTATATTTTACACAAGAATATATGAGCAAGAATGAATAAATTTGTGCGCAACTGATGCTGACACCTACCTGATCGAGTTTGTCCACACCTCCCTTGCATCTGTTGTAATCCCTTATTATGTGCGGCTTTCTCTTGGGTCCGTCGCAGATTCCTGGAGTCCGGTGTTTGGAGCTCAACAGGAGCACATTTTTGCCGCGGCGAGGGACGTATGAGACGGCCGTATGCGTGGAGGTGAAAGCAAACACGGAGGAAAAAACTCCTCTCCCCCTTGTCTGCAGCAGTTCTGGCGGAAGCTCGGGCTTGTTCTTCCGAATGGTGCCAACCAGGGTATTTGTTCTCCTCAGCAGCTCCACTGACAGAGGGTAGGAAGTAAAAAAATTGTCACAGGTGACGCTGTGTCCCTGTAGCCCCTCTGTCAGCTCCAGAACCACTCGCATACCCTGGTTGGTCTCAGCGCGCCCAGTGGCTGCTTTGCCCGTGTACAGCTGCAGCCTCCAGGCATAAGACGTCTCCACGTCGCACACCGCCCATACCTTCAGTCCATACCTCCCCGGCTTTTTGGGCATATACTGCCTGAAGCTGCACCTCCCTTTGAATCGGACAAGCTGTTCGTCCACGCAAATGTCTTTGTTTGGGAGGAACATCATTTCGAGACGATGGGTCCACATGTCCCAGATCTTGCGAAATGGACCCAGTTTGTCGTCAGAGTGTGTTGGTCTCGCAAGTCTGTCGTCGAATCGCACAGCTCTGGTGATGTGGCGAAACCTTTTCTCCGACATGGTTGCACGAAAAATCACCCGGCCGGATTTCTCGCTCCAGAGGCTGATCGTGGCTTCGTTTCGGGAACGATAAACACCGGCCAGAATTATTAGTCCGACATAGGCACGCAGCTCATCGCTGTCCACGTCCCTCCAGTCAGCCATAGCACGTCTCCCCTGGAGATTGGTCATTGACACGATGTGCTGGATAATGTCATCCGTGAGGAAAAGGGAAAAGCTGGATAGTGGGTCACTGATCCGGGCCAGGGCGTATAAAGTGGGTCCGGTGCGTCCCGTGGCCGCTGGAACGTAGCGGAACGTCTCAGCGTTCGTAGGTGACCACCGTGTTCCATTTTTTGAGATCCACCCCGCTGATTCTTCCTCTCCGCTCTCACTTTCGGACTCCGATCCATATGAGTCGGAACCGGACTCCTGCTCCTCCGTTTCCTCCTCTGAAGAAGTATCCGATTCATCCCCCGAGGATGGGGCACTTTCCTCGCTGTCGGGGTCCATGATGAGTCGCAGGGCTTCCTCCGCGTTGTACCGTCTTGCCATTGTGAAAAAGATTACTCCCAGCTACTGCTCATTCTTATAACCACGGTTTTAGTGCAGCTGCACAAACAACCCGAGCTTGCAGACAAAACAAGTCTAATTTGGCTTTGGTATTCGTTTCATATTTGATTTGTTTACATTGCAGGGTGCACTGAACTGCAGACTTCAAAAGGAGAAAACGTTTTAAATTAGGCACACACTCTTTGATTCTGAGGTTAGACACACACTCCTTTATTTTTTTTAAGACACACACACACACATTGATGATGATCCAAACTCATCATTTGAGCAGAAAGACACTGCTTTGAATGTGGGATTTTCCTCTGTAAAACTTGTATTTTCCAGCAGGCGTCAAATGTGAAACAAGAGCGCCACATGATGGACAAATAAAAAAATTACAATTCTAAGCACACACGTCCGATACCACGTGACAACAAATACGTCATTTCCTGTTGACTAAAAAAAAATGCACCCTCTCACGTCCTAGGGGCCGAAAATGGTCCCGCCCGATCAGCGGGCGAAGCCGCTGCTGCACGCCGGAAATGAGGCTTCGTTTCCCGCAGGTCTGTCTAAGCAGCCCGCTGTTTTCCAGCCGGGATCAAATGTGGAGCAAGGGCGCCACCCGGTGGACAAATAAAAAAATTACACCTCTAAGGCCCATAGACCAAAACGAAACGGAAACATAAGTAATCACCAAGACATTAATGGTAATAATTCTGCAGTGAAAAATAGCGTTTATAATGGAAGTCAATGGGCCAAAAATGGTCCCCAGGGCTCGGAGAGGATGTGTATTGTTAGCTTAGCCACTGAAGCTAATTTAAGGAAGTCAGACTTGAATTTTGAAATGAAATTATGCCAAGTTTTTTTTTTTAGAGGATTTGGCTATATTCCATTCAACACAGTGCAAATGGCTTGTACCTGAAAACCTAAAGGGACCATTTATGGTCCCAGGGCCACACAGGGGTTGTAATGACGCTAATTCAGTTTACAAAAGGGTTCATTCGCTCGGTCAGCAGGTGGCAGTATCCTCTTACACTGGGGAGTAAACTGCCATTAAACGAACAGAAGAAGAAGAAAACCCCTGCACATGCGTGGTACGGATCGGGGAGTCCTGATCCGTAACTATCTTTTTATTTTTCGTTTTTGTCTACATTATATTGAAATGTTTCATTATTGGAAACATTTTAAGAGATACTTGTTATTCTTAACAGATACTCTGACCCGTAACTATCGTAAAACGCAATTAAAAGTCATAATTCCACACTGAGATTTAATCTGATTCATTACAACTTACTCCCAATCATTCCCATCATGCTGACAATAATGTGGACAATCCTGTAATTTGAACAGCCTCGTCAAGTTTAAGGTGGTCTGGGCACACCTAGCACAAAGGAAAGAGCTGTTTCTGATGTTCAGGTTGCTGTGACATGACATCTTCTGCAAGAGATTGAGGATTTTTCTTCTCTTTAAATATATAGCATATACTCCTTTCCACAGCAGCATTGTCCTCACAGGAAGAACCCTCCTGGGTCATCGGTGATGGGGGGCCTGATGATTGTAGCACATTTGACTGGAAGAGGTCTGTCTGTGTCTGAAAGAGATGCTATTTAGCAATGTGTTTTATGAGGACATGATATTTGTGGCTTTGAACAATGCCAGGTCTTCCTCTGCGCATTGTAAGTCACAAATATCTTTCCAAACTGTATTTCAGGCTTAAGTACAGAGAAACATGTCTGTGAAGAGGATGCACCAAAATCTACCCTCACACAAAGTGGAGCATGTGCCATCTGGGCAACTTTCTGTCTCCTTTTCCATGTCGCAGCCTTGGCCTCTCCAAAGAATTTCAGGATCACCATTTCCATCAATATAGCCTCTTGTGGAAATACCTCTTTCACAGTTTCACAAACTGAATACTTTCAAACTGTGTTGCTCCACTTCACAGACAAGAACAGAATAGAATCCATTTGTTGGATTTGTTCCTGATGGGTGATGGGCACTGCCAGGGCTGCCCTTTGTCACTGATTTTGTTTGCAATTTTTATGGACAGAATTTATAGGCGTAGCCAAGTGGCGGAAGGCTTTCACTTGAGTGGTCTCAGAATCTCATCTCTGCTTTTCGCAGATGATGTGGTTCTGTTGGCTTCATCGGGTGATGGCCTCAAGCTCGCCTTGGAACGGTTCACAGCCGAGTGTGAAGCGGTGGGAATGAGGATCAGCACCTCCAAATCTGAGGCCATGGTCCTGAGCCGGAAAAAGGGTGGAGTTCCCACTCCGGGTCAGGGACGAGTTTTTGCCCCAATTGGAAGAGTTTAAGTATCTCGGGGTCTTGTTCACGAGTGACGGGAGGAGGGAGCTGGAGATCGACAGATGGATTGGTGCTGCGGACGCAGTGATGTGGACCCTATACCTGTTGTGGTGAAGAGAGAGCTGAGTGTAAAAGTGAAACTCTCAATTTACATGTCAATATACGTTCCTACCCTCACCTATCGTCACGAGCTGTGGGTAGTGACAAAAAGAACGAGATTTTGGCTGCATCCAGACTCTTCTCACGGTCAGAGGATGGGCAGCATGGTAGGTAGCACTGTCTTTCTGTGTGGAATTTTCATGTTAGGTAAACTGGTTATTCTAAAGGTGTGAGTGTGAATGGTTGTCTGTGATGTCCTGTGACAGCTGGAGTAGACTCCAGCACCCAGCCCGTGACCCTAACTTGGACAAGTGTAAGCAAATGGATCATCTGAGGATGTTGCAGGAATATAAGCTTACACAAGGTTTTATCCCACCACCCTGCATCAAAAAATAACAATCCTGCTGTTTTCCAGAATATAATGAATCAAAGCCAATTCAATGATGTTCAGAAGCACCAATAAAATATTCAACTGTGTACAGTTCTGGCCAAAGAAATGTGATTTTCTTTCTCTTTTTTCACTACAAGTCAGTTTTTTATGGCAAAAAGATGGCATTTCAACAATCTGGAGACAAAACCTCATTAGACACATTTCTCTCATTAACTAAACCGGTAAAGCTGGGAAGCGGTGTTTCGTCTGAATGTGGTACAGGTGTCATTGCTGATGAAGGTTGGGGTAACTGACAGAAGATTTAGATTTGCAACTGCTTACAGAAATAATGCCAAAAACATATCCCTTCATATCATATCATATATTTTATTTTATTGCATTCCAGTGTTTTCTAATTTCTGCTACAAAGCTTTGCACTTTTGCTGTAATGAAGCAAATTTCCCACCTGCGGGACTAATAAAGGTCATCTTATCTTATCACTGGAATAAGAAAATCCAGAAAAATCTCTTTGTCCACACTCGCAGGTTTTCCACACATACAAACTGAATGAGGAGCCCACAGCTCTTTTTGGTTGCCCAGTTTCATAGCAGAACAAGTACACTAAGCTCTTTTTGTATTTTTTGGGAGTAGAGCTTTACAATACAACCTATGCTAAGATGGTTTAGTGGGGTTATTCACCCACATCAGGTTAACTGATCATTCTTAAACTAAGTGAAACATTTTAAACATTGCAGCAAAATGAGCAGGCTTCATGTGACCTACTGTTTATGAAAAACTCAGACACTGCCTGATCCAAATGTCTGCAGGGGAATGAAAGACTGGGGTATTCATGCATAAGTGAAATGACTTAATTAGAAATAAAAGTGCATATTTCACTGGTGCCTACAGGCACAGTCCTGTCTGGGCTTGAGCTGAAGTCAGTTACTGTATTTTTACTGTATTCTCCCTCTGGTGGCAAAGGTCAACCTCAGTTACAGACACAGATCTGTGTACAGAAAGAAGTTCAGAGTATCTTCAGAGTAACAACTTTAAAGTCATGTTAGTACCAGGGCTCAGTCTGTTTAACTGAAACAGACTGAAACTGAAATCACAGGAAATAAAACCACACAGAGAGGAGAACTCTGAGCAGAAGGTATTATTTAAATAAATAAAAATGTGTTATAACTCATTACTGCAGGCCTGTGTCTGTCTTTATAAGCTCATGTATTATAAATTTACATTTACGTGTATGCTGTTGGTAATCACTGTGCAATAACAGCCATGCACCAACTGTGACAACCCTCCAGTTAGGCAGTGGTACTCTTCACTCTGTAATAAGAGCTTCCTGGGATTGTCTTTAATCACAGATGGATGTCAGAATGGTGACTTAGAGCCAAGCACACTACACAAACATGATAAGAAGCCAGATTTATAAACCTTTTTCTGTCAGACAGTGATAAGCTGTAATTGTGTTTTTCCCTTAGTACTCATTTTTTTTTATGAATCCAGGGTTTAGATCAAAGTCTAAATCAGATTAAACATTCAGACAAAAAAAGACTTCTCACAGCATTATGCATTATATTCAGCTGTTGTTTTCAGTACACAGTAAAAATGAAATGTTACATTTAAAAAATACAAAATAAATGTAGGACACATGTTACTGCAAAACTTTTCATCTGATTTTTAATGGCTCGTGACATTGCAGAGAATAATGAACAAGCTGGACTTTTGTAGTTCAACAAATAAAGGTCAAGGGTTAAAAGTTACAGTAAATTAACATTTGTTTGCACTGGTGGGAGGGTCCTGCTCAGGTTTGAACGCAGGATCAGTGCTCCTAACCTAAATATTATCAAAACGTGTTGCTTCTCTGAATTAAAACACAATTTGCTATCACTGAATTTTCTATTATAACATCACCTCCTGTTGGTTGATGAGCGTGACGACGAGTGGGTTTGACATTCATTGGAATCTTTCCAGTTGTGGGAATCTTTCAAATCCTGAATGACAACAGTGTTGACTCAGAGTTCAGCTGGAAAATTAAAGATAAACATTTTTTTTAAAATTCCAAGACATTTCAGCTCCAGGCAGGTTTTCTATGGATCAAAACTCACCAACAAGAACAAACAGACCAGCTATAAGTCCAACACATGCAATCATGCTTCCTCCATTGCTGACGCCTCCTTGTAGACCTGGAGGTAAGAAACAGGTGTCAGCTGTCAGGTATGTGATCACAGACCTGAGGCCTGTACTATGACATTCACACGCCATCTTGCAGCTGTCTGCTGATAACTCTGCATTCCTTCACACAGAAAACATCCTACAGCAGAGCCTATAATGAATATAAAGTTTGACATTGAAAAGACATCCACAACAGCCCCTTCAGTGGACCAAAACTGGACATCCAAAAAATACCATATAAAACAACATCACTCTGTTGTTGAGTGGGTTTACTGACGCTGCATGATTTTCAATATTTTCTTTACAAGGAAAGATAAAAATCCCAGTTTGTGATCAGTGCCAACCCCATCCCGTACACCCCCTCTGAACACGCTCTCAGCTGAACTGATAAAACCTGGGTAGATGTTTCAACAGACAGTATACTGGGTAAGTTCAACTTTCTTCATAGTACAGTAGACCCAGCTGCTTTCTACAAAGTCTGATCAACAACCAGGAAGCAGCTTCACCTCTGATCACACACACATACTGAACTCTACTCACTCACCTGAAGGATCAACAACAGTCAGCTGGATGCTGCTGATGGGGGGAGTTGGAATATTAAGACTCTGCCGTTGACGGCATTTAACGACACGACAATGGTACGTTCCAGTGTCGTTCGCCCTCACATGCTTCAGAATCAAAGACACGTCTCCATCTTTGATCTCCCCATCCTGCAGATCTACCCGGTTCACAAAGGATGGATGCTGGTTGTCTGGATCAATTCGCTTCTCTCTGTAAAAAAGGACATAATCTGTCCCGAGGTCAGCCCTGCTCCACTCTGCTACGCAGATGGACGAGGTGTTGTTTGGAGCTCGACATGGCAGAGTGACATTCTGTCCGGGCTCAACCGTGATGTTTCTATGGACTGAAAGAGGAAACAACACAGAGCAGAGAGGTTAAGGGGATCAAAGTACGACTGTTTACCTATCCAGCAGCCAATCAGAGGAAGAATCTAAGAGAAAAAGGTTTTCCTCCACACGTGCATGAACTCAAAGCACGGCTTTATTAACAGAAAGGAAAAGGGCGATACAAAACTACACTGGGATGAACTAAAACTAACTCACAAGGAGGCACAGGGAAATCACTGGGAAACGCACACAACACTGAGGGACGACGCGACATGGAACAGAGGGAGACTTTGACATAAATACACAGAAGATAATGAGGGAAGTGGAATCAAACAGGGAACACAGCTGAGGAATTTACACATGACAGGATGGAGAGGACACGAAACTGAAAACACTGACACCAAGATGCGGACCTTAAACGTAACACAGGAAATTTAGAGAGAATACAAGAAACTCAAACTAAGACACTAAACTAGGGCAACTAAGTGAACTTAGAACAAATCATAATAGAAAATCACAAGGACACAAGAAAACTCAAAGTGTAAGATCCTGACACTGTTAATAAATATACTCTCTCGGGAGCGAGTTGTGTGTTTGATGTGCAGTGTGGATATATTTATATTTCACATTTGAAAACAAAGCCACTCTGTAAAAATACCCCTGCATTCAAAATGTTGCTGAAATTTGGAAACATGCATGTGCTAAATCTTGAATAAAAGTTGTCACTGAAGGAAACATTTTATAATTATATAACATTATGTAACATTTAAAGGGTCTCATTGATATTTAGGGCCATATTTACAAAGAAACAAAAAAACTTGTAGGCTGTTAAAAAGGTTGGGGTGAGAGAAGGAAGACAGGATAAAGACATGCTGTGGAAGAGAGACAGAGGTTAATAACAGATATGATTCAATGCAGAGAGGTCTATTAACACATAGTGAGTGAGAAAGGTGACTGGTGACTGGACCAGGTGAATTAAGAAGCAGAAAGTTAGCGGCCATCCAAGTCTTTATGTCTTTAAGACATTCCTGCAGTTTAACTAATTGGTGTGTGTTATCTGGCTTCATGGACAGATAGAGCTGGGTGTCATCAGCATAGCAGTGAAACTGTATGCTATGTCTTCTAATGATGCTGCCTAAGGGAAGCATGTATAATGTAAACAGAATTGGTCCTAGCACTGAACCCTGTGGAACTCCATAATTGACCTTAGTGTGTGAAAAGGACTCTCCATTTACATGTACAAACTGGAGTCTATTAGATAGATATGATACAAACCACTGCAGTGCAGTACCTGTAATACCTACAGCATGTTCTAATCGCTCTAATAGGATATTATAGTCGACAGTATCGAACGCTGCAGTGAGGTCTAGCAGGACAAGCACAGAGATGAGTCCACTGTCAGAGGCCATTAGAAGATCATTTGTAACCTTCACTAAAGCTGTTTCTGTGCTGTGATGAGCTCTGAAACCTGACTGAAACTCTTCAAATAAGCCATTGCTCTTGACGAAGGCGGTCCCACTTTTCTCCTCTCCTCCTCTCCCTTAGCTTCCCTGCTTAGCCTTTTATGTCCTTGTCTAGTCTCGTGTTTTTTGTATTACTTTACCCTGGAACATTCTCTCACAGTCTGTTCTCTAAAACCTAAAAGAGGAATTATGGATTTGATCAACTGGTCCCTAAATGCAATTGACACCCCTTTCTCAACGAGAAGTTTGGGCTTGGGTGAGCCTAAGTGCTGAAGATATCTACCTATTCGGAACCATGGTAACAGGCGTTCTGGCTGATCAGAGCTGGCTTGGCCCTGACTTATCGAAGATTTAAGAAACCCCCACAAGGCTGCCCGCTGGGATTGAAACGATGGGAGAGGCGTGAGTTTCTCAAAATGGGCTCATTGAGTGCAGCATGGATAAGATCTTGGAAAAGCTACGGCTGCTGCGAATATTCATAATAAGATCTCTGAGTGCAGACTGGATTACACCTTGGGGAGGCTCACTGTGGTCGTGAGTTCTCAGAATCGGCTCTTTGAGCACAAGAATGACAACATCACAGAACGCAAGTATGGCGAAGCTCACGGCTCTCCAACGGGAGATTGAGAGACCAGTGTTGGACTGTAGAACTGCTTTAAAATTCATATGAGTTGTTCGCACTAAAGTAAAAAGCACCATCACTTCATGCGGATACCCTTTCGGTGCCAGCTGCGGTTGCAAGGCTGGAGCCGAACAAAAAACACCCTGATAACGACTGTGTTTAGACTGTTCCTTCCCATTCCATGCAAGGCCACCTGGGTTGGCTGGCAGACTGTTTACTTAGCCTAGCAGGGCGAAGGACACTGTCTCAGCTGAACTCTGGACACGCGCACACATACATATACACTGATATGCACACACTCATCCCCCCTCCCTTTCCAAGCGCCTTCGATGCTTGTTCCTTCCTGGGAACACGGCGGGTCTGAGCCCGCGGTGGAATGGTAGCGCTGGGCAGGATGGCTGCTGTGTTTGGGTCGGATTACTCTTCACCCCCCACCCGACCCTGTGGCTTGTCACGTGTTCCATACTGTTGTGCTCTGGACATTTATGTGCTTTTTTGTGCAGAGGAGTTTTTTTGTTTCCTGTTCTCATGCTATCCTCCCAGGAGCCCAACAAGAGTAGAGGTCTCTTTTTTTCCTCTTGTACTTTCCCATTGTAGTGTATATTTCAGCGTTTGTTTTCTGTAACGCTACCGATCTCCGACCTGTATCCCCATGTGATGTCTGTGTTGTGTGTGTAAGGTCCGGGGGGGTGTGTGTCCTATTTCACTGCAGGAAGGTTGGAGATTGGCCTATAATTAGCTAAGACTGCTGGGTCTAGAGATGGCTTTTTGAGTAAAGGTTTAACTACAGCCACCTTGAATGCCTGTGGTACATAGCCGATTATTAGAGATAGGTTGATCATATTTAAGATCGAAGAATTAATTAATGGCAGGACTTCTTTTAGCAGTTTTGTAGGAATGGGGTCTAAAAGACACGTTGATGGCTTGGAGGAAGTAATTATTAAAGTTAACTCAGAAAGATCAATTGGAGAAAAAGAGTCTAACTTAACATCAATGGTACTAAGAGTAGCTGTCACGGACCCGGCTCTGGAGGACTCGGGGGTCCTTGAGCAGTTTTGAATGTTGTTGTTATTATTATTATTATTAGTAGAGATGGACCGATCCGATATTACGTATTGGTATCGGTCCGATACTGACCTAAATTACTGGATCGGATATCGGAGAAAAATAAAAAATGTAATCCGATCCATTAAATATCACGAAAGCACCTCACAAAACTTGCAACACGCCGTAACTCACCTCAGAACGTTAGCAGTCGGAGCAGTATGCATCACGTGATAGAGCGGCTGTGGCATGCGGGACCTGTCGGTGGTCTGGATAGCATTTGGAGCTTCGCTAGCAACCTGGCATTTCATCTACGACAAAGTTATCCCGAGAGAAGTAAAGCAAGTGTGTAAGTCCATCTCTGAATGTTTGTAAAGCATTCCCACGTTAAGCTTAACGAGCGACTGCCTCTCGCTCTCCGGCTGCTACTTCAATCGTGAAACTGCTTAAATGATCAGCTGATCGGCTTTTCTGTCGCGAGTCCGTCTCTCATTTGTTTTTGGTCCACTTTGCGCCAGAAAGAGGAAACCAGCGGCTGAACAACAGCAGCACGTTTAAGCTTGATAAGCTGTTGTTACAATTTATTTAAATATTAATTTCTACACCAGGATCTTTTTCTACGTAGCTGACGGCTGGTAACTGTGCAGGGGCGGATCTAGCAAAGTTTAGCCAGGGGGGCCGATAGGGCATTAACTGGGAAAAGGGGGCACAAAGACATACTTTTCTTTCTTATTCTCATTTAAAATGTCTAGCTTTTAATAAATAATTATCTGACACCCAAAGTTTTAATTTGATGTAAAATGAATAGAAATCAATTACTGTATATAGTGACTATTAAGTCTAATATATATACCCTAGTAAGCTATAGTACATTTTCCTTTGGGAAGGTACCATCTTTGCAGTCTGCAATTTTGTTGAAGAAAGATGTTGAATCTATTTAATATTTCTTGAAAAATAATTGATTTCTGTGCATTTTCTTTCACACTGCATCAAATTAAGGTTGATTACGTCGATTAAGCATCATGAGGTGGCGCGTGAGGGGTGGTTCCCTATTTTTTATTTATTTATTTTTGTTGTTGCTGGGAGTTGGAACACTATTAGTTAGGTTGCTTAATATTTACGCTAAGTACTCTTTAAAATACCAGAATAGGGAGGATGGTGTAGGTCTAAGTTTATTAGATTGATCAGTATTGCTGAACTATGAAATATTTTTTTTGTATACAGGTATAACAGAATAGCTTTAGTGTAGTTGTTGTTTTAAACTTGAGTATGAACTTGCAGACTTGCAAAATGCAGCAAGATATTTTAAAAAACAGTTTTGTTGATTAAAAAACACTATATCGGATTCATATCGGTATCGGCAGATATCTAAATTTATGATATCGGTATCGGACATAAAAAAGTGGTATCGTGCCATCTCTAATTATTAGTAGTAGTAGTATTATTATTATTTGGTGATGTGTGTGTTTTTCTGCACAATGCTGTGTTAGTCTGTGTTCCACTCGTATGTATAGGCAGGGTGTGGGTGTGTAGGTGTGTATGTCTGTGGGTGTGGCTGGAGGATGGAGCACAGCCACCTGCAGGCCTGATGGGTGTGGCCCTGCGGGAGGACTGGCCACACCTTAAGTTTCTGCCACACCTGTTGGTGATCAGGGCTCGTCGGGGGAGCTACTTAGGAGAGTGTTGGAGCTCCCACCGGTGCGGGATCATTGAGTTATCGTACTAAGTTAGTGTGTGTCTCAGCATATGTCAGTGCTGTTCATATATGCCCGCCGAAGGTTAGTGTTGACGGCTGCTTCTATGGTTTCCCTGCAGGAGGAAGAGTGGTCCAGAAAGGCAGCACGCACGGGGTGTGCAGAAACACAACAGCGGGGAGCACGAGCACAGACGTCGGGGGGAAGCACGCACACAGGGTTCAAGGGAGCAACGGGGAGTTATTGTGTTTACAGCTTTTCACTGTAAATAAAGAGCACTGTTTGCATCGCAGAGTCTGCGTTTTGGGTCCTCCTTTCCCCACATCCCCACGGTCCACCAGCCAGACCATGACAGTAGCTGTAGACAATATTACATCTGTGGGATGATTGTTGGTATTTTTTTTCTCTAATAATAAAAATTTTAGTTGTGAAAAAGTTCATGAAGTCATTACTAGTTAACGTTAAAGGGATTGTTGGCTCAAAAGAGCTCTGACTTTTTGTCAGCCTGGCTACAGTGCTGAAGAGAAACCTGGGGTTGTTCTTTTTTTTTTTTCAATCAGTGACGAATAGTAAGATGTTCTGGCTTTGTGGAGGGCTTTCTTATAAAGCAGCAAACTATTTCTCCAGGCTAAATGATGATCCTCTAGATTTGTGACACGCCATTTCCTCTCCA
Organism: Diplotaxodon limnothrissa; assembly: GCF_057381915.1. Classification (NCBI taxonomy): domain Eukaryota; kingdom Metazoa; phylum Chordata; class Actinopteri; order Cichliformes; family Cichlidae; genus Diplotaxodon; species Diplotaxodon limnothrissa. The sequence continues at coordinate 30,797,085 of NC_140598.1, forward strand.
GCTTACGAGTCATCTGCTTTAGGCTATGAGTTTGAGAATTATACCACGGAGTCAGGTACTTCTGATTAGAGACCTTAGTTTTCACAGGAGCTACAGTATCCAGAGTCGTACGTAGTGGTAAATGGCCTGTATTTATATAGCGCTTTACTAGTCCCTAAGGACCCCAAAGCGCTTTACATATCCAGTCATCCACCCATTCACACACTGGTGATGGCAAGCTACATTGTAGCCACAGCCACCCTGGGGCGCACTGACAGAGGCGAGGCTGCTGGACACTGGCGCCACCGGGCCCTCTGACCACCACCAGTAGGCAACGGGTGAAGTGTCTTGCCCAAGGACACAACAACTGAGACTATCCAAGCCGGGGCTCGGATACCTTCCGATTACAAGGCGAACGCCCAACTCTTGAGCCACGATCGCCAGTGAGGAGGTAAAATTATTAACAAGATAATCGACCTCTGTTGGGGTAGCGTTCAGATAGCTGCTCTGCTCTATGTTGGTACAGGGCATTGGAAATAATAACAGTGGGTGGATTATATTCTTAAACTTAGTTACAGCACTTTCAGAAAGACATCTACTGTGATAAAGTCTACTCTCCACTGCTGTGTAATCAATTATTGTAAATGTAAATGTTATCAGGAAATGATCAGACAGGAGAGGGTTTTCAGGAAACACTGTTAGATGTTCAGTTTCTATGCCATATGATAAAACAAGATCTAGAGTGTGATTAAAGTGGTGGGTGGGTTCTTTTACATTTCGAGAGAAACCAATTGAGTCGAATAACAGATTAAATGCCATGTTGAGGCTGTCACTTTTAGCATCTACATGGATGTTAAAATCACCGACAATAATTATTTTATCTGAGCTGAGCACTAAATCAGATAAAAAGTCTGAGAAATCAGGCAGAAACTCTGTGTAAGGCCCAGGTGGACAATAGATGATAACAAAAAAAAAAAAGTTGTGTCGCGCTGTTGGGGAGATTTGCGGAATTTTCTAAGTTGTGGCAGGATGCTAGATCATGGCTTTCAATGTCGTTTTGAGCATTAAGGCTCTTCCTAGGGCAGCTGCTACTTTCACTTCACTGTCTGCCTTTAACTAATAGTGTTTAGTTTTCTCCTCCTCCAACCTTGCTTTTGTTTCCAATTCCTTTAATTTCCACTCAATTTCCATTTGTCTGATCTTGGTTTCTTGTGCCAGTATTTCTTCTGTGGCTTTTGGCTGCAAGTTCAGCTTCTGCTTCCACCTCATGACTGCCAGTAGAATCTGCCTTTGAGTATGCAACCGAACCATCTGGGAATGATGTTTCAGTTTCGGTATTACCAAACACAGAACCATATTCCCCTTTGTTTAACATCACTTGTACTCTTTCCCTTTCAATATTTCCCTGTCGTTTAGCAATGACTTCACAAATGTTAGTTGTAAGCACTGCACAAGCATCTGTTCGTTTAACAATGTCTGGAATCATGGATTGGCTGCTAGAATGGGTTCATAATGCCGTTGTACTACAGCGTGCTTATGTCTTATGTCATGACTGCCATTATTTAGCTCTTCAGGTGAGCCAAAATTTTTAACTTTGTTCTGATTTCTTTAGCTGCCTTCTTCCAAGTGTCATAAGTCATAATAATGCCTTCTCATTTTTCTTTGCCTCATATTCCTGCATGCTTTTACCCTTTTCAGTTAAATGCATTTCACGATTGCTGGATCTCACTCCTTGTTGCTCTGAGTCGTCGGCTTCTTCAGCAGGGTTCAACATTTCGTTACTGTAATGAGTATGTTGCTCTATGCAATAACATCTGGACTTAAATTTAAGTGAGTGTTACTTTAACTTTTGGAAACAATGCTCACATCAGATGTTTACACCATGCAAATAAACAGATTAGCACTCACATATTTGACAAAATGTAACTGTAAATACTGCTGATACCACAACGTTATTTTAAAGAAGAATAACCCATATAATTTAATTTATAGAGAGAGCTTCGACAGGTGCAGAGTTTTTACTTCAAGATTCATTCAGAATCTAACAGTGCTGAGGTGCGCCAATACACCTTAAAACTAGACAGAAACACAGAAATACATCTTCTTAGGTGGTTCTTATTGATATAAACTCAAATATAAATCAAATAAAGTAGCAATACAACAAAATATCAACTAAGCAGTCAAGTACAGTTTAAAACATGTACCTTAATTTTGTCTTGTATCACGCTGCTTCACGCTTCATTGAGAGCTGCATTGTGGCACATGTGAGCCACAAAATTGGGTCTGAGCTGGAAGTGCAGCTTGTGGCTAACTACGTGACAGGTCCCTCTGCTGGACACTACCCATAGCTATGCAGGCTTATATCAAGAAACAAAAACTGACCTTTACAAAAATTATGTTGCCGTTTAAATTCTCCTAAATATTACAAAAATACTTTGTTATAAATAAATAATACATAAGCTATAAATTATTAATTCAAAACATAATTTACAACTTTTTAAAATGTTTATTTATTTATTTTTTGTGTAGATGCCTCACTCTGTAAACCTGATCTTCCTCTCGCATTATAGTTTTTTTTAGCACAAGTTTTAAAGTATCCATGAACACAGACTGACAGGCATTTTCAAAAGACCGGAAAATATAAAACAGCAGTGTTATCGCATATTCACTCCTGCAGCTTAAAGCCTAACAGTTGCAAACACACTTGCGGAATGAACTGGTTTCCTGTTCCAGACCCTGCTCAGACTCACCTGCAGAGACCAGCAAGACGCAGGCAGACAGCAAACCGCAGCAGAGTGACGCAGATGTACCAGCAGACATCTCTCCTCCTTCAGCCTTGAAAAACTTTTAACTTCCTTGATGACAGACGATTTAACCTTCGAGGGGGCGTGTCCACTGATAGAATCTAGAAACAGTGCATGAGGAGGAACAGATGTTTTACATTGATCGGTTGTTTAATGTCTTTAAGATGTTCAAACTATGTGCCCTTCACTGTTTCTCTGCGTGATTAAAAACCTCTGATATCTGTCACCCTCTATGTTGCTGTCTTGAGCCATATGTCATCTCTATATATTTTGCCTCCAGGCAGCCAGACTTTATTGTGATGTTTTAAAGTGGCCTTGAGGAATAGTTCTTCAATCATTCTTCCTCACCATTTTCAGCTGTTGTTGCTTGTTAAGCCACTTAAGACTGACCCTTCACTAGCACGCTGTCGCCAAAACACATTTTTTTTTGCAGCTGCTTAAAACAGATGCCATGATGTTTGCTTAATTGTCTAAGTACTGATGATAATGCAAGATTTTCTTGATTGGTGCTTGCGTTTCAGTAAAACCATGAAAAAAAAAACAACCTGAAATCAGCATGAAAACACTATTTAAAAAATAGCTTTGTCATTTCTGATTATTACAAAAAATAGTTTTGTTGTCCTGTTTTATTCATTTGGGCTGTTTGCACTTTCTTAGCAAACACCGCAGCTGGTGCAGAGGAACCTGCATTCAGGTTTGATGTGCAGCAGTAGAGTGAAGTGCAGGCCTGCAGGTAACATGTAAAAACATATTTGCAGTGTAGTGTAACACTGCGGTGTCACCAGACTTCTGTAGAAATAAAAAGTGGAATGTGTACATGTTATCAGTGGACTCATTGTTCTGCTCCTTGAGATGAAGTCGTGTCTGAACTTGAGCTGCATTTTTCCACTATGGTTTTAAAGTGACTTTTCACACAAAGTCACTTTAAAAGGAAGCTAGCCCAGGCTCATAAAGGACCAGTGGAAGCACTGTTGGCTCCATCCTGTTGGCTAGTTGATCCCCAAAGCCCAGCAGTAAAGCTCAGTCTGGTGTTCTGAGGGGACCATACAAAAGTATAGCCACCAGGACTCCAACAGGAGCAGAAGAGACAGCTGCCAGTTGGCTGTGGGTTACAAGTGGTGGTGATTGGGTAATGCTGCTGGGACAGGGCTGGATCATCTAGGTAAGGACGTGTAATGTTGAGAGGCCCGAAACACCCATAGAACCCAGGAAACATCACTTATGATGTGTACCAGTATGACCACTAGATGCGCCTTTCAACAGATCAAAGCTCACTGGTGTCAAGTTTGTCAGTGTGGCAGGCAAGGGTAGGACCCGAACACATAGGAGGAAGTAAAGAACTTAAGCAACAGCTCTATTTGCTGTGAAACGGAACTAAAAAATAAAGTACAAAGAAACACTAAAAGAAGCAAACAAAAGATAAACTAGAAACAAGGACTCTTGTAAGCAAGGAACTCATGACTTGGCATAAACAAGAGAACATGAAAAATGCCTCAACAAGCAGAGGGAGACTGAGGACTTAAATATACACACAATAACGACAGGATGGGAAAAGTGGAAACACAGGAGACACAAATCAGACATAACGACAAAGGGGAAGCGAACCTGAACAAAGTGCATACAGGACAAGAGACAATCAAAATAAGACTGGAAACACACTGACAGAGACTCTGACACGCAAGCTGGACAAAGAAACCGGGGAGACAAGAGTAAACACGGGGACAAGACTGACTAAATATAGAAGATTAGACAACTAAGGCCACTAATAACAGAAGGCTAACAGAAACACACTTTAAACTTGGCAAATGAATAACCAGGAACCTAAGAATTATAATAATTTTTTAAAACGAACAGCACAATGTTCAGAACTAGAAAATACTGAGAAAATACAATATGTGTGGACAGATGTGAAATCTTTTTTCTTTTCTTTACTGAACATAATGTTTTTTGTTTTTCCTCCCACATGTGATTAATATCAGTTATGACATGAAAATAAACTATAAGCTATTTTTTATCGCTTATTTTCATGTGAATGTTTAGGTTTGATTTTTAAAGTTGTCAACATCAGAAAACCATTCATTTGTTTTTTATTTGGTAGAGAGCAAACAGCACTAAATATGACCTCTTTCTATTCTCCCAAATAGTATCATAATAACTTTAAATGGAGGCTCTGAGGTGCAAAACAGAACCTCTTTTTTAAAATTGGACCTCCTGCAGCATCTGAACCGCTCCAGTGAATCCAGCCTGCAGCTTTAATGTTGGTTTAAACAGTCACTGCTGTGAGTGCGAATCAGAGGCTGACTGAACTGACTGTGGATGAAAAGGTTGAATAAATACAGCCAGCAGGGGGCAGCACTCTGACTTTGTTTACGTTTATCCTTGGCAAACATAAATAGAAGAATAATCTATTTAATCTATTCATGCTGACTGTATAACACATTTCTTCTATGTGTGTTGCATCTGTACTTCTTGCACTTGTTATATGCATGCTGTGTCTTCCTGCACATTCTGGACACACACACTGCAGCTCTTCTTCATGTTGCTGCTGGATCTAGAACACACTTCTCCTGATCCGGATGAATTTTTCGGTGGAATCTGTGATTAAGAGTTTAATGTCCTGCATATGTTGCCTGCACATGAGTAACCATCATTTGTGTTGGCCCTGCATGCAAAACATTGGCAGTCATGCAGGGTGGATCATTCCTTGAAAACCATCCAGTTTCACCATTTGATTTTTTTTGTTCTTTCCTCGATGGGCTTGAAATCTAAACAGGGACTATCACTTTTCTTTAATATTTGTTTAAGTGATGTCTTGAAGCACAGAATATTACATGCACATTTATATACCCAAATATTATCAGTTCTTTGATCTAAGTGTTCTTTCAGAGCGCTGCTTAATTATTGAAAGTGTCAAAAACAAAACAGAGTAAAAAAGTTTAGCATCATTTCTTCACTCACAGCAGGCAACAGCTGACCCCAGGCCTGCGTCTGAGTGCAATGAGTGAAAGAGGTGTTCCTAATAAACTGGCTCCTCCCTCACAGCTGTTTGCAGACTAAGAAGTGAGCTCTGGGTGTTTTGTAAATACAGAGTCTAAGCCCGTCTTACTCAGTCCTCCTCTATCGTGCAGACACTGATCACAACCTCAGCAGCAAGCTCAGCACTGAAATGTGGATCGTCTCCTGCGTCCTCATTGGCTCTCTGGCCTTTTCTTTGCCAGGTGAGTTCCATGTGTGTTCATACTGCCCGCTTCATCATTTTAAAACTTGAAACATGATTATTTTTTTTTTTTGAAAATGAAGTGTTTATTTAACCTACTGACAGAATTTAAAATAAAAAAAATCTATATTAATTTGCACATTTTAATTTTTATTATATTTGCTAACGTCTGACATTTTTTAATTGTCATTGTTCAGGACACTCAGCAATTATTTTATCAATAAATATCTTTAATAATATTAAGTAAAGAACAAATTCAGGAGACAGAGTCTCCAATAAAACAAGTTAGGAAGCCAGGAGCTCCTTTGCATTGTTTTCTAACCAGGTTTAGGATTTAAGCCATAAGATTTTAAAAATGCTGGAATAAAGTTGTTTCTTGCTCGATTTCTTGCTTCCTTGCCCAACAATGTACAATGAAGACCATTTGTGTCCATGTGGTCTGTGGAATCTTACAGATCTGGTTTCTGAAGTACTGATTGATCAGTGAGGGTTTGGACCTATTTATCACTGACAAGAAGATTAGGTCTCCAGCATTTGTTGTCATGGTGAAAGTAGTTTAAAATGCTGAAAAACACTCAAAAAAAGAAGATTTTCTGCTTCAAACAGAAAAAAAAATTTAATCGAAGACTGAGACCAACTGAAAACCACATAATTCTGTAAAGGTCGATAACAATGAAAGAAAAGACACCCTGGCTTCATGCTTCACTACTTTAACATGTGGACTGCTTTGTGGATGTGACTCATATTCAGTGCTTCCTGTAGCCTCCATAAAGCCGCAGCGGTTTCTGGTGATGGATCTTTTTTTTTTATCTATGCCTTTATTTTACATTTAATTTCTTTATTACTTGTAAGTGTTGCTCATTCAGAAAGAATTTTTTTTTTTTGATGTTCTGTTTGAACTTTTTAGTAAACATGAGGAGGAAACTGTGTCAGGTTTATCTCACAGGATGTCTGTTTCTGGTTTGGTGGATGGATGCACATGAGCGATTTTCTCAGACCCTGTAATTTCTCCAGGAACACGAGATGCTGCAGCATTTTGTGAAAGTCGCATGACTTTGATAGAAGTGTCATATGTAATCGATCTAGTCTACTTTTCAAGTAGGTATATGCACTGTCACCTCAGTTCTTTTCCCCTTTCCTCATTTTTCTTAGTTATTTGCAGATTTGTCACACTTGAATGTTTCATTTTATCAAACAATTTTAATTTTAGTCAAAGATAACAAATACAAAATGCTTGTGGAGGAATTTTGGTCCACTCGTGTTTGCAGAATTGCTTGAATTCAGACACATTGGAGTGGTTTTGAGAATGAAGAGCCTGTTTGAGGTCGTGCCACAGCATCTCATTTGGATTTGAATCCAGTCCTTTAGTGACTGTGTTTGCTTTATTTTAGACAATCACACCACCACACCTCCACCTACATCTGCCTCCATCACTCCTTCTCCATCACTCATTCCTGTGTTGTCATCTATTGGATCAGTATGTGCTGTGGTTTTGCTTATGTTAGTGGTTCTGGTGGTGAAACGATGGGTATGTGGAAAACCCAAAGGTAAGATTATTACATTTTTTAAAATAATAATTTTCAAACATTTTATAGATTTATTTTGAAACTTGTAATAACAAACATGTCCAACACTTTTATGTCCAAGCAGTAAAATACATTGCTGTTCATTTTCTTCATTTCAGAGGATGCAGAAGAAGTTAGAGAAAATGTCATCACAGATGGCGTCATATACAGTGAAATCATAACCTCAAATTATCAACAGCAGCCAGCCAGACAGAGCCCAGGTAGTGTTTTATATGCTGAGGGTCCATGTTGCTATCTTTATGGAGTCCAGTGTCACTTTAAATAAGTTACAGGGAAAGTTAAAGAAAAGAGGAAAGGGAAAACTTGATTTAAACATTAAAAAAATTCTCCCCAGAACTCCAGAGAAACTCAGATTCTCACCAAAACTCTCTGAACATTATAACCAAACCCCATCAAACAGCCAGTTCATTATTTCAGATCATATATTTTCTACATTCTTGTGTGTCTTCCTGCAATGTTTGAAAGCTCATTTCAGCTCTCGCCTGTTCTAGCTGCAGTGATGTCCACTGTGTGTATTTATTGTGCAGAGAGCGATCCAGCTGCAGTCTACTCCACAGTGAGGAGGGAAGACGTCACTTATGGACGAATCATCATCAAAGACAAGAAAAAACAGTCAAAGAGGAGAGGTGAGGTACAACCACTCTGCTTTGTCACTGCAGACCCCCACAGCTCACAGTGGGGCTTTATCGTGAATCCAGCCTTAGACGCTCTTGGTCTTAAGCTAAAGATTGTTTATTTTAAGCTGAATCTCTTTAAGTTTCTAACTTGCTGTTCTACATTGAAATTCTGCTGCTGTATTTTAAATGGTATCAGGGCAGCTAGAGTCATGTTCACCACATGACCAAAATGACCTGATCTGCACATTTCTTCTCTAACAGCATCAGAGCTATACAAAGTTGCCGATATAGAATCACCACACTGCTGATACTCTTCTCTTCTTTGACAAGTCTTTGTTTTTGGATGGAATTAGACCGATTACTATCGGGTTAAGGCCACACCAAATGAGAAATATCATAAAAATGGTATATTACCCAACATTTTTATTGATCTTCTTCAAACTTCACAACATTATACTGGGCCCTGGGTCACATGAGTCATGATTTCAATACAACGTCACAATGAAGCAGTAAAGTTTCCTAAAATCCCAGTCTGCATGAACACATGTTAAAATCCTCAAGTTTATACAGCTTATAGATTTCTGCTAGTTGTGCTCCAATCATATGGGTAAAGATAATAAAATACACAGTTTTCGTATATAATTCTTCAAGATCTTAGGTCAAAGGTTAGGGTCAGATGAATTAGGAAAAAGCTTTAGTTTCCATTCGGTTATCAGTTTTGTTCTCTGTTATGTTACATTTCATTGTAAGAATTGAACAAAAAGGCTGCCAGTATGACCTGTAAAAACCTGCAGCCTTTTTTAAAAATTGCTTCATTGTGCAGAGAGTGATCCAGCTACAATCTACTCAGAAGTGTGAACTAGTTATGAACAAATTGGCTTCAGAGCAAACAGACCTGCAGGTACAGTTATTCTTCACTATAAGATGATTAGGATTTTTTTTTCTAAAAGGTTGAAATGATCCTTTAAAGTGACCAGGAAGTGTATCTGTAGCATAAACACAGAGCAGGTCCTGATCTGCGGTTTCTGGGTGAGTAACTATAAGATAAAGTTTGGGTGACAGAAACACAGTCAGCACTCTGCTGAGGCTCATTGTTTCTTTTCCATGAACTACTAAACCTAAGCATTTCCTGCTGGCTTTCTTTCAAATTAAAAGCTAATTTATGACAGAAAGGCTGAAAAACTTTTAATGTGAAAATGCTGGAGGAAGTACTGAGCTTCATTCATGGTGTTTTGACATTGATAAGGACAATGAGTTTTAGAAAGATGAACACCCTGCCCTAAAAATAACATTTATATTATTTAAACTGTCTGAGCTCTGATCAATAATGTTTCATTTTGATGACACTCAACAGTTCTTTTGTTGTTTTGTTGCGATTTAACTGCATATAGGTTTGGTTTTGTACAGAGCTGTGGGTTGAGCTGTGCATGTTTGTGTGCTCAGATTTCCTGGAGCCAGAGGTCATTTACTCCAATCTCCAGTAGTCGACCAGTCCAGCCAGTGGAGTCCAGCTGCTCTTCTCGTGTTGTCCTGTGGGTTTCATGAAGATGACTGATGGAAAATTTGAAAGGACTGATAAAACATCTGTCTTCAGTTCAGATAGGAAACAAACAAATTAACTGCAACCACAGACTATAAACAGCATGAGCATTGCTGCATTGTGTGGGTTACAAGCAGCAATTCATATGACAGTTTTCAGAAACCCAATGAACTGTTTCATTATTAAATTAAAAGCATTCTGTGCTTTCAAACTCAAAATCGTGAAATTTGGTTTGATGAAAAAGAAAACATTTCATCATGTTTAGTCAGTTTAATTGAATTAATTGTTTGATTGAAATAATTCAACTCAGTCAATTCAGTTCCATTTGTATGGCAAATAAAAAGATCACAGCAACAGTCGCCCCAAGGTGCTCAAACTGGACAGCTCCCCTGATCCAGTTGATTACAGGAAGTGTCAACATCTTTCACAATAAGAGCATGGGAATTATGAAAACAATTATAGAACCACAGTTAATCATGCTTCCATCAGATAGCATGTATTTTAAATGTGAAACATAGAGACAACAAACATAAAGAAGAACATAGACATGACAATAGTTTTGTGGTTTATAAAGGCCTTCAGAGTCTGCTGCCATCTACTGCTAATACTGGGTATTAACAAATGAAAAACTACTTAATGTCTATATGTTGTGATATGTTTATAGTTAGTTATTCAGAGTTAAAATGTTTTTATTGTTGATGAAGGATTACCAGACTGAAAATACATCATATAAACACACATTTTTCTGTATCTCTCCCACATGTGATGAATACCTGTTACTGCAGCGATCCCCAACCTTTTTTGCGCCACGGACAGGTTTATGCCCGACAATATTTTCACGGACCGGCCTTTAATGTGTCGCGGATAAATACAACAAAATAAAACTAGTACCGGTACCGAAAAAAAGAAGATTTATTCATAACACACGTGAAAAGAAAACAGAGTTAACGATCAAAACAGTAACAAAATAATGCTGAAAACTGATAAAAACCTTGAAAACCATACATTTCACATCTGAGACTCTACTCTCGCGGCCCGGTACCAAACGACTCACGGACCGGTACCGGTCCGAGGCCCGGGAGTTGGGGACCGCTGTGTTACTGGATGAATCTGAACATTCTTTGTTTAAATGTGACTCTTTGTTGGGGCAAAATAAACAAAAGGAACTGAACTGTTATCAAATGTTGTTCCACATTTTGCTTTAAGATAAGTTTCTGGATGACATCCTACTGCCTGCTGGGGGTAAGTATACATGTAGGTGGGTTGGACATTCTTTCTTTTATTCCCAGTTCTAGGAATGTTTGAAATCTGGGAATGAAAACTAAAATAACTGGAACAGCAGCAGGAGACTGAGCTGGAGGCTGCTGTGAATCCTAAATCTGTTGTTTTTTTATGTTTTATTTTTGTTTGACGAACAGCAAGGAGGCCACTATTAATCCAGCAGATCCCTTTAACTCCCCTCCAATATTAACCTGTTTTAATAGGCAGTGTTGGGGATTAAAGGAATACATGTACCAGCGTTATGTATTTAAAACACAAAATATGAGTAACTGTATTCCGTTCCATTACCATTTAAATAGGTGATATTCAGAATACAGTTACTTTGTTGAACTAAATAGAATACACGGTGGTCACTTCCTGTTCCATATGTTAGGCTATCCCCTCTCTATGCCTTCTCCAATTTTGGTTTTTTGGGGTTTTTTTTGTTTTTTTTCCCTTCCCGTTTGGAAAGATGCCCAACGGATTTACTTTACTTTAACCCAGGAGATGTTACCCTTTCCCCTGAGGTGGAGACAAGCAGATCGCCCCCGGCTCAGTAGTAGCAGAGAGGCTCGCATCCCAGAACCCAACCGGACGGCCAACACCTCCGCCCAGCCCTGATGGCTAACAGAGAACGGGGGGGTGTGAAGACCCCAAACCTCCCTCCACCTGCTCGTATGTAGTGTTGCTGCGTGCTGTTCTAAATTTAAAACACGGGAGAGCAGCAGGTGTCAGCACAGCCCCTCCTGGAAACCCTCAATGTCTACATGGATTTAAAATTGAGAAATGGGCACCAGCACCAGAGGTGATTTTCAATACACAGACTGTCCTCTGGACGCCATGTAATGTGCCCATCCAAAAGGCCCTATATGTATGTGTTATGAGAGGGTGAGTAATGTGGATGTCTAAGTTGTGGAATAAAATTGAGGCACAGGCGGCCAGAAGGGGACAGAGGGAGGATGCCTCCCCTGCACCCTGGTGACACACCTGCACCCCAAGGCCCTGCATGTGTGGGTGGGTGTGGTGGCGCGGGAAGAGGGAGTCAGTTCTCCCTTCTCCAATTTTGGCGATTAAATGCAGTTTAATGCAGGCACAGGTTTAGCTCAGTTGGCTGAGCATGTATGTAGTCATATATCGCAGGGCTGAGAGCGGCCAGCCCATGTTCAAGTACAACCCAGGACTCTTTCTTTTTTTAAAAAGAAATTATTTTTAAACTCAATTTCAGTTTGGGATTAATACAGTTTCTCTGATTCTGATTACTGTAAATCCAAACAAAACGAGCAATAAAGGCTGTAATGTAAGTGTCCTGTTAATGTTGGTGGCATCAGTCACACAATGGACCCAGAGGCAGCAGTGCACAGGCAGGAATCTATTTCCGACATCATTTCATAAGAAGAATGGGATCGGCGAAACTTCAGTATCTTCGATGTATTATTGTTGTGTGATTTTTATTACTATTAATGATGAATGCTCATCACCGAGCTAACATTGTTAGCTGGGTTTGGTGAGGTTAGTTCATAGACTGCAGACTGTTAGGCCGTTTCTCAATACTCATGTACAAGAGTCCGTACTCACCTTTTCACTATTCCAGACTTCGTAAGTTGACACAGGAGTCCCGACTTCCCAAGAATGCAGAGCAACTCTTCTACAATTGGAACGGGAGTGTACTTACTGACATCACAGCTAATTTTAGTTATTTAGTTTAGTTTAGTTTTTTTTTTTATTTCACTGCTTTGGAAGTGAAGACCTTAAATGTTTCAAATGAAATGAAATCAACAACAATCAAAATAAGACAACACAAAGTTATTGCTGAGATTCAGTAATACAGAAAATGTTTTCTGTCAACTCTGTGTGACCTTTAAGCAGGAAGCTTCTACCAGGCTGATGAAGATGAAATTAGGCCCAACATTTAAACAATGATCCCAAACACACAACCAAGGGAAGTGTCAACTGGGAAGTGTTCAGCTGGATTTCAGTGAGATTACAGCTGTAACAACATGTATAGTAAACATTTAAAGGGTTCACAGAAAGTCTGTTAGCTAACAAAAGTGATCAAACTGCAGCTCACTTCTGCCAAATACAAAAAGCCACAAACACCCCAAGTTTCAGTTATTTATTTGTAAAAAAAAATGTTTGGAATCATGTATGATTTTCGTTCCACTTCTCACGTGTGCACCACTTTGTGTTGGTCTTTCACGTGGAATTCCAATAAAATTGATTTGTGGCTGTAATGTGACAAAATGTGAAAAAGTTCAAGGGGGGCGAATACTTTTGCAAGCCACTGTACAAACTGTTTGGAGTTCTGAGCAGGAACATGCAGTGTAGTCATAGAAGTTATATATATAGAAGTATTCATGTTATGTTAAAGTTATGTTCATGTAAACCAGTGTTTCCCAACCTGTTGGAGCCACGGCACATAAGTCACAAAAAACTGCGTGATGGAGTTCAATGTTGTGCATCCACACAGTTTCTGACCACATGTTAGTGGTTGAAACAGAGAGAAGTCGACAGTAACAAAACCACCTCCAGCTCACTTCCTGCTGTCAACTACAAGAAGACAAAACTTGTTTCTTTAAATCTGTAACACAATTGATAAACTCAGTCCTTTCAGTAACATAGTCATAGTCATTTATTTTACTCTGTCAAAAAGAGCACATGCCTGAGGTTTGGACTGGCAGTGAAGGCATTACACAGGTGCTGATGTTTGCTTTTGTGCATTTCTAGAGGAAACCACAACACTGACAGCCAGTCTACATACAAGAATGTGAAAAAGGACGGTTTTGCTTGATGTGACTGTGAGCTGATCTCAGTGTTGGTCTGATATAATTGAGCAGCAGGATGGAGGAAACGTCTCTGCTGTGTCTGCTCTGTAAGTTCACTCTGTGTTTTTCATGCCTCTGCTGTCGTGTTGAATGTGAAACTCTGAACTAACCTGAGTTTAATTTCTCTTTATGAATGGAAAGCATGTCTCAGTAGCAGCACTCCACTTACTCTGATTTGGAACAAAAATCATACATGATTTTTCACTTCACTGTTGGTGGGCTGGTTCAGGTCTGTGAGCCTCATATTTCACACCACTGGTTTACACTGTAATTGCAGATGTTGTTTGGGTTTTCAGCCACACATTTCTTCGCAGACATGTTCATTTTCTCAGGATAGAGCCAATCAAATGTGGGCCACTGTCAGTATGATGGAAGGTTTCTCCTACATCAAGGTCATAGTCAGAGGAGAGCCACCTAAATCTGAGCTTGACTCCTGTTTATTCTATTAAACAGCTTCTATGGTGATCTTAATGTGACTGATGGTATATTAGTAATCAGTTTTGTTGTTGATCAGCTCTGAATCCAAACCTTTAATTCAGTGAAATGAGCCCCTTTGTGTTTATGACGTGTTATGTCCCCACCCTCAGTCTGTTTTCTTCCTCAAAAGACAAGCAGCCCTGTCACTGAACACAAACGCATCTGTTTTCACCCTAAATAACGTTCAGCTTTAATGAAAAACTCCTCTTTAAACTCGCCGTCAGGATTAAATTTGGATGTTCTGTTCTCGGTAAATCTCAGTATCCTCTGGATATATAGCAAACTTTGAAGAGTCGGATCATCAGGCGGAAATAGCTGCTGGAGCGTCTCAGCTGGACTCACCGTCTGTGTCTGCAGGTGAGTTTGAACTAACATAAGAGGTTTGTTCGTATTTGTTAGATTTGTAAACTTGTTAGATTTGTAAACTTGCGTGTAAGTAAACCACGTGACCTGTCCGCGCTCTCTGTAGATTAACAGTTTAGGAAACCATCATTTCTGCTCAGATTCTGGAGCGCGTTAACAAAACATTTTATTTTTATTTGCTGGCTCCAGAAACCAAAACATTCAGTCAGAGACGGTGTGAGGAGCGGACGTTAAAAACCTTCCGCGCAGACTTTGTGGTTCTCTCTGTGCGCGCTCACATAAAAGCAGGCGTTTTGTTTTTGTGTTGTGCGCGTGAACGACCGTTTGACCGCCGCACACGTCACTGAGAGACAGGATCACAGAGAGCTACAAAGTAAAGCCTTTAAATATACGAGGAAACTGTTGCACTGGTGGTGCAAATAAGATGTGTGAGCAGTGCTGGGCATTAACGAGCAGCCTAATAAGGCTATTTATTCACTGCGGTCAAGTGAGCCCTCACTTAGGAAGTCACAGTCAAGCTAGCCGCTCCGCCAGCCGCACCGAAAATGTGGTTGCAGTACTCTTACGTATATTACGGTATGGGTGAAGACTGGCTTAGAAACGCAGTGTTTTCTGTCCTGACACTACATTACTTCACAATCCACTCCCAGTTTTGGTTTATCTCCACTTTCCCCCCTGTGATCCACAGCCCAAATTACTGTATGATTCAGAGAAAATTAACAATAAAATTTACCCAATTTACTCAACTGTACTTTTAATGTCCTCATCTTTGACCTCAGATTACAGGAAAACTATAAGAGGTGACGCAGATATTTCACTGGATTCTGAATCTAGGCTGTCGCCACTCTTCACCCTGTCATCCACAGCCAAAATTACTGTACGGATTTTGAGAAAATTCATAGTAAAATCTTCCCATTTTGCTTTACTGTACTCTACATATTGACATCTTTGAGCTCAGATTACAGGAAAACTGTAAGAGGTGACGCAGATATTTCACTGGATTATGACTCTAGGCCATCTCCACTCTGTACCCTGTCATCCACAGCCAAAATTACTGTACAGTTTTTGAGAAAATTGATAGTAAACTTTGCACAATTTACTGTACTATACTCTATATATTCTCATCTTTGAGCTCAGATTACAGGAAAACTGTAAGAGGTGACGCAGATATTTCACTGGATTATGACTCTAGGCCATCTCCACTCTTCACCCTGTCATCCACAGCCAAAATTACTGTACAGTTTTTGAGAAAATTGATAGTAAACTTTGCACAATTTACTGTACTATACTCTATATATTCTCATCTTTGAGCTCAGATTACAGGAAAACTGTAAGAGGTGACGCAGATATTTCACTGGATTATGACTCTGGGTGACCCCCACTCTGCACCCTGTGATCCACAGCAAAAATTACTGTACGGTTCTTGAGAAAATTCATAGCAAAATCTTCCCATAATGCTTTACTGTACTCCACATATTAACATCTTTGAGCTCCGATTACAGGAAAACTGTAAGAGGTGACGCAGATATTTCACTGGATTCTGAATCTAGGCTGTCGCCACTCTTCACCCTGTGATCCACAGCCAAATATACTGTACGGTTTCTGAGATTGCTGTGTTGACAGAGTATGACAAAGGCTAAGAAAATATACTGCCTATAATAATATCAAATTTATACAACAAATTACAAAATTGCCACATCTGCTGTTATTGCCATGTGTTAGATAGAGCATTATTTAATCATAGAAAATACATATCATTGAAATATCATCAGTAAAAGAAATACTCCCACTATGTAAGACATGTTTTTAAATTCAGTTAATAAATATTGCATCAAGTCTATACAGATGTTTAAAGACATAATGCAAAGCATGTTTGTTTCTTATTGCTTACAAATGTGTTTGCCTTTAACATAATTTACATTTCATTTATACAGTTTCACAGACGAAACAATAAAATAGGTTTCCTGAACTGTTCTTCATGGCCCAAATTTTGAATCCTTTTGAGGGTGATGCATTATCCAAGAAGGTGGGAAATTTGTTCATTGATCTCTGACCCTCGCTGACTATGACGCCTCCTAATTCTGCTTCCAGCCTTGCTGATTAATTTGTTCTTCCTTTTGGCATCCCTGTCACTGATGCTGTCACCAGTTGTACACAGCATCTCTGTTTGTCCACCAGTCTAATCTGTAATTCAGGTGAACCCAGAATTACATGTATCTTTGTAATGTTTCAAAAAATATACACTATATGTTGATGGGCATTGTCACACTTTTCTTTCCTTTATAAGTAAGAATCTCTATGGTTTTAATGACAATTCATATACAGATTGTGGAGGACATTTAATTCAACACTCAAAAAAGTTCCTCATCTGCAGACTATAGTACAATTTCAGCCCACCGTTAATAAACCCATCCAATGCAGGGTTATCAGAGAAATTATGCAAATGTTATGTTTTTATGTACTGGTAATCTATTTATCATTTATCATGATTCCTGCTCTGATGATTACTTTCTTCTACTTCTGTAATTTTAATAGATAAAGGATGTTGAACATTAAGCTCCAAACAGGATGAGTGAGGAAGACCACAGAGGAGAATCATGGCTGTAGCAAAAGAATACATGCAGTTGTTTTTTTTTTCATGGTGGAGGAGCAACTTCTGATACCATCTTAAAGAAAAAACACATCAAATTGAAGAGTAAAAATAATGACAACAATATGTCTACATTTTTTTTATTAATTCCTTAAAGTAAATGCAGTCTTGTCATGTTCAGAGTTGCCCACTCATATTTAACTAATTCAAATACAATTACTGCATATCAATGCTTATGTTCTAATAAAAGGCATTGTTTAATACTTCTTCCATGACAACCCAAATAAATCAATGAGAGGGAAACGGGAAGATTAGTCATCAGGCAAGGTTTACTGTTCATTTACCATGCCCTGATAACAGTAAGCTTAACAAAAGAAAAATGTTGGGGACGAGCACCGGGCGGCTGAGCCAGATCAAAGACATTACTAAAACAAAAAGACGCCAACAGCTTCCCTAAAGTGGAAATAAAATAATATGCAAAACAAAAGGCCTGTGTACCTGCTTGACACATAAGGTCAGTCACAGGACACAAAAGTGTCATCACCTGCCTAACCCAGTGTTTTTAACACTTAAAGCTCAGTTGAATGTGTTTGGGGTACCCCGATCTTATCTGTCCAGCCTCACACCCAAACACTCTATTCACACACACAGACACCTGCTAACAAAAGTTCAAAGACAGTCTGAAGCCAACCTGCTGGCCTGGGAGCTGGTTTTTTGAAATTATCCCAGGCAAGCGATTGGTCTACTGTTCCCCAGATCAGCCAATAGAGACGTGCCAATTACCTTTGTATTGAGTGTATTGAGTATTGAATGAGGCTTGACACCTGAAAGACAAGAGTAAGAGAAAACAAAGAGCTGGGTACCATGGCATGTAACAGATGTTGTTCCATGCTCATTTTTGATTGTCTCAGTAAATATGTTAACTGCAAAAACATTGAAAATCTAATTCAACTCACTTGTTTAATAGAAAATAATATTTTCCTTCTTGTTCGTTAATTTTCACGTCACTCTAAGTAATAGTAGTCTTAGAAGTATAAAAACAACTTTCAATTCTCATAATTTATATGAAAGTCTTTAATCACATCTTTTACAATATATTTTAAGCAATATGCTTTTGCCTTTTTCTCTGACACTCATTGTCTTTAACATTAATATTATGAATTACCTATACAATATCTTGCCTTTTGATTACAGTTTTCATAGTTTTTTTTTCATACTGTAACTCGTAGAAATATTTCTGCCAATACTATTTTGATTATATTTTATACATGAAATAACAAGGTCGTACATTGCCTTAACATTTTTTAGTTTTTGCTTCATTATTAGAATTAAATTAGTGTTATTTGTTAATTCAATGCAAACTGATGTGTGGGACAAGAGTCACATGACATAGAGCCAACCCACTTTTGATCTTTCGGTATTTATTGAGGTGTTGCGTCGCACGGACAGATAACGTAGCTTTCATTGCGACAGGAAACGTTTATATGTGGTTACGCTGTCATTACATATAATTATTATTAGTACACTGAACTTTTCATCGAGGCCTACGTGGACTAAAATTTTTGGTTTACCCACCAACAATAAAATGGAAAGGTGAGTAATTAACACTACAAATGGGACTATTAACAAGAAACGAGAACATTCTAGCCATTTAATGCCAGTTATTTTCCTCAGTCTAATTACAGAAAATTGTTTTAGATTGTTTGCGCTTTGTGTATAGTCTTCGTCCAGAAATGTGTCTAAAATCATAATTTTTAGAATTTGAAAACCTCAATAATATTGATATACTAACCAATAGAGAGCATATATAGAAATATAGCATATACCGAAGATTAGATTTTGTACTCTTAGGCGTACATTTAAAAGTAACACCCTCCAGTTAAGCTTAGTGAAAACTGCTCAGTCCTTTGACTTTTGATGTTGTATCTTTTCCAAAATATATATATTCATTGAGAAAAAGAAGTGATAACACATTCAGATAATTGAAAAATACGTAACATTTTGTAGTACGAAGAAATACTTTAAAACAAAATCAATGTTTGGTTGCATTACTTGTAAAAAAAAAACACAAACATAATAAGTAACACTGTTCACCATGATAAATAACTCATCTTACAAAAATGTTTTTGTCACGTAAGGTCATAAATTCTCTTTTAAGCAACGATTTGCACTGGGTATTACCAGAATTTAATCTTTCATTGGCTTGACACAATGACTCTTTCAAGTCATGGTGATTGTGATAATGATTGTAAAGTCCGTTCAGAGCAACGGTCTTTGTACTATATGTGTCTTTTTCTGTGTGACTTTTATCTTTCATTATTATATAAATGTGATGTATGTTATGTTCACAAAGTGAATACTTCAAAATGAGGAGGACATGCTACAACAAAGCAGACTGGGTGAATGTGAGACTTCGAGGAGGAGTACTGACACATCCATTTCAACGGGATGGTTCTAGCTGCGGAGTAATGGTCATCATGGTATGGTACAACATTAACGCAATGATATTTTTCTGTGAAATTAGATAAGAAGATGGGGTGGGGGAAGTTAAAATAATCTTAAAAGGTTAAATTGTGTAAACAGGAAGTGTAACATTTGCAGATGTTTTCAATTAATTGTTTTTGTTGTTTTTTTTTTTATTTCAGATGGCCAAAGAAGTAATGGAAGCCATCCATCCATCCATCCATCCGCTTCCGCTTATCCTTTTTCAGGGTCGCGGGGGGCACTGGAGCCTATCCCAGCTGTCATGGGGCGAGAGGCGGGGTACACCCTGGACAGGTCGCCAGTCTGTCGCAGGGCTAACACACAGAGACAGACAACCATTCGCACTCACATTCACTCGCACATTCACACCAGTAATGGAAGCATTCCCAAATAAACCAGAAATGACATTTTTGACGACCAAAAAAGAGATGGCCCAGGCACGAAGGACATTTGCACAGACAATACTTGAGGCCTCCGGTGTGTAATATCTTCTTCAAATGGACATATTTATTTGTGTCAAACTGATGAACACTAACATATATATATATATATTATGTTTTAGTATTTGACAGTGACAACAACTGTGCCATGTGTGCAACGGTGAAACCACCTAATCCAGGACCCTCCATCACTGACTGGGTATAGTATTTTTAAAAATTGTTTTATGTTATCTTCCAAAAAATATTTGACTCTGTGTCTTTAATGATTGTAATTGATTAAAACATAGAATTATTTATGTAATGTGTTTATGAAAGTTCATATGTTTTTGTTTACAGATCCAGTGTGATAATTGCAACCGCTGGTTCCATTCTGAATGCCTGGACATGACAAATGAACAGCTCAGCAGTGCTCAGAAGACAGAGTGGAAGTGTGTGCTTTGTGTAACCTAATTCCACATGCGGTGAAAGCTACTTGAATATCTGCTTATAGTTGTTATTGGTGTTTTGAGGAACACATGTGTAAAACACAATGTGTATAACATTCTTGCTTTGTGCACGTACCTCAAGTATTTCCTTTTTGATTTTTTGGGTTGATTTGTGTGATGACAGATAATGAATAACAATATATCTAAACTGTGTAGTAGTAATATGAGAAATCAGTAATCTGAGAAATGTAATTTCTCACCCTGACCGGTTGAGGCAGATGGCCGCCCCTCCCTGAGCCTGGTTCTGCCGGAGGTTTCTTCCTGTTAAAAGGGAGTTTTTTCTTCCCACTGTTGCTCATAGGGGGTCATATGATTGTTGGGTTTTTCTCTGTATGTATTATTGTAAGGTTTAACTTATTATGTAAGTGCCTTAAGTTGACTATTGTTGTGATTAAGCACTGAATAAATAATGTCTAAAACTAAAGTTGCTACTTGAGGTGGTGTGTGAATGACATTTTGAAAAATTTAAATTGTGTGTGGAAAGACATTTCTTGTAGTTAAGCAAATACTTCAATGAACTCATTTTGTTTGGTAATGGAATAGGATTTAATTTTATCAGAAATCCGTACAGTAATTTTGGCTGTGGATCACAGGGTGCAGAGTGGGGGTCACCCAGAGTCATAATCCAGTGAAATATCTGTGTCACCTCTTATAGTTTTCCTGTAATCTGAGATCAAAGATGTCAATATGTAGAGTACAGTAAAGCACAGTGGGAAGATTTTGCTATGAATTTTCTCCAAAACCGTACAGTAATTTTGTCTGTGGATCACAGGGTGCAGAGTGGGGGTCACCCAGAGTCATAATCCAGTGAGATATCTGCGTCACCTCTTATAGTTTTCCTGTAATCTGAGATCAAAGATGAGAATATATAGAGTATAGTACAGTAAATTGTGCAAAGTTTACTATCAATTTTCTCAAAAACCGTACAGTAATTTTGTCTGTGGATCACAGGGTGCAGAGTGGGGGTCACCCAGAGTCAGAATCCAGTGAAATATCTGCGTCACCTCTTACAGTTTTCCTGTAATCGGAGCTCAAAGATGAGAATATATAGAGTATAGTACAGTAAATTGTGCAAAGGTTACTATCAATTTTCTCAAAATCCGTACAGTAATTTTGGCTGTGGATCACAGGGTGCAGAGTGGGGGTCACCCAGAGTCAGAATCCAGTGAGATATCTGTGTCACCTCTTATAGTTTTCCTGTAATCTGAGATCAAAGATGAGAATATATAGAGTATAGTACAGTAAATTGTGCCAAGTTTACTATCAATTTTCTCAAAAACCGTACAGTAATTTTGTCTGTGGATCACAGGGTGCAGAGTGGGGGTCACCCAGAGTCAGAATCCAGTGAAATATCTGCGTCACCTCTTACAGTTTTCCTGTAATCTGAGCTCAAAGATGAGAATATTAAAAGTACAGTAGAGTAAATTGTGCAAAGTTTACTATCAATTTTCTCAAAAACCGTACAGTAATTTTGGCTGTGGATCACAGGGTGCAGAGTGGCGACAGCCTAGAGTCAGAATCCAGTGAAATATCTGCGTCACCTCTTACAGTTTTCCTGTAATCTGAGCTCAAAGATGTTAATATGTAGAGTACAATAAAGCACATTGGGAAGATTTTGCTATGAATTTTCTCCAAAACCGTACAGTAATTTTGTCTGTGGATCACAGGGTGCAGAGTGGGGGTCACCCAGAGTCATAATCCAGTGAGATATCTGCGTCACCTCTTATAGTTTTCCTGTAATCTGAGCTCAGAGATGAGAATATATAGAGTATAGTACAGTAAATTGTGCAAAGTTTACTATCAATTTTCTCAAAAGCCGTACAGTAATTTTGGCTGTGGATCACAGGGTGCAGAGTGGGGGTCACCCAGAGTCATAATCCAGTGAGATATCTGCGTCACCTCTTACAGTTTTCCTGTAATCTGAGCTCAAAGATGAGAATATTAAAAGTACAGTAGAGTAAATTGGGTAAATTTTATTGTTAATTTTCTCTGAATCATACAGTAATTTTGTCTGTGGATCACAGGGGGGAAAGTGGAGATAAACCAAAACTGGGAGTGGATTGTGAAGTAAAATAGTGTGAGGACAGAAAACACTTCGTTTCTAAGCCAGTCGGCACCTATACCGTAATATGCGTAAGAGTAGTGCAACAACATTTTAGGTGCGGCTGGCGGGGCGGCTAGCTTGACTGTGACTTCGTAAGTGAGGGCTCACTTGACTATGGAACGCCAGGACTGCCATAATGAATTAATTAAATACACCATTAAATAATTAATTAAATGTGGCAATAATTAATTAAAATTGGAATTGATTAATTAAATACATAGTTATGATATATGTAATTAATTAATTATTGACACATTTAATTAATTATTTATGTATTTCACGTTTTAATTAATTATTGACACATTTAATTAATTAATTATTGACATATTTAATTAATTATTTATGTATTTCACATTTTAATTAATTATTGACACATTTAATTAATTATTTAATGATATATTTATTTATTTCATTTTGGCAGTCCTGACGCCTGGCTCTCATCATGAAATAATTTTATCTGTCAGCCTCACCCATCAAACTCAGGGGGCGGGGTTAACGCTGATCGAGTCAAAACCATTGCTTTGGCCTGGTGGCCATTGTTTCTAGCACACAACAACCGGCATGTGGAAGCTAACAGAACTGAGCTTTGAAAAACCCTGTTTGTGTGTTACCAAATACCGTTTTAATATTTTTTTAGCCGAGAATGTAGTGGTTTAATCTTCATGTGTCTGGTCGGTTTGTCAAGATACAGCCTCTTTGCAAAAGTGTTTCGATGATTTCGGAGATGTCGTCCCAGTCTCACGGCAAAGCGTGGGATAGACCCGCTCGCCTCGCAAGCAATCCCACCGACAAAGCGCAGGCCCCGGTACACAGCTGTAGTAACCCCCGCTGACTTCTTTTACTGAGGTTATATTTATCGATGTTTTATTTCCTGATGTTCTTATGTGTCCTACGTGTTTCAGTCGCCAATTCTGAATTATAACTAACATTAAAAACATGTTTAAGGAGGAGAGAGAGCAAATAAATCTGTTTAACATCTGATCTTTGGGTTTTTGTTCAGTAATCAGCGTGACCTGTGTATAAACACATAAAAGAGATAACGTTGGTGTTTCCGTCATGTAGTAACTGCTGGCTTTAACTGTACAAAGGTTGTTCGACACTATGAAACACATACAGACTTCATGATGTTCGGCTAATATTTTTATTGTGAATATTAATCATGCTGACCTCGCTCTGTACACCACGCAGCGAGGTCAGCATATCCACGATATCCTCAGCTCCATGAGTTAACACAAAGTTTCCCAGCTGACTATCTAACTGCCAACTATTCCAGAGACGTGAAAATATACAGCATAAAGAAAAGTGTAAGAGACTCAGCAGCAGATTAGAATAACAGTTATACATTTAATAAATCACCAAATGAATCCAAGAAACGAGCAAACCTGTTCCGACAATTTGAATTTGTATTCCCTCAGCTGCAGACTCGCTGCTGTTTAAATGTTTGAAAAGGAAGATTAGATATAAACAAACGTCAAACATAGACTCAGTCTGCCTTCACATTTGATATGAGGCCAGCACGTATAGTGGCCTCAGCAGGCTATTACTGAAATACACGTGCTATATCATAAACTATGATATAAACAGGGAGGTCCTATTAACATGTTTAGTTTTAAAGGACACCTTCCTGCCTTTAGTCTCATTCATGAGCAGTATTAGTTTTCTTCTAACATCCAGAAGTCTGCACAATGTGTTTCATAGTTTGTAACAAGCCTTTGACAGGTAAACATAACATGACCGAAAAAGCAAAAAAAAAAAAAAAAAAAAAGAGAGAGAGAGAGAGAGAGTGTTGACATAAGAAGAGAGAGTGTTGACATAAGAAGAGAAAATGCTCTCAATTATGGAGACAGACAAATGGTTCATTTATGTTTGATGTGTGTTTATTCCTCCCTAAATATCGTCGGTGAAGTTCGCCATGCACGTCAGATTTTCCTGCGCATTTTTATACCTCTGCCAACAGAGAGAGAAAAAAAATCACATTCTAACAGACAGCTGGTGCTTAGAATACAGTTGAATAACTATTAAAAAACAGATGATATTTAGATGATAGTTCAGTCTAACACATGTGCCAGTGAACCATTAAACGTCTGTGAAACTATGCAGTTATGAAACGTAACTTTAACCTCAGCCAAACCGATTTGCTCAGTTGTAAATAAAACAGCGAAGTAAACGTGACCCGACAGACAGAACCTGAGTGAATGAAGTCCAGCGTTTAACCACTGAGAGCTAAAACTCAGCTGAGGTTTCAAAGCTGTGTGCTGGTGATTGGACATCAGCCGCTGATAAAGCTGGCTCGCCTATAAAGTGCTCTGTAAGGAAACAAGCTCCAGCAGCTCTGCGCTCGGGGAAAATACTATATTTACTTATCTTGTGCAGAAAAATGCGCTGACATTGCGTTATATCGAGCACCGGCTGCCCAGTTAAACTGTGACTATCACCAGGTAACGTAGGCGTGTTTCTTGAATTAGCAGCAGGTGTTAAACAGCTGACAGATGAGGAGGAGGATGCATGCAGGTAAACTGAGGGTCTGCTGAGCTGATCGCTGGTTTCGTGAGAAAAATGTCAGCTCGTTCTTTATGTTACAGAAGCACAGAGACACAAGACCAGGCGGAAAGAGACGATCGTTCGGTGAAAATGAGAATCTGCGAATGCAACATGTGGAACACGGAGAGTGGAATATGTAAACAAACCGGTTAACGTAACCCCCTCGGTGCACTCTGCATGCTAACTGTTAGCAGAGCTAGTGAAATCTCTGAAAACATCTGAGCACTTTTGCAAACATGTTCTATGTTGACAACCTGACCAGACATACGGCGCGACATTCGCGGCTAAAACACTGTTAAAAGTGTAGCTGGTGACAGAAAAACGGGGTATTTTAAAACTACACCACCACCATTGCTGCCTGTGATTTGATCTGCATTCTGGGATAACTGGCTGCCCCAAGTCTACACAAGCAATCGATTATCTAGGATCGACCTGTTTTGACTTACTTTGCACGGCAACCAATCAAATGTTAGAGAAGCTGCATGGGCAGCGTTAACCCCGCCCCCTGAGTTTGATGGGTGAGGCTGACAGATAAAATTATTTCATGACGAGAGCCAGGCGTCAGGACTGCCAAAATGAAATAAATAAATATATCATTAAATAATTAATTAAATGTGTCAATAATTAATTAAATGTGTCAATAATTAATTAAAATGTGAAATACATAAATAATTAATTAAATGTGTCAATAATTAATTAATTAAATGTGTCAATAATTAATTAAAATGTGAAATACATAAATAATTAATTAAATGTGTCAATAATTAATTAATTACATGTGTCATAACTATTTATTTAATTAATTAATTCCAATTTTAATTAATTATTGCCACATTTAATTAATTATTTAATGGTGTATTTAATTAATTCATTATGGCAGTCCTGGCGTTCCATACTTGACCGCAGTTATTTATTCTAACTGCGCACACACTGGAAGCGAGAAAGCGATGTCCGTCACTTTGAACTGTAGCGTGTGAGTAAGACACGGCGCAGCAGGCTTTAAGCTGCAGAGCGATATATGACGGATTGCACTCATCGAACAGATGGAAGATCAAAAGGGCACTTATGTTCAGCTGCTGAGATGAATAAAAGTCAAGCTTTCTCAAGCTGTCAACAAGCTCCAGACTGCGCACCCGGAAGGATTCGTTATTGTGGCCCGGCGACTTCAACCAAGCAATTCTCACGACAGTCACTCCAAATTCCAAATCCGCCTGAATTAAGTTTACAGCAGCTGTACGCCTGCTAATCGGCTCATCTGATCACGCCACTGTGATGCTGCTGCCCGCGAATACATAACTGCTGAAACGCACAAGGTCTGCCAAAAAACTATCAGTCTGGCCGAGTGGGACTGTCTCAGCGCTTGGACAATTTTTACCTTCAAGAAATCTCATGCTTACAAGCTGCTAGACTGGTCACTTTAAACCACTCTAAACTGTAAATTGTAGTTTCTCTTGATCATTTAGACTTAAGCGTAGGGGAGACCGGGGATAGTTGTAACATTTTTGACATTTCTGTCTGTAAAGTGAAGCTCTTTTAAGGTAGTGGATTCAAAATGTAATCCAAAGTATTTACATGTCTCTGCTATTAAATAGTGCAGTTATTTTCTCTGCAGCACAATTACCCATTGCATGGTATGGCCTCAAACACGAAGAGTGAAATGTTACAATTAACCCCATAGTCTGGGTTAGTTGTAACATATCCTGGGGTGAAATGTAACACAATGAAATAAGGGTACTAACAAAACATTAACATGTAATCTTTGTTTATTCAACACATGAATGCACTTAGAGCCATTTATGTAGCTGTGTGTGTGTGTGTGTGTGTGTGTGTGTGTGTGTGTGTGACAGAATGCAGAAATCTAGCTTTTGAACATATTCCAACCCCCCAAAAAGACAAATTATGGAATTTTCTGCAACTGAATATTTCATTAATTTTGGTTGGTCTTCCTTGAGTTTGGCCTCATTGGCTCAGTGGGCATTATAACCTACAACTCTTGCACCAATTTTGAACATAACAATGAAGCTGAAAAAATGTAGTTGTTCACCAGCATCGCAATTCCATTACTTTTTATCATGGCTTACCTTGGTGTGGTTTGCAAAGTGCTTCAGAAAGATGAGGAAATCTGTTTCTTGCACCCATCCTGATTTATTTCCACTACCAGTACTTCCTACTGGTCCATCTCTGACACAGTGGGCTGCATAATGTATGTGTGGGAACACAAACAGTGGAGGAATTGTGTCGTTAATGGCATTAACCGCATATACAAATGTGACCAGTGAACCTCTCTCTGCTGATGTTGTTGCCCCAACTTGTTTAATATAAGTTAAAGTAATAGTGTGGTAAGTTGTAACATCTGCATTATTGTTACAACTAACCCAGACTATTGCTGTTACAACTGACCCAGACTCCTATAGCCATGAACTAGCTAGCATTACAGCCAACGGCTAAAACATTAGCACTAAAGACCTACACAGAATATATCCCCATAGACATACAAATAACACAATTTAGGTTTGATGAGTTTAACTGCAAAGCAGATAATGCTATTAGAAATTGAAATAAAGTAGAAAAACTTACTTTTTGGCATACAAATTACTTTTTTTCATGTTAAATTATCTGTGTTTGACAAAATGTGCTGATTTTTCACATGTGATAGCAGAACTGAATTGGGCATGCACAGGATGAGTCACATCATTTGAAACTTAGCCCTGATTGGAGAAATTGGAAGTGTTACAACTGACCCACGTTACAACTATCCCCGGTCTCCCTATATTTATTTTCTTACTCCTCTTATATATATTTATTTGGTTTTCTTGCACTGATGTAACCAGAGCCTTGTCGTCTTGTCTCTCTGCTGCACTGGGTATAGCAGAGATGACAATAAAGTTTATTTGACTTTGACTATAAAGTTCTATGAGTCGCCACTTCTGTGGCTTTTCTTCGCTTTCTTGATTAAATGGAGATCTAATCGAAAGAGATTGTAAGGCTTCACAATCACACCTGTGGTCATTTCTTTGAAACAAATGACTGAAACCTCTCTCCTTTCCCGTTTCACCGTTGCCCCATTGTCTCTATTCAGCTGTCATTGATGATTTCTTTAGTCATCTTCTGGTGTTTCTCTGTAATTGCTTCATCTACAGGCTAGTGAAGCTGAACCTAGTTATGTTTTAATTCCTCTAAAAATTAAAAACTAAAGTGAAATCGTGTTTAAAATTATAACATGTTCTTTCAACATATATATCCAAGCGCTGCCTTGCAGTTTTTAAGAAATAGACTCTCTTCTTCTACATTTTTTTGTGTATAAACTTCTTAAGTAAGTAATTCTATGATCCAACCAACATCCATTTACCTGTTTGATCTCAGATCTTATATTTACATTTTCATTTCTATAGATGTTCTGTTATTTATACTTTGAATAGGGACACCCTTCAGATCAGACAGGATTACTGCCTCCTCAAGGACAACAAACAGATCAATGATATCTTCTTCTTTTACCATCACAGTGCCAACTTTCATCCCCTTGATCAATGTGTCTTCACGGGATATAGATGAGTTCAAAAATAAAATGCATTTATCATCATTTAAGGTGTAAACTTTCAACAAAAAGATTTTAATTCAAAATATTCTTAGTTGTGATTTTTTTAAATGGTCTCCTGCTTTTAGTTTTAGGTTTTTACCCTCATCTAAAAAGGCTGATTGGGTATTTTTTCCACACTGTCAGGCAGATGGGGGGGGGGGGGAGTAGGGCTGGGTATCGTCACTGATTTCTATAATCAATTCACAGGATCCCGATTTAATTCAATCCATGATTCAATTCGATTCAATTTGAAGAAAAATATTATAATTCTGATCACTTATCAGTACATATCCATATTTATATATCCATAAAAAGAAAGCTGACACTTGTGAGACTTTATCAAAGGTGTAAATATCACATCAGTTGCCTTTGTAGCAAATTAGATAAAATACAGAAAAATATGAAGGAGATTTTTCTGGCCTGGCTTTTTATAGGAGATAACCTTAAACATATTCTGCAATAGAACAAAAATGGAAGAAAACAATGAATCAACATATGAGCATTACCTGATGCTGCTGAAGTAAAGAAGAGTAATGTTACAGAGGTTTAATTAGAGACACAGCTAAGTGTTTGGTAATTCACAAAACATAATTTAAAAAGTTTTAACTTCTTCAGTATTTAACAGCAGACGTGAGAGTTTCTTTTCAGAAGCCATTTGAATACAAAAAAAAAAAAAACAGTGGCCGCCAGCGCTGAACACAAAGGCAGACTGGTAAACAGCGGTTAAAATATCAACACTACAGTCTAAATATCAGGAGAGAAAATCAATAAGCGTTCAGATGTGTGGCTACATGTTGGTGGCAAACAGAGATTTGAGTAGGGCTGGGACAACGCGTCGACGTAAAAAAATCTGCGTCGATGCGTCATCACTTTCAAAAAAAAGACATGGCGGCAGCGAGTAGGGGAATCATGAGTGAGGCAGTTGCAGTGAACTTAAATCACTCCACCCGGACACGCAGTTCTACAGTATGGGGATATTTTAACAGAAAAGGAAGTGATTCAGTCGTTTGCCGGCTTTGTGAGGTGGAAATGGCCTATCATAAAAGCACGACCTATGCACCAGCACCTCAAACGACGGCATCCAGGAGCAGCTTCTGCAAAGGACAAACCACCGTAAGTTTTCAACTTTTTTACTAACGCTAGTTTTTACCTGTTAATTCATCCAGACCCCCCCACGTAGACGTACACTCACTCATAGACACAGATAAACACCCAACCTCCGTAAATGCAAAACTCATTTAAGCTGCTTAGCAGTAACATATAGCAGCTGCTGTTTAGTTGTTATTGTTTTTTTGTTTGTGGCCCATGCTGGCAAAATGAGTCGGAATGCGCGCAGGCTGATTATCAGAATCGGCGAAAGACAAAAATGTGAGACAGCGAATTGGCCGCAGGAGAAATGTTAACAAGGATAATGCACCACCTGCTAAACGTAGCCGTCGTGGACACTATTACAACATTGTTAAAGTGCTTGCAAAAGCAAAATGACAATGAACTCTTGATTTGTCAAATTTAATGTGTTTCATCCTATTTGAACGCTGTTTTTATACATAATGCTTCTCCAGCTTGATCTTATAGGTCAAAGTTATGCCATCTAATGACTAGAAAGCAGTGCACCAGTAAAAGTGCCATCAGCTATGGCTGTTTAAACGTTATCTTTCCCAGCCATCATGATTACTGCATATCATATGTTCAACATTGGGGATTATTATTAACCTCTTACTGTTATGCTATGAAAGCACATGGCATAACAGTATGTGTGTGTGTATCTATCTATCTCAACCAGATCCTTATCAAATTATTTTGATATTATGCTTTCCATATAATTATTTTGTAATTATTCAAATTCATCTGTGTGCTGTGTGTGATTTATGATTTCAGGAATAAACAGAAAAGTCTGGAGGACTACTGTCAGAGAAGAAGTACACCATGCACCCCCCAGGAGGTGGCTGTACTTACTGAGAGCGTCTTATCTATGATTTTAAAAGACAAGAGACCACTTGCTGTGGGTGAGGGATTCAAAGAAATGCTGACCACTTTCCAACCAGGTTACACTCTGCCGTCTAAGCGTCATTTTACAAGCATGATGGAGAGAAAGTATGAAACTTCAGTGGAGAAACTAAGGAAAGAACTAAAAAAGGCCACATCCAAAATCTCCCTTACCACTGATGCTTGGACAAGTCTGGTCACAGAGTCCTACTTAGGGGTAACTTGTCATTTCATTATTTGTTCAAAGACGCCATTGCTGCTGTTTGTATATTATTAATTTTTTGCTATGATTTCCTTTGTTATATTTGTTTTGCAAAACATTTAATTTTTTGTTAAAAACAGAAGATTGTAGTACAATGTTATTGTGGATTTTGTTTTGTGAATGAAGAGCACTTTTTGGCAGAAAGCAAAGTGAATGTTACATTTTGTTTGTTTAAAGACACCATTGTTGCTATTTATTTGAAATGTTTTGTTAACTTTTCCTTAATTTTATATATGTTTGCACATTTCATTTCTTGTTAAATGCTATCTCTATTGTATTGATTGTACGACCTCTACAACTTTATTTTGCAATTTTTTTTTTTATTAAAAGGTCTTCAAATGAATAAATTTGTGTTTTTCATTTATATACATGAATTAGTAAATGTGAAATTGCTATACAAGTCAAATAATGGGGAAAAAAATTGTTAATCGAATCAAATCGAAATTGAATCGGATCGAAAAATGAATCGTTAGATTAATCGATGCATCGAAAAATTAATCTCTACATTCATCGATTAGGAAAATAATCGTTTTGCCCAGCCTTAGATTTGAGAAACTGTTCGTGAAGTACATACAGAGAGAGAGATGTGCATGAAGTGTTATTTTATCGTGGTGATATCAGTGATGAGGCCAACTACTGCAGAGTCTTCAGAGAACTTGTGCAAAAATACATTGTAAGCTATAAAAACTTAGTTTCTGTCTGAGTTTCTTGCTGCTGTATTATGAAGTGCTGGCTCTCCACAAGGCTGTGTACTGAGTCCCCTACTGTACACTCTGTACACACATGACTGTGTTAGTTCCCACCCAGACAACACAGTCATCAAGTTTGCAGATGATACCACCGTGGTGGGGCTCATCTCAGGGGGAGATGAGACTGCATACAGAGCTGAAGTTCAGAGGCTGTCAGATTGGTGTGCAGATAACAACCTGGACCTCAATACCACCAAAACAAAAGAACTGGTAGTTGACTTCAGAAGGAGGAAGTCCGAGCTGCAGCCTGTCAGCATCAACGGGGAGTGCGTGGAAAGGGTCTCCAGTTTCAAGTTTCTGGGTGTGCACATAGACACAGACCTCCAATGGAGCTCTAACACCTCTGCGGTCTTAAAGAAGGCCCAACAGCGTCTCCACTTTCTGAGAATCCTCAGAAAAATGGACCTGAAGAAGGAGCTGCTGACCGTCTTCTACCGCTGCTCCATTGAAAGTGTGCTGACATATTGCATCGGTGTGTGGTTCTCCAGCTGCACCACAGCACACAGAAAGGCACTCCAGAGGGTCATCAACATGGCCCAAAAAATCATTGGACATCCTCTTCCCTCTCTGAAGGACCTGTACAGCACTCGCTGTCTCAAGAGGGCACGCAGCATCCTACGGGACTGTACACACCCAGGACACCGGGTGGTTAAGCTGCTGCCGTCTGGCAGGAGGTTCAGGCTGCTGAGGTCCCGAACAAATAGACTCAAGGACAGCTTTTACAACAGGGCAATAGCCCTGATCAATGCAAACAGCTGACCTGACTGGATACCTCCCTGGACTTTTTAGGGGGGAGGTAACAATGTTTAAAACAATAACAATAATAATATTTATATTTATAACAAGGTGCAATAACAATTAATGTGCAATAATAACAGTGTGCAATACACATACACTTATTCTTCTTTTTTATACTAAGTTAATATACTGTGTTGTGTTGTTTGTTGCGTTGTGATGTGATGTGTCATATCGTGTCGTGTTATTTGTAGTGCCGACGTAGGACAGTTTTTCCAATTTCATTGTACTACTGTACTATGTATGACTGTGCAATAACAATAAAGAGTTATCTTATCTTATCTTATCTTTGAAGACAGCAGTTACTATTCTCTTCATTTATTCTTAAAACAGAACACGACGAGGTTGAAAGCACCTAAATGCAGCTTGCAGTTTATCTCAGTTATGTCTCGCTTTGATCAAGCAGCATGTGCTAAATCTATCAGCTGACCTATTTTCATGCAAGCTCTTGCTTAGATAAGATGCGTTGTTACCGCATCTGACATGACTGGTACTCGTTTAGTGCTATTTTTCACCATGTACGACACTCTAACAGAGATCAATAGCAGCCCGTCAGTGTCTGAAATCAACACCAGAGATACAGACTAAATGTTGCTTGTGGTAACCCAGGAGATGTCAGAAAAGATTCTACCAAATATGAGGAGTTTGCCTTTTAAAGTGTGTTTAACATGGTAAACTGTGTTTTTTAACCATAACTGTGATTTTTCAGCTGGACAAGCTAAACAGGCCTAATAAGATGGGGAGTTTTTTAGGGTTTCTGAGGAAATATCATCTGTCCTATCACTGTAATTCCCACTGGTATTGATAGATAGGGGATTTTACTATGCAACGATGAGTTGATGTGAGAGTGATTCATGATAATATGTGGGATTTTCACAGTCATGGTGATCAAAATAATTAAAAAATCTTACTCTAAGATGATAAAACATGTTTTTTCTTAAATTATCATATCAACATTAGTAGTTGTGTTCATGTCTAAAATGTGATCCCTGTGTCTAAACGTGATAAGAGAATACCTAAAAATGAAAAATATCTCACAGAAGAATAAAAAGCATTTCCTCAAAGGTTTAAACGGTAAATGCTGCTGTCAGTTCAGCTCAGGATATCACTGACTGTGTGTGAAATGAAAATCATTGACATCAGTCTGACATCAGTCACTGTCTTTTGTGCAACTGTCTTTTGAACTCAGTGATCAGCTGATAAGATGCTTGAACACAGACAAAAGCTGAGGTTAAGCCTGGCAGGCAGCTAGCAGGCCCAGGATTTTCAAACTGATAGCATAGGTGCATCACCTGAAAGTCTCTTAAAAATGTCAGATAAGGTTGAATGACAGTAAGCTTGAGGTCAGAGGTCATGTTTCACGTGACATTTGCGACACTGTGGAATTGTCTATAACTATTCATCTCTTTGTTAAGACTTGGAAAGAAAAGCGTCTGGACTTCTCTAAGTTGCTTGAAGACGTTTCACCTCTCATCTGAGAAGCTTCTTCAGTTCTGGAGTCAAACAGCGGAGAGTCCCAGATTTAAACCCAGTGGGAGTTTCCCCCCAAAGAGGGACAAAAGACCCCCTGATGATCCTTGTTACGACCCCCTCTGCTAGGCGTAAGGGAAGGAGTAAGGCCTCCAAGGCCTCTGGCCGTAACAATCCTCTACCTAATCACATGAGCCAAGGTGTGAAAACAGGCGTGGGGCCCAATCAGCCAGAGTTTCGGGTGAGCTCATTGTGAAACCTGGCCCCACCTTATCATGCAAATTCCTGAGATCAGATGGCCCAGGATGTGAGTGGGCGTTAAGGCGTCTGGGAAGGGATCTCAAAACTGGATTATAGATGGCAGAGAGTTGGTGTCGTAAACCCCCGCCTCTGTTCAAAGATGGTCGCTCACAGTGGACATAGATGGCTTCTTTCACTCCTCTTTCAAACCATCTGTCCTCTCTGTCCAAAATGTGAACATTGCCATCCTCGAAAGAGTGTCCTTTATCCTTAAGATGCACATGGACAGCTGAGTCTTGTCCTGTGGAGGTGGCTCTTCTATGTTGTGCAATACGCTTGTGAAGTGGCTGTTTGGTCTCTCCAAAGTAGAGGTCTGGGCATTCCTCGCTGCACTGTACAGCATACACCACATTGTTAAGTCTGTGTTTTGGCGTTTTGTCTTTCGGCTGAACCAGTTTTTGTCTGAGTGTGTTGCTGGGTCTGAAATGCACTGGGATGTCATGCTTGGAGAAAACTCTCCTGAGTTTTTCTGATACAACAGATACATAGGGGATGACAGTGTTGTTGCGTCTGTCTGTCCTATCCTGGTGTCGGATCTTTTTTTCTGTGCCTTATTGCTGACTTTATAAACACCCAATTAGGATAACTTATTTGCTGTTGTCTGTCTGTCCACCTACAGGTACAAAGAAAACATATTCACTCTAAATAGGCTATTTATGCATTTAATCATTCAGTTATTCATTACCATCTTTACTTGTATGAGACAGGTGGAGTGAGACAAGATGAAAATATAAAACAAATATTTTGTGTCTCCGTCTTAGGAAGCAGCCTTACTATGATGTGGATAGCTAACAAATAGAAAGCATCTAGTTCTGCCTTTGGGCCTCATGGAAAAAATATAATTGTTACTTATATAAAAAATATGTGTTCAGATTACCCAATGCAATAGTCCTGTTGTTCTAAGACTGTTCTAATTAAAATATGAGCTCGAATTTGTTGAAGGTGATCCAGCTGAAAAACTTTTCCTGAAAACATTTAAAAGCAGTGGCAAGATGTATTTAAAATCTAATGAAATACAGGATTCGGTTGTTGAACACAAGATTTGAGTAACTAATCTCATATATTTAATTGAAAAAAGAGACTAGTTATTGTTTTTGACTATGAAGATGAAGAATGCTTTTTTAAAATTTGCGAACTCTATTCAGAGCAGACTTGCAAACTTGCACAACACCACAGCTGTTTTACTTTGAAAGAATGTGGGAAACAACACAAACAACTGTGTTGAAACATGAAGAATATTAGTCTATAAAATTGGTTTTAGTAAATTGTGTCATTCAAGGTCCCAGTTGGTTATTTCTTTGTAATGTTTGTCAAGAAAGTCTATAAAAAAAACTGTATTTGTTTTGAATCAAATTCATTATTAAAAAGTTGGTTTCAGGAGAAGCAACCAAAACACTACAGATATACATAACACTTTGTCAAAGGGCTGTAAATTAGATTTTGGTCTAAAATTGTTTTAAAATGATGCCAAGGATAATTCAATAATCTTAATTCAGCTCAGCACTGAAAGATGATGATGATGGAAACTATTTCAGACGTGTTATCAATAACAATCTGAGTTTCTCAGACAGCTACAACAAAACGAAAATATGAAACCCGCATGGACTGTTCTTGTACTTTGGCATGTAACAGCAAGACTAAGGTTTGATAAAGAACTTGAAAAGAAGCCATATGAATACTGTAATCAAGAGAGATTTGCTTAGCTTCAGTAGGTTCCAGCATATTTGGTATTAACTCCTCCAGATATTGAATCTAGGAGGTGGCAGCGAGTTTATAACTAGCTGCCTGAATACAACAAGCGCACTGTAGTATACCAAAATAAATACTGACGACTGCCAGTAACTTCCAGTTTTGAGTAGGTGGGGTTAAGAGGGAAATTCTAGTATGGCTTCAATCAACAGGACACCGTGAAAAATCACTAAAGTTTCTAAAAAAAAAAGAAAAAGAGAACTATAATGTGAATTGTGTGACTTGAACACACATTCACATGTTAGCAGGTAGCTCACCTGTGTGTTAACGTCTGGGCGGTGCTTCTCTGCTATATAACAGATGGTTTTGTCTTTCTTTTTCATTCACTCCTTTGTCTGAAGCAACAAGCTTTCAGAGCATTTTAAGCTGGTTTTCAATCGAGATTTCAAAAAAACTAAAAGGTAAGCTGCTTGTCTTGTTCTGCTCATACACAGTGATGACTTTATTACATTTGTTGGTACTTTTGTGGGTGGTTTGATTGGCTGTTTTCAGCTCATATCAGACAGCACATGTGCCCTGCTTCAAGCTGCAGTTGTGATAAAGCATTGCTTTATTTTTTAGGTAGGCTGCCTCTGACTGTGCTTCACTGAGTTTGTCATATTTGGTGAAAACAAAATTCCAGGTTTGTACCTGCCTTGGACTTTTGTGCTACACCCATTCAAGCAGAGGCGCGTCTAAAGTGTGGGCTGAGAATCCTGTATTTCCTTAAAGTGAATTCAAAAACTGACAATAAAAGACAAAACCTGAAATGCAAAGGAAGAAACACTTTTACAGTCACAGTTTTAAACTGTGATGATTTGACCCATAGATTTCTAAAGCTAAGTCTGCAACATCTCACTTTATGACACTTATTGTCTGTAGTGTGTACGTGTTTCTATGTGTCGCTATTCACTACTCTAACAATTTTCACAAGATCCCCAATTCTACTAGCTAACATGTGATCCAAGATTATGACAGGGTTATTCCTATTTCACTCACTTCAACGTAGAAATGTTAAGTTTTCTACAATTTTTATTTATTTCACAAGTGGGCTTATTAAAGTATTAGGAACAATATCTTGGTCCAGCTCAGGATATTATGCTATTACAACTTGTCCAAGTCTCCATTTCTTCAATTTTAATTTTGAAAAAAATGAATCAATACAAACAACAGCGTGGACAGGACGTAACAGTGGTGACAACACAACAGGGAAAGTTTGCTCCTTCAACCACACATTCATCTCCCAATTGTTAGTAAAATACTAGCAAACTTTAGACAGACGTGTAATGAAATGGCACATTATGAAAATAAAGAAAATCATGAGCAGGAATAGTTCCAGATAAATATAACATGGGCAATCGTGGCTCAAGAGTTGGGAGTTCGCCTTGAAATCGGAAGGTTGCCGGTTCAAGCCCCTGCTTGGACAGTCTTGGTCGTTGTGTCCTTGGGCAAGACACTTCACCCGTTACCTACTGGTGGTGGTCCCCATAAGGAGAATCATGTGCTATCGGCTGTTTAAATGACTCGGGTAAAGTTTGTAGCATGCATGCTTGTTGTTTTTGTCTGCTTCCACTTGTCTTTGCACTAGGATGATGTCGGCGTAAATGTGCAGTCATATTCGTTGTGTTCCCACCAGTGCTGTCAGCTTTAAACTCGTTAAAATGACATTAACGCCATAACGTGGCAAATCTCTGTTAACGAGTTACCGCGGATCGCCCCGTGCGTGGGGCTGGACGGCGTCAACACGTTAACAAGCTAACTGCGCTAACGCACTAGTTCCCACAAATTGAGCATTGCGTGGCACATCCGACATACTGTTTTACTTTTGTCCATGACGTGCTTACCATCAGGGTCATACTCCACATGAAAACCAAGATAGTTCCAAACGCCAGATCCGAATTAGGGTGGGGGAGGTTCAATTTCAGGTAGCGTTGAGGCAGTTGCCATGTTGCAACGAGCTTAGCTTCTGTCTTGCTAGCTTGTGCTGCGTTCAGTGGATCTGCGCTCAACAGTGCAGCCTAGGCGGAGTAGTCGAATGCAGATCCACTGAGCTCTCAACACAGACAGCATCATCAGAAGAAAAGTTGATAAAATAAATAAAACATTTTGTATTGTTCGATACATATGCGTACCGAACCGAAAGCACTGTATCGAACGGTTCAATACCGATACGAGTATCGTTGCACCCCTAATATATATATATATATATATATATATATATATATATATATACATATGTATATTTGGTTTGGGGTATTTTTGATGTAATGTTGTTATTCTTAACAGGGTATAATTATCCCATTACTTTATAATTCTTTGGCTGAGTGCACTAATAGAGTAAATTCTGTATGATTTGCATAGATTATGTATACCTTTCTCCAAAATAGCTTTCATCAGTGTATAACTTCTCTTTCTTCTGCATTATTTATGCAAAGTAGGAAACCTCGAGATAAGCTTTGTATCAGAAAGCAGCAGTGATGGACATGAGCATGAGACACACTTTGCTGGGGTTATTTTGTAAGTATTTTCTACGAATGGCAATAATTAAAAGAAATGTTTTTCTACTGTGAGAGATGAAGTGCAGAAGTGCTGTTTAAGTGCTGTGTGTGTGTGTGTGCGTGTGTGTGTGTGTGTGTGTGTGTGTGTGTGTGAGAGAGAGAGAGAGAGAGAGAGAGAGAGAGAGAGAGAGAGAGAGAATGCGGATTATGATTTTCAGTTTCATAATGTCTCAATTTAATCTTTGCTCTAGTGCTCGCATCACTCTTCTCTGGCAATGCTCAAGGTAAGAAACTGCTTTCTTTTATTTCAGTCTGAGTAACACTCAAATTAACATTTTCTTTGTATTTATATTTTACACATAAAACTATTAATTCTATGTTTCTGTACTATATTTTAAGTTCACATGTTGTTGGTCACATGAGAAAATATTGCACTCAGCCATGAGGTTTGGTGCAGAGGTTTTAGGTTATCCAGCAGAAACCACTGGTGGAGAAACAAGTGCAACCACAGACACATACTATATTCCTAATTGTAGTGATTATCTCACAAATTTAGATTAGGCCTACTGGTATTTCTACAGGGTTCATTTTTGAATAAGAAATACTTCTAACACTGGCTAAAGTGTGCTATTATGACAATGAGACCATACAGTAAGCCTCAGGAAAGATTTCTTCCTGACAGGTAAAGGCTAATACTTGGGCAAAGTAAATATGACATGAAATAAAAAGAAAATAAGAACTATCACAAAATAAAGACTATAAATTTAAGTTGCTTTCATAATAGTTTGTGAATGTGTTGTTGTGTTACAGTTTGTCCTTGACCCAACTAGCCTTCTTACATTTACTTTATTCATACGTTATAAAGATCAGATTTTTTTTTATCTCCTAAATGGATGTTTTAATGTGAACAGTTCATATTGAGTTTATTGTTGTCTTTGAGCCTGGCTAGGCTCAGAAACGATGAGGTGAAACGTCCAATGAACACAGGATATTCAGTGTTCATCTGATGTTGCATTGGTTGGATTGCATAATTTTTAAAATGTTTATTCAAGTTATTAGTTTCAGCTCAATGAGTTGAACATTGTGTTTTGTGCTGCTCAGTGTTACTAGCTATTTTTGTTCAAAAACAAAATATCTGAAACAGCTTTTAAAGTACAATAACACATCCCAAACATATCAGATTAACTTCCTATTAGTATTAAACTCAAAATGCGGCATGCTGTACATGTGTAGTATTATTGTAAGAAACATTATGATACACGTTTGTCATGTATTTTTTTTCTCCTAATCTATGAGCACATGTGCATGGTTAATTAGTGTGGCAATGCATTTTCTGTAGTTTAATTGTCTTAGTATTTATATTATATTTTATATATTATTTATATTTTATTATATTTTTTACAGAGTGTTTAAAAAGAGGTTTCAGATTTGTGAAATTGTTTTCATCAGTAAATAAAACTCACTCAGAAACAAAAAATACCTTTTAGGGGACTGTAACAACTAAAACATTCACTAACATGACAGCATTATTAGTGACATTTATTGTATATACTCTCTATGTAGTACTTTTTCTTGTGAAATAAGTAACACGTTTATGTTCTCTCTCTCTCTCTCTCTCTCTCTCTCTCTCTCTCTCTCTCTCTCTCTCTCTCTTGCCCTTTTCCCTAAATACTACTGGAAAAGTGAAGTACCTTTTTGAAACACCCACTGCCATACTGAGACCAACAAGGTATCAGTTACCAATAGGGGGCAGCGTGACACTGAGCTGCTCTGTGGAGGGCTCTGGCAACTGGACGATTTTGTGGTACAGAGCTGCTTCATTTGGTTCTAAAGAAGAGCCTATGACAGAATATGAAGGGAAGAAAGCTATTCTTGTATCACAAAGAGGTCTCTACTCCTGCAGAGGAAGAAGTGATTCAGGTCGCCACACATACAACAGTGATAAGGCCATCATTAAAGACACTCGTGAGTTTAGCTATTTATATCGTTGTTATGAAAGTTAAATTCTCTGTCCTTCTTTTTGTCTTTCTGTCAGTAATATTACATTAGTGAAGTATGACATGGAAATAACAATGATGACTTGTGCTTGACTTTGCTATTTAAATCTTTCACTTGTTTCACAGAGTTCTTTTGTAAATTGAAAGATAGAAATTTAAGTACTGTACTGTATGTTCCTGATACATCGGGCTTTCAAGCAGAAGAAATTAAACCACAGCTAACAGATCATCTGCAGAAGAATGGCTTATTTGAAGAGTTTCAGTCAGGTTTCAGAGCTCAGCACAGAAACAGCTTTAGTGAAGGTTACAAATTATCTTCTTATGGCCTCTGACAGTGGACTCATCTCTGTGCTTGTCCTGCTAGACCTTAGTGCAGCGTTTGATACTGTCAGACATAATATCCTAATAGAGCGATTAGAATATGCTGTAGGTATTACAGGTATTGCGCTGAAGTGGTTTGTATCATATCTATCTAATAGATGCATTGAGTTTTTCCTTTCAAGTCAACTTTCTCACTCACTATGTATTAATAGACCTCTCTGCATTGAATCATATCTGTTATTAATCTCTGTCTCTCTTCCACAGCATGTCTTTATCCTGTCTTCCTTCTCTCACCCCAACCGGTCGCAGCAGATGGCCGCCCCTCCCTGAGCCTGGTTCAGCTGAAGGTTTCTTCCTGTTAAAAGGGAGTTTTTCCTTCCCACTGTCGCCAAAGTGCTGCTCATAGGGGGTCATATGATTGTTGGGTTTTTCTCTGTATCTATTATTGTTGGTCTACCTTATAATATAAAGCGCCTTGAGGCGACTTTTGTTGTGATTTGGCACTTTGGCGATTCTTTAGTGCCTCCTTTATTGCCTCCTTCAGTGGAGTTAAGATGCTGACACGCATTTAGACTAGCATGACACTTCACCTGAAACTCAAAGATCAGGCTGGTTATTT
Source organism: Diplotaxodon limnothrissa (assembly GCF_057381915.1). Lineage (NCBI taxonomy): Eukaryota > Metazoa > Chordata > Actinopteri > Cichliformes > Cichlidae > Diplotaxodon > Diplotaxodon limnothrissa. Next base: position 30,838,696 of record NC_140598.1, read on the forward strand.
ATCCCCACAGGAGAGGATGTTCACTTTTGGATGTATTAGTGAGTCTAGGACTTTTTTTGAAGTGAAGAGATTTGGGTTTCATATATCACCTCATAATATAAAGCGCGTTGAGGAAATTGCTGTCATGATTTGGCATCAAGTAAATTAAATTTAATAGGACTGAATTGAATGATGCTTCTGTCTCTTAATTTAATATTTTCTGTGAACAGTTCCTATTACGGCCATTTTGACTATACAGCCCAACTGGACCAGGATATACACGAGTGAAGCATTCACTGTCAGATGTGAGATCCCAGGAGGAGAAGGGACTTACTGGAGCTATGACTGGAGACCAGAAAGGTTCACCACATATTACACAACCAATGAAAGAACATTCTACAATGTTGGTTGGGAAGACAAAGGAAATTATCAATGCAGGGGCAACATGGGGCTTTCCTTGACAGAATGGAGTAATGTCATTCCAGTCACTATATCATGTAAGTTGGACAGACATGTCTTACCCATATAAACTGTTTCATCCAAATGATCCTGTCCTGTTTTTACAGTCTCTTGTCCTGTGAGCATGTTGAGTTCTTCTTCACTCGGCTCATTAGTCTGATCTTGTTCACTTGTGTTCCCCAGTGTGTTCATTTTCCCTGCTTAGCTCATGTGTGCCACACACAGCGTACTGTGACATGCTGTGGTTCAAATAACATCAATAAATTTAGTCTTATGTATAACAATGGCAGTTTCTAATTTTGTAGCAATTTACTTATTTACTTAATTTACTTATAAGGGCGATCGTGGCTCAAAAGTTGGGAGTTCACCTTGTAATCGGAAGGTTGCCGGTTCGAGCCCCGGCTTGGACAGTTTCAGTCGTTGTGTCCTTGGGCAAGACACTTCACCCGTTGCCTACTGGTGGTGGTCAGAGGGCCCGGTGGCGCCAGTGTCTGGCAGCCTCGCCTCTGTCAGTGCGCCCCAGGGTGGCTGTGGCTACAATGTAGCTGCCATCACCAGTGTGTGGATGACTGGATGTGTAAAGCGCTTTGGGGTCCTTAGGGACTAGTAAAAGTGCTATACAAATACAGGCCATTTACCATTTATGTTCAAAAGTGAACACAGGCCAAACCAGAGTGATGATAAGCTGGCTGTTCACCTCATTTGTGAACCCATCACTTAGCAATGTTATTAGAAAAAATAAAACAAATTTTAAAAACCTGATTTAAAAAAACTCTTTCAACAGTTAAACTGCAACCTGTCCTCACCGTGTCCCCTTCATGGCTGAGTCCCGGAGCCTCAGTAACTCTGAGCTGTGAGATTGAATATCCTTCGGAGGGATGGAGCTTTTACTGGTATAAAGCTATTCCTGATTTGGACATAAAAGAAGAGGCCTACAAGTACGAGCTGCTACCAGATGGCAGCGAGACTGCTCAGACTTTGTACATCATTACTGGACAAACACACACAGCAGCATATGTGTGCAGAGCGCAAAGAGGAAGGAACTACTACTACACCTATTACAGTAAACCAAAGTTTGTCTGGTCTGCAGGTCAGTTTGTTTCTGTCTCTTTTTGATAAGCTGTATTTAATGTCAGGTCGAATTTCCCAGAGGAACCCACCCGAGGGATTAATAAAGTTCTATCTTATCTTATCTTAGATCCATGTGCTTTTACTTGCATTTAAGCTCATGTCAATGCTTGATACTTAGTTTTTATGTGTTGTGCCTGTGCTTTCACTCATCTATCCGTGTTGTTTTTCAGATCTTTATTCAGCAGCATCTCTCACAGTCGGCCCTGTAGAGCAAAGATTAGGCTTTGACTTTGTCAGACTGACCTGCAAGGGAAACTCTACTTGGTGGAGAGTGAGGAAGTTCCCTGAGAATAGCGTGCCGTATTGCAGTAACGTTTGGAATCTAGGAGAATCCGTATGCACACTCTACACAAAAGCTTCATATTCAGATGATGGAGTTTACTGGTGCGAGTCTATGTCAAAACAGTTCAGCAATGCAGTCAACATCACTTTACAGGGTATGTAGAATATTTTTTGTATCTTATAATGTTTCATAAATATTTCTCTCAATATTCTGTATTTTAAACATTTTTTTGTGAAAAAACAGGCAAAAATGTAAAGGTTATGTTATCTGTGACACCAAAGTAATATTCCTGAAGATTATCATGTAAAAGCTGCAAAAAGGACCATCTGCAGTAAAAGTATTCACAGCACTTGCTCCACATTTCGTTATGTTACTCTTATAAACTTTCCAAAAGAACAACCAAGCAAAAATGTCAGGCCCGATGTCGAGCATTGTGTCTGGAAGAAACCAGGCACCACTCATCACCTGACTATTACCATCCTTACAGTGAAGCATGGTGGTGGCAGCATCTGCGGTGAGGATGTTTTCACCACCAAGAACTGAGAGACTAGTCAGTGTTGAGGGAAAAATGAATGCAGCCACGTACAGAGACACCCTTGATGATAATCTCCTCCACAGTGCCACATCTTCCAACAGGCCGACGATCCTAAGCACACAGAGTTGGATTCAGGACAACTCTGTGAATGTCCTTGACCTCGACAGTTCAAAGGGCTCTGTGAGCTAAAAGAAAGGATGATTAGTTATGCCTCACTTACTGTTTTGTCCAATTTAGAGCAATGCTGGTGTTATTTTATTAGACATATTCAATAACATCTGTATCATTATTTTCTCTTGACGTTTTAGTACTGAGTATGGCTACTAATATATTTTTTTATGTTTTTCATATTTTACTCTGGGCTTGTAATTAGGAAAAGAATGTTTTGGAATTTAAAACAGTGTTGTTTCCAAAAAGGCAGCTGGTTACAGGCTGAATCAGGCGAAATGTAAAAAAAAATTCCCTGGAGCTTAGAGGTTAGGTTTTTATATCATTAGACACAATTGGGCAGAGGGGCCGATGGCGCGATATGGCAGCCTCGCTTCTGTCAGTCTGCCCCAGGGCAGCTGTGGCTACAACTGTAGCTGCCTTCACCAGTGTATGAATGTGAGAGTGAATTAATAGTGGTATTGTAAAGCGCTTTGAGGGGTCCCGAAAAGCGCTATATAAATGCAATCCATTATTATTTCATTATTATTATTATTTAAAAGCTCTATATAGTTCATAAACCTGCTGTTTATTTGGAAATTATTATTTTTATAGAATAGTTATTAAATAAGCCAGGTCACATATCACATCTTCATGCTACAAGACATTTATGAAATCTATTATTATTATTGCAAATAAGCGTTTTTTGTTTTTGTTTTTTTTCTGAAAGCCGGCACCAGCTGATCCAGTTGAAACAATATATTCTGACTGTTTTTCAGATTTTTATTCAGGTCCTCTCATGGTGATCCCTGATGATCCTGTGAAAAAGGGAACTTTCGTTAGTCTTAGCTGCAACTTGAGAATAAAAAAAAACTTCCCCAGTGTGGCTTTTTACCACAATAACAAACTTATCCAAAATGATTCCCGAGAGGAGCTGAACTTCTTGGCAGTGTCAAAATCTGATGAAGGTTCCTACAAGTGTCAGTACTCAGGAAAAGAGTCGCCATCACGTTACATGTCGATTAAGTGTGAGTAGCATTGCAACGTTATTTAAACATGACTTTTTTAAAAACCATCTTAATGTTTGAGAAGGAACTCAGTCCTCATGTATTGCGTTAGCAAATATGTATAGCAGATAGAAATGTGTGCCTGTTTAAGTAAAGTAAACTTACTCTGTTTTATAGTTTATTAAATTATATTTTGTAAAAATGTCTCATATAACATCTTTCAATTCTGTTTGTTATCACACTAGCTGCTGTCAGACCTGAAAGCTCTTCATTTCCTGTCAGAATGAAAGTCATGAATGCAGTCGCCTTCATCCTGGTCAGTACTGAAACCAGTTATTATTACCATTTTAATGTGAACTGAGATGGAGTTAAAAGCCAAAAGTAAAAGTACAGAGAATGTCAGGAGTCCTTGTGGATCTAAATAAAGCATTTGAGAGGGTGCCAAAAGAGGAACTGCGGTACTGCATTTTCTTTGCATGAGGAGGTCAAGACTGATAGAGTGGTATGTGAGAGTGGTGGAGGACTTGTATGAAGACAATGAGCGAGGTGAGCAGTAGTAACAAATGGGTTTAACAATGAGGTGGAATTACATCAGGGATCAGTTCTATTGTTTGAAGTGGTGATGGACAGGCTGACTGACGAGGTCAGGCTGGACTCTCTGTAAACTATGTGTGGAGTGAATAAGGCACCACGGCACCACTGATTGTAATTATGAGCCATTTATTTGCATTGGCTGACAATCCCAAACTGCCAGCCGCACATCACACCACAACACACAACAACCCCTTGTGTAGGTCGGTGGGCGTAATTGCCGCGCAGGTGCGTGGGCCCTCCCTGCACGGCACCCCAGACCACGCCCTACCATATACCCCCTTCGCCCGATTGGGCTGGAGAGCCATCTGGCTGAACCTACTCCCCCTGTGACACCGTGATCTGCAGTGAGAGTTGGGAGCAGTTGGAATAGAGGAGAGGTAGAGGTATGGTTTGGAGAGAAAAGGAGTGAATGTCACTAGAAGCAAGACATAGTAACTGTGTGTGGGAAGATGAACATACAAGGAGTAGAGGTCATGAAGGCAGATGGGTTTAAATCCCTGGGGTCAAACATCCAAAGTAACTGACACAACAAAGATCAATCGGTGCCTGTATCGCTTTAAGAAAAATCACATGACCAGGCACATGACCAATAACCCAAACTGAATAGAATTTCTGATGAATCAGGAGGAGAGGAGACTGCTTTTGGTGTTGGCTTATTTATCCTGTACTAAACAATGAAACTACAGAAAAAACAAGATTTTCTCCAGTCTGGGATCATCTGGGATCACAGTGGCCTGAAAGGATTTTTTTCTCAGAGGGTTGGTGTCACTGTGGAGGATAAGAGGGACAGGCTGAGAGGGAGGCAGATAATCTGCTGTGGTGATCCCTAAAGAAGATGATTTGGACTTGCCATTAAGCCTTTATCAACCTTAATGTACATGCAACTCATGGCTATCAGTATTGGTCCACTAACCTTGTTCTTAAAAATCAGTTGCTGAGCAAGCAGTCAAACAGCCAACTGACAAATAGATCAAAGTTAAACAAAATTGTAAAGACTTTAAATAATCCAAATGTTAGTGTTTCACTTCATATCAACAGCATGCAGACTCACAGTACGAAAATATTGCATAATTCTGGTTTTAGTTATATAGTTTCCAAATACTTGGTCTTTGCAGTGTATGACAATGTGATATTTATTGAGTCCAATAACATTAAATTAATTGTTGCTGGATGTTTCTTTTATGTAGGTAATGATGCTGTCTATGAATCAGTAACACAAATGGAAGAAACTGGAGAAGGTACTGTATATTTTTTCGAATATTAAAGAGCAATACAAGATGTGAAAGCTTTTTGATTGAAGGATATCAGATTTTGGAGGATTTGGCTCATCATGACAACTTTAAACTTTCTGTCTTTATGTGGATGTTTTACAGGTCAGTGAGGAGAGCTGTAGCCACAAAGCAAAAAAAGAAGCATTTTATGAATCACTGTTGCTCCTCTGCTACACAAATATCAGACACATATCAAACACATGCATATTTTCTACAGTTCGTTTGTTTGAAGATAATACAACTAAATACAGACTTCATAGTTTGTTTCAGCACAAATAACACCATAAATACATTATTCAGGCTCTATAATCATTTGTTTTTTACAATTAAAAAGTATAAATATAATCATTTGTAGTAAGAAAAATCTGAAATATGTGATCTTCAGTGACTGATAATGCATCTGAATAATCTCTGTATAGATTGTGTATAGAGGGTAGTAGCATGCAGTATGAAAAATCTCCTGTGTCTGTCCTTATGACAGCAGAGGTGAAACTGTACAGTAAGTGGTACTGAGGCCAATCAGGATTATCCATGATGATTACAGTTTTTTTTACTAATGGTCCATATTTGATTTTCTACATTTCTGTACCAAATAAATGTTTAAAGAAATTCAGTGGGCACATTCATTTGTTTGTTTATTAATATTGTCTTAAATTTCGCATAGATTAACATGGATTTTAGATTTTAGATTAAAGCCAGTTAAAACTGCCAACAACAACAAACGGAGAGGGAAGAGAGTAAACATTCAAAACAAATTTGCAACCACATTATGAGGAAAGTTTAAACAGAAAGCGTCGTGTAATAAGCAGAGCTGTATTTCAATTTCAGTGATGAAATTGCCATAGCAACTGTTAAGGAGGAGGAGGCTCAGAGGAAGTTGGAGCTTGTTACCATTATGGGCTCATCTGGTCAGAATGTGAATGAAGAGTTATCAATTACTTACAGGCTTCTCGTTTTATTCGAATAAACAGTATTAAAGGACACACATGGACTGCCAACTCTGAAAAGAAACAAAATGTGATTTAAGTCACTCATTAACTTAAAATAATGCGTGAACTCAGGAGACCCAAACAAAAACTCACCTCAGTTGCCGCCCCATGTGGGAGTGAAGAAGCAGTGAGCTCTAGGTGGGTGCAGTCCTTTTATAACATGTGACAGGTGAGTGCAATTAAGGACAAGCACCACACCCGGTCAAAGGTGAGAAACGGAAACAAGGCAAACCTCCTTCTCCTACTTCAGATTAAGGAGCAAACAAAGACCACTGAGCTGTATCATATGATATATATCATCTTGTATTCATTCATTCATTTGTTATCGTGTGTTGCATTTAAATCTCAATCCTGTTCATAGGATTTACTCTCTCTTCAAAGCACATGGTAACCATGTAGGTATCACAGTTGTTATAATGTATTTGTAATAGAAAATGTATTTGTAATAATGTAATAATAATGTAATAATAGAAAACAAAGACAAAGATATTGTGAGCAAAGTGGTAACAACTTGATTACAATAGTCTTAGAAGTATATAAATATAGCACTGCATATGTCATATGTGTTTATAAAACAAAATAAAACAAACTTTTGTGTTTGGAGTATAGACTGCTAAATTTATGAAGTGAACCTAAAGGCACCAAGAATTGCGTCCACATATTGAAGCACAAATCAGGGAATTTAGTCTTTTGCACTTTGCCCTCTTTCTGAAGCTGGTACAGTGTCAGAATATGTGAAGAAATAAAAGAGGTCGAACATGTCGATATGTTGAATATGAACTCAACCCAGAATGCAAATCTGCTAATCAGGCTCCACAAAAAGTATATTGGCATGTGTTTATTGAATGAGCTGTACCTGCCTGATTTCTCCTTAACCTTAAACACATGCATGCAAAATCAGCGTGAAAAGCATCATTATTGCGGTGCTGTTATTATGTGCATTTCACTTACTGAACAAACAGGTAAAAATCAGCAAAGTCCAGCAGAGCAGCACAGGTACAGACAGCAGTTATCTCTCTTCCTCCAAGTCTGCTAATCACAAACTTTGATTGTTACAAAGTCCTTTGATTCTAGTTTGCAAGAAGCTGGGCTGAGCACAGATCAAGATCCAAAGTGAAATAATTCTTGGAAACAGAAATCACCTGTTTTAGAGAAAACAGGTGATTTTCTCCCTGTAGAGTGTGACTGTTAGATAAGTCGTTTTAAGAAGTGGGTTTGAGTGGGTTAAAGGAAAAGTGGAGGTTAGAGAATAAACAATGCTGCCACCTACAGACCAGTTCAAATAAAAACCAGCAATCAAACACTGATTCAGTTTGTGTTGTTGTAGCTTCTGTACAAAAAGTTATTTAATACATTTGCTCTATGATTGGTTATGACTGGAATCAAGAAAATATCAAAGCTGACTCTGTATTTCACTCGGCTCCTGCTGCTCTAGAAAACAGTGATGGAGCCCTGAATACATGTAAGAAACAGATGTGAATGTTTCCTCTCTCAAAAGTCAGCCTGAGCTTTAGACACTCATCCAAGTACATTCGATCAGACTGATTTATAAATAAAGACAAATAAAGTTTCTCAGAGTTTCATCCTTTAAAATTGCCGAGGTACTAATAATAAGTAAACCTTTTTGATTTGTTTATGCTCAGTTTAGCTTGGCACACAGCCAAACCCCTCAAACAACAGCAGGAAATAAAACCGCAAAGGAAAGCTCTGATCAAAGGTCATGATTGCCTTTAAAAGCTGACTAACATCTACGTGGAATGTATGTGGAAGGAGTGATGATGGAAAAAATAAGTTATGCAATGTTAGAATTAGTGTGAACTGTATAACAGTCGGGGAGACACTCGGTACACCTAGTGCCTGGAAATACACCAACGAGTTTCGGATTGACAAAATGTAATGAAAGGTCACTAAGGACTTTTCCCCTCGAGCACTTGCTTGCAGTTCTTCACCGTTTCTCATTTTTGTTCATTTTTATTCTGACAAGTGAATATATATCTACACTCAACAAAAATATAAACGCAACACCTTTGTTTCTGCTCCAATTTGACATGGGATGGACATAAAGACCTAAAAGTCACTCCAGATACACAATATTGTTGTGTATCAGACCCCCAATAAAGCAAAAAACTGCACATTCCAGGGTGGCCTTTTGTTGTGGGCAGTCTGAGGTACACCTGTGCACTACTCATGATGTCAGATCAGCATCCTGATGTGGCACACCTGTGAGGTGGGATGGATTATCTCAATATAGCAGATGTGCCCACTACCACACATTTGGACTGATTTGTGACCACTGTTTGGGAGGGATGGTTATATTGTGTATCTGGAATGAATTTTAGGTCTTTATGTCCATCCCATGGGGAATGGGAGCAGTAACAAAGGTGTTGCGTTTATATTTTTGTTGAGTGTATGTAGTCATATATCGCAGGGCTGAGAGCGGCCAGCCCATGTTCAAGTACAACCCAGGACTCTTTCTTTTTTTAAAAAGAAATTATTTTTAAACTCAATTTCAGTTTGGGATTAATACAGTTTCTCTGATTCTGATTACTGTAAATCCAAACAAAACGAGCAATAAAGGCTGTAATGTAAGTGTCCTGTTAATGTTGGTGGCATCAGTCACACAATGGACAGTGCACAGGCAGGAATCCATTTCCGACACCATTTCATAAGAAGAATGGGATGGGCGAAACTTCAGTATCTTCGATGTATTATTGTTGTGTGATTTTTATTACTATTAATGATGAATGCTCGTTTGGTGAGGTTAGTTCATAGACTGCAGACTGTTAGGCCGTTTCTCAATACTCCGTACTCACCTTTTCACTATTCCAGACTTTGTAAGTTGACACAGGAGTCCCGACTTCCCAAGAACGCAGAGCAACCCTTCTACGGGAACGGGAGTGTACTTACTGACATCACAGCTATTTTTAGTTATTTCGTGTAGTTTAGTTTTTTTTTATTTCACTGCTTTGGAAGTGAAGACCTTAAATGTTTCAAATGAAATGAAATCAACAACAATCATTGTTGCTGAGATTCAGTAATACAGAAGATGTTTTCTGTCAACTCTGTGTGACCGTTAAGCAGGAAACATGCTTTAACAGTCATCAAAAAACTGATTTATAACCATTTTTGTTTCAGCTATAAAGAGACCCATGTCACACCGTCTTATCTGAACATTATGGGGAGATACTCACTGACTCTGGGTGTTTTCTACAGTTACACATGCTCTGTGTGTGTGATGTGGTTTCTCTCAGACACGTTCAGCTGGATTTCTGTCATATCAACCGTAACAGCATGCAGAGTTAATGTTTTGAGGATTTGCAAAAAAATATCTGGTAGTTTGAGAGCAGAAAGAAGAGATCTCATAGCAGCACATCAGCCAGAGCATGACATGTGGTCTGATCTCGCGTACTCACACAGTGTCTGTCCACATTTCAGAGATTAAAACACAGAGAAGCTGGAACTTCTTGGTACTAAGACTAGGTCAGTTAACCGATACAGAAAAAAATTAAATACTTGCCTCTATCAACCTAAAAACATTAATTTATTATTGATAAGACGTTGTCAACAAAACTACTGTCAGTTGTAGATTTTGCTTCAATCCAAGTCTTTCTGTTTCAGCATTTACATTTTCTTTCTGGTTTGTTTTAACCAAAAACTGAAACTTTCTCATGGTGTTCAGTGGAGAAGAAGCCACGACTCTGAGGCAGTCAAAGAGAAAGAGGAAGATGAGGGTTTTACTTGATGTGACTCTGAACTGATCTCAGAGCTGGTGTGATGTCATTGAGCAGCAGGATGGAGGAAACGTCTCTGCTGTGTCTGCTCTGTAAGTTCACTTTGTGTTTTTCATGCCTCTGCTGTCTTGTAACTAATAACTATTAAAACTATTAACTGTTAAAACTATAACTGAAAAACTATATTGTACGTAACATAAATGTTTTGATGATTAAATATAGAGTGATGATTGAATGTAGGAATAATAATGTATTAACTTAACTGGCAGATTCTGAGGAGGAACACAAGATTTGTGATCTGTGTTGTCACTGCAGGTACATGAACACAGCTCGCTGTATGCAGCACATGTCTCCTCAGACCTTCACAAACATTAACCAGGGCGTGACGTGTAGTCTGATGTTGTGCAGCCATTCAAGTTATTTAGTCTTTCGGACCACAAGTCAGTGGTTGGAACAGAGAGAAGCACAAAACAACTAAAGTTTGCACAGTTAACGTGCAGTCAACTACAGGAAGTTTGTTTGGCTCAATCTGTGATATTATTAATTAAATCAATAATTACATCAATGCAGTCAATATAATTATTTCAAAGAGCTGAGAAAACATCCATTAAAAGAGGTCGGACAGTCAGCGAAGACATCATACAGGTACTGGTGTTGCATTCAAGGTCAACTGTCAGTCGTAGATATTGTTGCTTTTAATTCTTATTCAATAATCAGTTGAAACGTGTAAAACTTTGGTTTCAAGGAAGCAGAGAAATAAACACACAAAGCTTTTTCACACAAGGTTTTTTCTAACCACAAGTCTAAGACCCAGAGACAGAGAAAGAGGAAGAGGAGGGTTTTACTCAGTGTAACCATGAACTGATCTCAGAGCTGGTGTGATGTCATTGAGCAGCAGGATGGAGGAAACGTCTCTGCTGTGTCTGCTCTGTAAGCTCACTCTGTGTTTTTCATGCCTCTGCTGTCTTGTTGAATGTGAAACTCTGAACTAACCTGAGTTTAATTTCTCTTTAGTTCTGATCTCACTGCTGAGCTGCACCACAAACCAAGGTCAGTAACCTTCTTCTGTCACACTGTAAACCTGACTCACTCTCTCAGTAGGCTGCAAGAGGCTATTAAAACATGGTGAAAGAAAATGTATAAAAACAGATCAGTCTTATCTCACTCCTGCTGACTGTCTCCATTATTTATATTTTATTTAAATAAGCGGCTTAACTTGTATCCTTGATGGGGTGTTGGAGAATTCATCATCCAGATACTCTTTTGTTCTGAGGGTGCACTGGGAACATCTGTCAGAGCCCTCACTCCACGAAATTTCAACTCCCACCTCCAGCATTGGTTTGATTGCTTTGTAATGGAGGCTGGGGGCAGTGAGCCAGATTGGACAATGTTCTGCACCTCTATTGCAGAGAATCCTGCAAGGTTGATGGCACCTGTCTCTGCAGTAATCCCAGAACCAGATGATGGACACTGGAGCTGAAGGGAGCCGTCATGCAGGAGGAGTCTTACTGGGCTTTATTAGTCCGTGGGACTCCAGAAGGAGATAACAGGTGCTGGCAGGACGAGCGGAGTGCGGCTTTGTAAAAACTTAGGTTTGGGAGTTCAGTGGGACAATGAAACGTGACTTTTGGTCAGCATCAAAGCGACTCTGGCAATTGTCAGATGATGCAGGAGAGGGAAGCGGTATTCTACAAACATTGTTTACAGTGTTGGTAGCAAGCTGCTAACCTTGACTGGGATTGATGAGATTCACCCTGAGTTCCTGAAGGCTCTGGATGTTGCAGGGCACCTCTAGGCTGCCTCAGGAGCATGTTGATGTCCCTGGGAAATTTCAGCTCAGAGTGCTTCCCCAGCCACCCAAGCCCAGATAAGCAGCATAAATTGGATGTACAGATGGACTTAACTTGTATTTGATATGAAAATGTAACACCAGTAAATACTAACTCTTAAAAAACAAATATAAAAAAAAAAAAACAATTAATAAACATTCCAGTTTGTTTCAATATTCAGTTTTCCTGAGAAACATGACTTTTCCCGCCTTGTCTGCACCACATTGCCTTATTTTGCCCAAATTTCGAATCTCCCTAAAAAAGGAAAGTTTAGACACTCATTCATTTACTGAGATGAACAGGAGATATTTAAAATCTCAATAAATTTGTGAACTTTGCTCTGCTCTGTAATGTGTTTCAGCTTCGCCATCATGGGCCACAGGATCGGATTCTTGTGTATTGATTCAACCAAGCCAATCACATGCAAATATTATATATTCTCCCCCTTTCCTCACAGCTCGTCTGACTGTGAGTCCCAGCAGCTCTCAGTTCTTTAATGGAGACTTTGTGTCTCTGAGCTGTGAGGAGGACGACAGCTCTGCTGGATGGACTCTGAGGAGAAACACAAGCAAACGACAGAGGACTCAGTGTGGAGATGGGTGGGGAGAAGCAGCTGGTTCGTCCTGTAACATCAGCTACATCTACCCATGGGACAGTGGAGTTTACTGGTGTGAGTCTAATCAGAGTACCATCAGTAACATGGTTAACCTGACAGTCACTGGTAAGCTGAGTGTGTGGAGTTAGTGTTGATGAAGCTGTGTGTAAATGGATGAAATGCTGTAGTTTGTCTCTGTGTTGAGGTGGATCAGTGATCCTGCAGAGTCCTGTCCTCCCTGTGATGGAGGGAGATGACGTCACTCTGCTCTGTAAAACAAAGACCACTCCCTCCAACCTCCCAGCTGCTTTCTATAAAGATGGCTCCCTCATCAGGAAGCAGCCTACAGGTCACATGACCCATCCAGCATGTTTCCAGGTCTGATGAAGGCCTCTACAAGTGTGACATCAGCGCTCATGGAGAGTCTCCATCCAGCTGGATCACTGTCACAGGTGAGGAGCTTCACTCTGATTTCACCTCTAATTTAATGCACATATTCACACTAACAACTACGATTTTCTCTTCAGATAAACCTACACCGACAGCTTCACCCACCACAACAACTTTGCTCACATCCACATCCCTGTCCACCACAACAGCTCCAAACCCTGGCTGCTCCCTCTGCCATCCTAATTTCAGACTAGTCCTCCACCTGCTGGTGATCTGTCCATATTTGATCTCCACTCTCCTCTTGGTGTCTTTATATCAACACAGACTCAAAGGTAACTCTGTGAATCATTCACTGATCAATCAATATGCTGATGATAAATTCCTCTCTTTGTTTAAACTCTGTCTTCTCTTGGCCCACCCCACCAGGCTGAGCAGGGACTGGATGATGACCGTAATTACAACATCACTGCATCAACAAAGAGCACCACATCTGAACCTCTACCTTAACTTAAAAAAATTAAATGTGTTCTGATGTTTCGAGTTGTAAATCAATTGGTTACTTTTACTCCGTGTTTTTGTAATGATTACGTTTTTTACAGTGTGTGAGAACATCTGCCAGCACAGACACCAAAAGTGAAGGAGGACGTTTTTGCTTTCTGACGTTTTTGGTGTATCAACCACATGTGACTGATGTTTACTCACACGGTAACCATATTTTGTTTAAAATCAATAAACTAATTATCTTTGTTAGTCCTCAATTCCTCATGTTAAATTTGTGTATGACAGAGGGCTGATGAAGACTGTGGTTTAGATGGAGCTCTGACTGAGGTATCTCTCAAAGTGGAGATGTGGAGGAGGTGGATTAAGTGAATTAGAGTCTAAAAAGGAAAATGACAGAAGAGCACTGAGATTTAAACCGTGCAGAGTGGCAGCTGATTGGCTCAAAAAAAGGTTAAAAAGAAGATGATTGGACTAGAGCAGGGGTGCCCAATCCCGGTCCTCGAGAGCTACCGTCCTGCAGCTTTTAGATGCATCCTTGTTCCCACACACCTGAATCAAATGAATGGCTTGTTATCAGGCCTTTGCCAAACATGATGGCATGCTGAAGAGATCAAACCATTTGATTCAGCTCTGTTGGAGTAGGGATGCATCTAACAGCTGCAGGATAGTAGCTCTCGAGGACCGGGATTGGGCACCCCTGGACTAGAGTAATGATGTCAGTATTGAGACTATGGCTGTGTGCATGCAGAAGTTGCAGTAAGCCGCAGTACCAGCAGAGGGAGATATTTTATTTCAAGCCAACATGAAAATAGTCAATGGCAAATCTTTAAACAGACATTATCAAAACATTAAATATAAACACATATTAGCAGCCTAGCTTAATTGTTTCTGGCAAGTAAGGTCCCTAAAATGTAATCGTGCATTATTTGCTCACTTCTGACTACTTTTTTATTGTAAATATATTCTTCTCCTATCTGCATTGCAAGTTCTGCATGTGTGTCCATTTCACGTTTTCTCCCGGATGCAGTTGGTGGGTTTAGGTTTGTTGGTGATTCTAAATTGCCCACAGATGTAAATGTGAGTGCAAATTTTTAAGCATTTAACCTATATGTTTAGGTCAAGTATTAGCCACAGTTATATCATAAGTTTATGCCACTTGTTGTTTGAGCATCTGTTGATGCATACTGCAGGGTTAATGTGTGTGTTAGGATGTGGCTGCTGCTGTTATGTAAGTCACCTAAAGCAATGGTTGTAAGGAAAGCTGGAGAAGATAGAACTAATGCTGCCATCTACAGACTGGGTGACTTAAACTCACCGATCACACACTGAGTGTGGATGTAGCTTATGCACAGTTTGAGGGTATTGTAATTTACTTCACTGCATTTTCTTGTTGTTCAATAAAGTTTTTGAGTTTTTGATGGTGCACCAGTCTGAGCACATGATGAAACCTCAGATTCAGGGATATGATGGGGCCTCATAATTCAAGACCTTTTACTGTATGAGGCAAGAGGGGGGAATTTGGGAGCACATTTTTTTGAGGAAGGAAGCTGTTGTAATGGTGTAACTCTGAGAAGCAGATGAGTGCAGCTGCCTTACTGAAATAGGGTTTTCTTTAAAGCTGTCTTCACTACTACAGTTAGAAAGATCATTCTTTGAACAGAAATAAAGAAAAGTACATTTTCACATATAATGACTTTTAAATGTAAATACAAAGACTTAACATATCTTTCCAGCAGCTTTGACAAACAAACAAATAGTTTAAAAATATATCATAGAGCAGCAATACATCACATTTTATTATAGTCACTATTGGAACTTAGGATGCCAAAGTCAAAGCCTTTAGGTATGTATGTTTATGCACTAATTATATGTTGTTAACATCATTACAGTGCCCAGTAGATTTATTTAAAAAATGAAATAACATTAAATTAAATTAAAAATTACATTAATATGAAAAAAAATATTATTAAGATCACTAATAAAAAAAAGTCCTCTCTCAGTGTACTTCCAACCAAAAGGCAAATAACAAAACCACATGTACATCTAATAAAATATATAAATATTGAAACACTCCTCACAGGTGTGATATACTTATACAAATACTTAAGATAAGATAAGATAAGATAAGATAACCTTTATTAGTCCCACACGTGGGAAATTTGTTTTGTCACAGCAGGAAGTGGACAGTGCAAAAGTTATGACGCAAAAATTAGAATACAATAAGAATAAATACAGTACACAGCTGTACAGAATAGAATAAAATAATATACTATATACAGTAGAATAAAATAGAATAAAAATATACAATAAGATAAAAATAGAATACGAATACTATATACAACTGAGTAAAAATACAACGATGCCAGAAAGGATTATTGCACTTAGTATTATTGCATATGTATGGATGTGTGTGCTTGATCAGTTAAAGTCTTTATTATGGAGTCTGACAGCAGTGGGGAGGAAAGACCTGCGAAATCTCTCCGTCCCACACCGTGGGTGCCGCAGTCTCCCACTGAAGGAGCTGCTCAGTGCTGTCACAGCATTCATACTTAACAGCATTCATAGAATGGCTCTTCTCTACTATCCAATAATGTAAAATGCACCGTAGTTTTTATACTTATAACTGAATTTGTTCTCAGTGGAAATAACAATAACAAATTAAATGATTATCTACTAAAATTTGAACATCTGTCCTCATCAGCAAGTATTATCAGGAAAATTAATTATTTCAGTCACATAGAGAAAACATAATATAGTGAAAACCACAAACACATTACAATTCCTGATGGTTTGGGATGGAGTCAGCGTCCCGACCTGTGTTGTTCAACAGTTTGTCCCTGAGCGTGATTTTCCTCTGAAGAGGCTGTTATATTTATATTCAGAGGGTGGGACATGTTAATATTAATTTTTCGCTTCAGTAAATAATGACTGTGATTGTTCTCATATTGTTTTTACTGTACCTGTAACAGCATTAATTAAGATCTGTAATCTACATTTTGACGCAGACAAATACTAAAGTGTTTCTTCTGAGGGTTTGGAGACCGTCTGACACAGAGCTGCTCTTACACAGAAGAAATGTGCAGATGTGGAATTCGGCTGTCGTTCAGCCTGTAGATGCATGAGTGTGGATTTACGTCCTGTACTAAATATTTGACTTAACAGCCTCCATAAAAGCACAGTTATCTTACGAACGTTATTAATCTTCTTGGACGTCAGCAGCTGTAAAGTGTCCCAACTAACAAGAAACGTTCCCACAACATTCTTAAATGTGTTTGGGAACATTCAAGGTTAAAAGAGGTTCTATTATTAAAAAAGAAAAATAAGTGTTACACAGTGTTAGATGACATCAGTTAAAGAACATCATCATTTCTGAAAACCTGTCTACCTTGTGTTGGGATCCACATTAAGGAGCCTCTGGCTCACTGGGTGTGTCAGCACTCAGGAATGTTTTTCTTTGACGTCTCAACACGTCATTCAGACATTTCTGCACCAAGTTCAGTTCCTGCTGCTCTAAAATATATTAATGGAGCCTTGAATACATGTTAGAAACACAGGTGAATGTTTCCTCACTCAAATGTCAGCCTGAGCTACAAACACAGATCTGAGTGCAGAATGAGATCTGATTGGTTTATACAGACATGACAGTTTGGCAGATTTACTTATGACCTCTGAGTAACAGCCTTTAAAATGCTGCATCACTAACAATAAGTGAACCTTTCTAAATTGTTTAAGCACACATTCAGAGCCCTGAAAACACAGCAGGAAGTAAAACCACAGAGAAAGACGAGATCTGATCAGAAGACATGACTAACATCTCTGTGGACCAAACTGTGTGTGGAAAGATTGAATCTATGTCTGTTTAGCTCAGCTCTTAAATCAAGCTGGAGCAAGTTCACATTTAAAACATGTAACACATTACAGTATTCCTGTGTCTTTATAAATTTGTACAGGTTACAATGTCACTTTGTAATGGAGCTGTAAACCACATCATAGACACAGTGCCAGTGTTTACAGCATCTGTTTGTAGAAGGAAGCTCCTTGTGCTTCAGTGAAGTTGAGTCTAATCTTTAATTTTCAGTGGCTTTTCTGCTTCCAAGTGGTTCAACAAATACACAAACAAAAAAAGACAAAAACAAAAAAGCCATGACAGTACTTTAATGTCAGATATCTGAACTCAAACAGAATCACTTCAATACAAAACACCACAAGTTAGCGTTAATACATTTGCAAACATTTCAGGCTTTGTACACAGAAAATTTCCACGTTGGAAACATATACAGTATAATAACTTCTACGTTTTGTGCTTCTCAATCCACTAAATCAGCAGTTCTCAAATATTTTCTCCTGTGTCTCATTTCAGGAACTGAATCATTGTCAATTAATCTTAAAAAAAAAAAAATAATGATGGAGATTAAATTTTATTCCCAGGTCACAGCATCAGCAGATACTTGTTTGTTTTGCACAAGCAGAGACTCGATGTTTGAAAACTGCTGGACTACAAACATGTGGAGTTGCAGATTAAAGGTTTTTATCAACAGGAAGCTGTTTTTGGACAAACTATGAAAAAAATCAGCCATTTTTATCCTGGTTTCCAGACTCTGTCAACTGTGAAGGAGTATAAGCTTATGCTAACAGGCAGCTGGCATCAATAAGTGTTTGAGAGAGGAGCTATTAAAAGGAAAAACAGCTTCCTGTGGACACAGACCCTTACTCAGACATAATACAATCACATTAAAGATAAAAGGTAACCGACTGAGAGAAATGGCTGTATTTTAACCTGTCTATACAACCAAAATGTACAAAAACAACGTTACAGAAAGCCTAATTTGATCATGGTTAAATGTTACTGAATTGCTCTTAGTCTGGCTCATCACCTGGGACCTGCTTGTCATGGGAGACCCTACCAAGAGCTGAACGCTCCAGACAACTCAGCTCCCAGGATCGTCTGAGCTCATAAACCCCTCCACCACGATAAGGTGGCAATTCAAGGAGGGGGACATGCCTTGAATCCAACATGCCAAACACAGCTCAGCTAATCACACGTGGGCTAGCTTAATGAGTG
Organism: Diplotaxodon limnothrissa; assembly: GCF_057381915.1. Taxonomy (NCBI): domain Eukaryota; kingdom Metazoa; phylum Chordata; class Actinopteri; order Cichliformes; family Cichlidae; genus Diplotaxodon; species Diplotaxodon limnothrissa. Next base: position 30,857,199 of record NC_140598.1, read on the forward strand.
TGGCATGTGTCAGAAAAAGACATGTAAAATAAAATTCCCAGCTTGGGAAGAAATTACTGAAAACAAAAAACAGTGAATCAGGACAACAAACTCTTGTCAGGTGAGTCACAGTCGTCTGGTTCGTTTGTATCCTGATGTTTTTGTGTTTTGTAGTAGATTAATATGCCAGTGATCGCAACAACAAGCAACACAGCGGTGGCTATTGGCAGAACAATCTCGAGTCCAATGTTAGATGCCGGAGTGTATTTCACGGCTCCCTTCCGCGTTCGCTGATGTTAGATGCCGGAGGGTATTTCACTGCTGGGGGTGGGGGGGCGTATCTCGCTGCTCAACTCCCTAAACAACTCCATCCCTTTATTCACCAGAGCCAGGAACTCCTTAAACAACCCTATCCCTCTAAACAACACCTCAAAAAACGTCATCCGTCCATCTACCACTGCCGGCAACTCCCTAAACAACTCCATCCCTTTACTCACCAGAGCCAGGAACTCCATAAACAACCCTATCTCTCTAAACAACACCTCAAAAAACGTCATCCCTCTAGGCACCAACGACTCCATCTCTTCAACTTCCTTCCCTCCATCCTCTGTGTCTCCTCCTGGCTGACCTGCAGGTGAGAAACAGGTGTGAGGTGTCAGCTGTCAGGTAGGTGATGAGTGAAGAACAGAACAGAATCCATTTCCTCTTCAAACTGCTGTCAGACATTATCTACTGCACTCCGATCACATCACTCAGACCAGCTGCTTTCTACAAAGTCTCATCAACAACATCTTTAGAAACAAACATCAACAACCAGGAAGCAGCTTCACCTCTGATCACACACACACTCAACTCTACTCACTCACCTGGAGGAACAACAACACTCAGGTTTATGCTGCTGATGGGATCACCGCCCAGATATGCTCTCTTCCTGCGCTTTGTTTCTGGAATCTTACGGACTGCGTATATTCCAGCATCAGCAGTCGTCACATTGTTCAGAATCAAAGACACGTTTCCATCCTTCATCTGTCTGTTCTGCAGATCCACCCAGTCCTTAAAGGATGGATGCTGCTTGTCCAAGTGTCCATCCCGGTACAACAGGACATATTCTGTCTCCAGCTCAGGTTTGCTCCACTCTAGGCCATTGATGGTTTTGTTACCATCCAAAACTCGACATGGCAAAATGGCATTTTCACCGAGCACAGCAGTAATATTTATCTGTTCTGAAAGGGAGACAAAAACGGAGCAAATGAAATGTTGATATTTACCCCAGCCAAACAGCGCAAAGATCAACAGTCAGAAACCCCTGAGCTCAGCTGAACGGGACCAGAGTGTCCATTTGATACACTTATAATAACCCCAGTTTATATTAAATCAAATACATAATACAAGTAAATTTCAGGTGTAATTGAGGTATATAACACATTTTCACTACAAACTTCAGTGTTTCAGGTGATGTACATTAAGCCCAGCATCCTGCAGGCCCCTAAAACCTCCTGTAATCATTAGTAAGTGTCTATTGGTGACATTTTTAAAAACAAAAATCATGAAAACCTTTTAGGAATGGAAATAAAGACCTAAGCAAATGTCACTTAATACATTTCAACATGTTGAGCTAATATCCATCCATAAAATAATATGTATATACTGTAAACCCCCGATTGCTGCCTAGTTTGAGCTTTCTTTTTTTTAAACATGTTTTTGTCAGTGAGATTGAACTTGCTGAAGTCTAAACATGCTTTACTTATATAAGACGAACAGACAGCACTGAGTCACTGTCTTTGCTTTAGCTATGTACTCACACCCTAATGGCTTATTTTAAGTAGGAAAAAACCTCCGTCCTACATATAATAAGTTATTTCATCATTAGAGTCAAACATAGGCTTAGTGACAGTGTTAAATTATAGTAAAATTGGCTCATAAATATAAAATTAAATATTTCAAACTCTCACTTCAAACTGAAGCGCTCAGGCTGAGGCATTACATAACAGTGAGGTGACGTCGACGCAATAGGGAATAAGGAAGTGGTTTTCAACTGCGCTTATTAAATAAGAACTACTATAACACACGTACACTGACATTTACCGAACTAACCTAAAAATATTTCACTCAAGTGGGCCCACAATCATTTCATATATCAGGAAACAGCTGAACTCACCAGCCGAGGAAGACTTGATGAAGATGGCGAACACCAAAATCAACCAGAGCCAGACGGAAGACGTCGCACCAGACATCTCAGCTGTTCTAAAAACTGAACAGAAAAAAAGAAGAGATCAAACCTAAAACATAAAACGATCTGTTTTCGTGTGTTTCCAGTCACTTTACTGTCTTTTTAAAAGAATCGTCTAGAAAAACGTCACACAACAGGTGTCACGTTGACATAAGGTGTAAAAACGCCACAAGTGACACAGAGGTTTTCACCATGCGTCAAGTCAAATTAAAACTGTCAGTAAACCAAGAACAAACCTTTCATCGAATCCATAAATGCCACAATGACTGAACGAAGTGTTCCTTAGTTTTTATTCGCTCACACTTGGCCGTGCTCGTGATTTTCTTGTAGGCAGGACCTACCGCTGTCCTCAGGTAGCGATCCCGTAGCGTCCTTACCTGAATGTTCTGGAATCTTCCAGGTGAACGGTGAACCAGCAGCCGCAACTAGGCAGACAAACTGACTTTTATCTTTTGTTTAATAATTGTACTATAAACTAAACATGTTTCCACTATAGCAGCCTATAATCAATTACTACTTAAAAATGTATAAATGAAAACTGTAAGACAAACAGAAAGTAAACAAAGCTCAATAAATGACTACCAAAGTAAAACAGGAACAGATAATCAGAGTATTTTATTGATCCCCAGCATGAACTTTTGCATAAGTATTTCCTAGTTTGGTCAAATTTGCCTGATGATGGACATATTCATTGAAACTTTAGGTATCTAAATACTGGGAACCAAGTGCTTTGAACAAGTTCTGTGTTTTTATAAGATAAGATAAGACTTTATTGACCCCACAGCAGGAAAATTTGTGCATTACCTCAGCTCAGGTACAGATATCAGAAGAAAATAGAAATAAAATACAAACAAATACAAAATATTAAGATAATACAGTCAGTAAACCAAGAACAAACCTTTCATCGAATCCATAAATGCCACAACGACTATTTTATTCTTCCTCAGTCAAACAGCAGCTCTCATGCGATTGTTTTGCCCCTGAGCTCCAGGTGTTGTGCTAGACAGTGATGTGATTACCGTCCGCGGGAGCGCGCAGCTGCTTAAAGCTGTAGCGTCCAGATTACTTACAGCTACTTCCTGCAGCTGATATAAGATGTGGTAAACTGAACACAGCTTCAACCGTCTGTTTGTTGAAAAATAGTAACAGACTGCATTTTCTCGTTAGTAACTATAATGGCGTTGTAACGATAGGAATAGTAATTAGTTAGATTACTCGTTACTGAAAAAAGTAACGCCATTAGTAACGCCGTTATTCCCATCACTGAACACACCAATTAGTTAAACTGCAGGAATGTCTTAAAGACATAAAGACCTGGATGGCCGCTAACATTCTGCTCCTTAATTCAGATAAAACTGAAGTTATTGTACTCGGCCCTGAAAATCTTAGACATATGGTATCTAACCAGGTTCTTACTCTGGATGGCATTACCTTGGCCTCCAGTAACGCTGTGAGGAACCTTGGAGTCATTTTTGACCAGGACATGTCCTTCAATGCACATATTAAACAAATATGTAAGACTGCGTTCTTCCATTTGCACAACACCTCTAAAATTAGAAATATCCTGTCTCAGAGTGATGCTGAAAAACTAGTTCATGCATTTATTACTTCCAGGCTGGACGACGGTAATTCATTATTATCAGGACTCTCTGAAAAGCCTTCAACTGATCCAAAATGCTGCAGCAAGAGTACTGACAGGGACTAGAAAGAGAGAGCATATTTCTCCTGTTTTGGCTTCCCTTCAAATCCAGAATTGAATTCAAAATCCTGCTCCTCACATATAAAGGTCTTAAATAATCAGGCCCACTTTGCTCTCGCTCTGCAGGCCTACTTGTTGTTCCCAGAGTATTTAAAAGTAGAATGGGAGGGAGAGCCTTCAGTTTTCAGGCCCCTCTTCTGTGGAACCAGCTTCCAGTTTGGATTCGGGAGACAGACACTATCTCTACTTTCAAGATTAGACTTAGAACTTTCCTTTTTTCCAAAGCATAGTGCTTGCTCATTGGCGGTCTTATGATTGTTGGATTTTTCTCTGTATGTATTGGTGTAGGGTCTACCTTACAATATAAAGCACCTTGAGGCAACTACTGTTATGATTTGGTGCTATATAAATAAAACTGAATTTAATCCATGCCAGTTTTTGTGAGCAGGGCTCCATGATGTAAATTAGCTAATTACCTTTATACATGTAGCGTTTTGTGTATTCCAGTCGTGCCTTTGGTTATCAATAAAGTAGCAGGTGTTTTAAATAATGCAGTTAGCATTCAGACCACGGGTATGCAACATTTAATGTCAAGAAATGTTTTGAGCAAGTTTTGGCCAAAATTTATCTTAATGGAGCCATAAAACATTTCAGTCTCACGTTTTCACAGCCTGGTAAGTCTAAATCACTCCTGCATCCCAAAAACAGTAGTATAACATGAAAAGAGTTGCTTTTTTGGAAATTTAGTTTTAAAAAAGAAAGGTAATTAATTACATATTTTCATATTTAGTGAACATTGCAATTTCCCACTTGTGCTTCTGCAGTGCCTACTGATTTCTTTTGTGTGTGTGTGTATTTTTTTTTCCAACATTTTAGTTACACCCTCTACCTGTAAGGAGTCTAACACCTGAATTTTAATCACCTGGTGGTGAATGTCGCTGAACCTCAGTACTTGTGGTTAACATGAATGTAAACACAAATGTCTAGTTTTTCGTGTTTCTATGGAGTCCAGATCCATATAAGAAGAGTGTAACAATATCTATTCAGATTTATTTGCTTTCACCACCAACACTGATTACTGTATGCTTCATCTGCTTCTGCAATTCAGTCAAAATGACTGAATGAATTGGCCCTTTTTTAAGCAAATATGTTTAGACTGCCCACCCATCCATCTTTGGCTACTAATTCTAATTCGGATCACAGCAGCAGTCTAGCCCAGATTAGCCCAGACCTCTCTCTGCAGAGCCACCTCCTCAATCTCTTCAGGGGGGACACTGAGGTATCCCCAAAGCAGCCAAAAGATGCGATCTTGTATCCTGGGCTGCTGGGGGCCTCAACCCAATGGGACATGTCCAAAACATTGCTTTCGTAGAGTACCTTACATTTGCCTGAGCTCCTCACCACCACCCCTCCCACCCCTTTTTTAATACAATGCAGCTACTTTTGACTCTTTTGCACAAACACAGGTAGTAATCAAAATGGTCTATCAAAGTAAGCTTAAATAAATATCCACAGTAATATTTTTTTCTATTTAATTCAATCACTGTTTTGTTGGCTTCAAAAGAAAATTCTCTAATTTCATAAATGACAAAAAGGAAAAATCACAATAAAAAGGCAAATTTAAAGTATCAACTAATCACAAAAACCTGCTGCAAAGTCACATGATGCGATTATGATTAACCATTTCAGAATATGAACAGGCTCAACAGGCTGTGAAAACTATGTTACAAATATGAGTTATGATCTTAAACAGATTTGGTCAAACACTGCTTAGAAATTACTCTTGATAGCAAATTTGCCAACCCTAGCTCTAGGTCACCCTGGCAGGCAAAACAAGTTCATTTGTTTGGATTTTTTCTCCTCTTTTATATGAACTTGTATGGAGCTAAATGAGGGTTTAAAAGTTTTACGTGATTTGAAACTGAAATTCTTAGTTTTGATATATTTTTAAAAAACTCAAATGAATTATTTTGTTTTGAATAAATTTATAAAAAAATGTTTTTCCATACAAATCTTTCTTGGATTTTTTTTTTTTTTTTACATTTTTTTCCAGCTTTACACCCTTTTTATTTTTAGTATTGCCTTGTGGGCCTGTATCAATGAAGAGCAGTGGGGCTTTGACTAATGACTGAGTACTAAGTTAATCATTAAGCTAATGTTACAAACATTCACCCAGCGATATAGTCCATCAGGACAATCAGAAACAGTGTTTCCTACCTGTTGGCTGGTGTCTGCAGTAAACTGTGACGGAGCGGTGGCCACCTTTAACTAAAATGTTTATTTTTAATTTGTAACAAATTGTCAACTGTCAATCATTAGTCCGCACTCTGCCCCATGATTCATTCCCAAAATACAAAATCGGGATCTGAACATCTGATCTGAAGTCTGAAACTCATCAAAATACCTGGATTATTGAGCATGCACCAAGATATCAAAACTTAGAATTTCAGTTTCCTATTAAATTAAGAAAACCTTTAGCTTCAATTTTGCTCCATAGGCTCACTTCTACTGTTGAAGTTGACTTAGATCAGACACCTGTCATGTAGCCATAGTAGGTTTATGGATGGATGAAGTCTTCTTTATGTAAAGTGCAGGGTTACTATAGTGAACTAAAAATAAAATTCAGATATTTAAAAAAAAGACTTCAGGGTAAAAAAGGGTATGAAAATAACAAACAGAAACCACTGTCACTTGAAAATCTGCTCTGTGGGCCCACAAGAAAACCAACTGAATTACTTTATTTAAATCTGTTAGATTTACCTTTTCTATCAGATCACAAATATGAGAAGAAAAGCTCCTACAGCTGGCTAGAAAGTGACGAGTTTGCAGAAAAAGACAGAACATGTCTTTGTGTGCATTAACATCCAGAATGTTAACATTACTTTTGTAAGTTTATTTAGACTGACTAATGCATAGCATGTGGGCAGTTTATCTTTTTGTTGTCCTTTTTAATTAAATATTTAAAAAAAGTAAAGGGGAAAAAATAAATAAAAATCAGGCATACTACAGTTTATTGTGGTGTGAAGTGCCTTTTCTTGCTCCAAGAATTAGCTGCCCAGGTCACTCTGCTTAAGGACATTTATAACCATTTTACACAGAGAAATGTAGAAATTCCCACAGTAGGTCACTGCTGTCAAATTAGTACATGCACAAACAGGTAATGCAACTTAAAAATCAAGGTTAAAAGAGGCACAATTGAAACCGATAAAGAACTTTTGAAAGCTGTCTGAATTTTTTTTAAATATATTTTTTCTTTAATATCATCTTAGAGCAGGGGTGTCTATCTCCAGTCCTTGAAAGCCAGCATCCTGCTTGTTTTTGAGATATCCCTGCCCTACCTGCCGTTGATTACCTGGATCAGGTGTGCTTTGCCAATAAGAAGCTACAATGGCAGGTTAGTTGGAAAACAAACAGGACAGCGGCCCTTGAGGCCTGGTTCGACACCTGCGATTTAGAGCATAACCATGCAGACCAGTCAAGAGCGGCTGATAGTTCTGAGATAAGGGGGGGAAAAAAAAAAGAAACAATCACATTGACACTTTTCATCATAACACCATCTGACTATCTATTTGCTTTGTTTAAACAAGTATATGCTTTATTCACAGTAAACAACCTGTTGCAAAAGTAACTTTAACAACATTATTTTGGAACTATGTGTTCCCAAATCTTTATGGAAGTATTTGAGCAGATGGATGACTAAGGTGCAGTGTGAAACAGATCATTTGCTGCCCTCTGCTGTGAGATTTCCATACATGTAGAGCATACAAACTCTCAACAGAGTGGTAGTAAATGTGGCTCACCCCTGACAGCTCTTTTCCATTAGTAGTACCTACTCAGATCAGTGCAACTTGAGTTGTTTTCTATTATATTCAAATACCACCTAATGTGCATGGGATCACTATAGCCATGCGGCTGAAAGTCCCATGACATCATTTGTATGCAACAAGAATGTCACAAGGAGGATGTTGAGGCGATGGTATACCTGCTCCTCTATCAGTAGCTTTTTGTCAGACTCGGGGACCATAGATGTGTTTTTTGTGTAGCCATTTCCCTCACTGCCAGGTTTCAAAAATATGTGCTCTATATGTCCCTCTTCACTATGATGTACTCATTTCTAATCCTGTCCTTTGTGGTCATGGTGAGCTCTGCCTTCCATCTTTCTTTGCTTTTAAAAGTATCCACAAGGGGGGTTAATGAAGACTCTTTGTTAGGAATTTAATGTGAAAAGGCCCACAAGTGAGTGTCCATTTCTTCACAGATGAATGAGTCACCTGTAAACAAGTTACTAACACAAACTTCTTCTACTCTCCCCAGGCCATTGGATATGTAGAACACAGCTCATAAACTAATTAATCACCAATCACTACCAACTTGATGAGGAATCGAATGTATTTGACAGTTAGGACAGCTATGCGACTGCTGCCAATAAGTGATGCCTTTCTATTGTAACTGTACCAGTCTGAACTTTAAAATACCCTCCATATCACTGTTTAAAAAAGAAAAAAAAACTCAATACAAAAAATAAAGTGGAATGAACAACTTAAAATTAATTAAAAATGTATTACAAAATACCTACGTATAGCATCTGTTTTAAACAATATAAATGGCCACATGTTGTGCTTTGTGTACTTTACTGTGCAGGTAAATCAGGTCCTTGCTCTGTTTGGGATGACTGGGGGGGGGTGACACGACTTTGTCAGAGGACATTCAGAAGCTTCAAACGATAATCCATCCACATACAAGAATAGTCATTAATTTACTGCTACGTGGGCTGGGCCGTAGATACATGGTAAGGTTTTAAAAACTGAGCTTTACAACGTGCTGCCGATGAATAGTGGTAATAAAAAGCGAGAGATGCCAACAGTGATCACTCGATCACTAACTTTTTTTTTTTTCCTTCCTTTTAAATAGTGGGTTGTTAAGATTAAACAGAACAAGACACCACAGCATTAAAACATGTTACAAACACAACAGCCTTAATAAACTCAGAGTATTCCCCAAAGCAGGGTTCACACGTAATCACTTAACCAGAGAATAGGAATTAACTTTAAAAGAAAGGAGAAAGAACTGTTTGCTGAAATGAGCAAAATATATTTTATAAATGGGCTTCAGGCAGAGACCGGTGCAACCATGTTCTGTATCATACACTATCACCACCTGTAACGAGTTTGGGTTATCATTCACCAAGTTAGTACATGAATAAAAATCGTCCTAACCTCATTAACTACCTTTGCCTGTATACAATATGGCGGCCGCAATGACGCATCATTTAATAAATCGCTGCTACCAGAGCGCCGTATTGACGTACCGGCACTTTTAACCAACACAAGACACCGATGTTTTCAGAGCAGAAATGAAAAGATTTTTTACGGGATTCATTCATTTCGATTAATGATGCTTATTTTAACCTCACAGCGAAATCTCACCGGGCACGACAGCCGAGGGAACGACGACGACAACGAATAGCGAAATCCAGGTAGTCAGCGAGCACGCAGCCATTGTTGCTTAACTGAAAACTGCAGACAGTAGGGGAAAACCGATCGTCAGAATAACATTAATCGAACACAGTCAACTTAAACTTGGAGTAAAAGTTTCCGTTTACTTACTGTTTTTACACCGCGACAGGAACCTGAACCGATACGTCGCAGATCGTAACGTAGATCAATTTTATACTTAAGCGTTTACAAAATCCAGATTATTTAGACGGGAAATCATCCGGTATGTAGCGGAGATGAGTTGTCGCTCGATTAAGGAGAGACCAAAACTGAACTCTTTGGATGCCATAATACACACCACGTTTGGTCAAAAGGCACTGCACATCATCCAGAAAACACCAAATCAGCAGTGAAGTTGGTATAGTGTTGCTACCAGCCTGACGAAGATGAAATGAGGGCCAACATTTAAACAAGACATTGATCCCAAACACACAACCAAGAGAAATGTCAACTGGAACGTGTTCAGCTGGATTTCAGTGAGATAAGAGGTGTAACGACATGTATGGTTAAAGGGTTTAAAAAAAGTCTGTTAGCTGATAGAAGTGATCAAACGTCAGCTCACCTCTGCCAAATACCTTTAAAATCTTTAACCACAGCCTGATGCAGTTTGATGTCGTGCATCCACACAGTTTCTGACCACATGTTAGTGGTTGGAACAGAGAGAAGTCAACAGGAACAAAACCACCTCCAGGTCACTTCCTGCTGTCAGCTACAGGAAGACAAAACTTGTTTCTTTCAATCTGTAACACAATTGATGAAATCAATCCTTTCAGTAACATAGTAATTTTACTCTATGTGTCAGCTAGAGCTATAACACATCCCTGTGGTTTGTTTGGACTGGCAGCGAAGGCATTACACAGGTGCTGATGTTCACTTTAGTGCATTTCTGGAGGAAACCACAACACTAACAGCCAGTCAACGAGAAAGAGCAGGGTTTTGCTTGAAGTGACTGTGAGCTGATGTCGGTGTTGGTCTGATATCATTGAGCAGCAGGATGGAGGAAACGTCTCTGCTGTGTCTGCTCTGTAAGCTCACTCTGTGTTTTTCATGCCTCTGCTGTCTTGTTGAATGTGAAACTTTGAACTAACCTGAGTTTAATTTCTCTTTAGTTCTGATCTCACTGCTGAGCTGCACCACAAACCAAGGTCAGTAACCTTCTTCTGTCACACTGTAAACCTGACTCACTGCTTGGGACACATTAATTAAGAACATGGTGCCAAACTTCAGTCAAATCAATGTTATCTTACTCCTGTCAGTCTACATAATTTCATGTTGAATTACAATTAAACAGATGTCTTACACTCAAATACATCTGCACCTTAACAAAGACTCTTATGTAAGAAATAATATCTGATTTATTATCATCCAGTAACAATTGATATTGAATGAAAACAAGGAATATGGGACTAGAAGTTAAGATATGAAATGTAATATGGGCCCTGGTCTAAATATCCTCTACTACTCTATTACTCACAGCTCGTCTGACTGTGAGTCCCAGCAGCTCTCAGTTCTTTGGAGGAGACTTTGTGTCTCTGAGCTGTGAGGAGGACGACAGCTCTGCTGGATGGACTCTGAGGAGAAACACAAGCAGAGAAACCAGAGCTGAGTGTGAGGAGTGGGGAAAACCAGCTGGTTCTTCCTGTAACATCACTGGCTCCCACAAACTGGACAGTGGAGTTTACTGGTGTGAGTCCAGAGAGGGTCCCATCAGTAACATGGTTAACCTGACAGTCACTGGTAAGCTGAGTGTGTGGAGTTAGTGTTGATGAAGCTGTGTGTAAATGGATGAAATGCTGTAGTTTGTCTCTGTGTTGAGGTGGATCAGTGATCCTGCAGAGTCCTGTCCTCCCTGTGATGGAGGGAGATGACGTCACTCTGCTCTGTAAAACAAAGACCACTCCCTCCAACCTCCCAGCTGCTTTCTATAAAGATGGCTCCCTCATCAGGAAGCAGCCTACAGGTCACATGACCATCCAGCATGTTTCCAGGTCTGATGAAGGCCTCTACAAGTGTGACATCAGCGGTCATGGAGAGTCTCCATCCAGCTGGATCACTGTCACAGGTGAGGAGCTTCACTCTTATGTTACCTTTTATTTCATCCATATATTCACCTGAACAGGTGGGATTCTCTCTGCAGAAAAACCTACAGCCACAGTGAAGCCCATCACCTCTGCTCTTCCCTCTTCCACAACACTGGCCTCTCACTCCTCCACCCTCCACCTTGCTATCAGAGTGGTCCTCCACCTGGTGGTGTTCTGTCCATATTTCATTTCCACTCTCTTCATGGTGTCTTTATATCGACACAGAGCTAAAGGTAAAACTGAATCATTTCCTCACTTAGTGTGCTGATGATGAACTCCTTTTGTTCTGAAATCTTCATTGTCTCACATCTGATACTTTTTCATATTTTTTGTTTGTGCAGGGAACAAACTTTCCGTCTCAATCCCTCCCACTCATCCTGAGCAGGGATTAGAGGATAAACATGAGGATGTAATTATTGATGTCACCACAGAGCATCGCTTCTGAAACAAACTTCTGTTGTGTCTCTGTGGGTCTCACTAACTTTGTCCTCTTCACCTCTGACGTCATTGCAGTAAATGGACTCTGACGTTCATCTCTGGATATTTTCATGCAGACAAACAACAAATATTCATCCTAAGAGGAGGATTTCCATGATGTACTGTGTATGTTACTGCAGCTCTGTACCTAAGGTATTTTTCACCAAGTATTCAGGTTATTTCTGAATCAAACCTGCAGATGTTTTCAGATCTGATATTGGAGGAAAACCTAAAAACTGTTACATAGATAATGTTCATGTTTTATGTCCCTGTCCTGCATGATTAAATAGCTGGACTGTTCATGGGCCGGAGTCTTTTCCCCAGCATGTTTTAACTTGAAATTTAATTTATTTATATTATTCTGTCTTGTGCTTGGTATCTTCTTTTTTTAATTCTTCTCATGTTCTGTTTTGTATTCTACCTTAACTCTCCTTTTTTGTTTGTTTACCACTGCAACTCTGTAACTACTCTATTGTACGAAGCATTCAACTCATTTCTAAATGAAACCTACAACTGTTTTCAGATTAGGTTTTAGAGGAAGATGTTATTCTACATCCTGTTTTATTTTGGTAATTCTTGTTTTCATCTCCTTTCTGATGAGGATATTACACTCCTGATGTTTGACTGGAATTATAACTACCAGGCGGTGACTCCATCTGAACCTTTTCCCCTGAAACTACCTGGACTTTGGTTCCCTGCTTTTTGAAAATGTAACTTTTGGTGTTAGTTGAATCATTCCAACTTCATCCTCAATAAAGATTAACTTTTGTTAATTTAGTCTGCCTTCGAGTCTGTATCTGATTCTTGATTTACATTGTATGTCAGAGCACTTGCCCAAGAAATGAACCCAGGACTAATGGACTCCTGACTTGGCTAAAGGATTTTGTTGTTGTTACACTTCATGTCCCTTCACCTCCTTTGCTGTGTTTCTTACCAGCTACTTCCTTGTGCTCCCCTCCTCTTTCAAAGAGGAAACTGGACACTGCAGCTCCCTGAACATTCCTCTACCAGGGTAAGGTGATTCCAGACCTAAACGCATCCTCCCTTTGAGGACAATGGTCACTAGACCTCCACAGAGGTCTAACAAACCAGCAGACGACTCCAACAAGGTCATCTGCTGGTCGACCTTCTGAACTGTTTTCACCTTCAGACCATTCCCCTTCTGAACTGCTCCCTACAGCACTTGTCCCACTGACATTTCTACAACTCATTAACAGAGTTAAAGGAGATCAACATCCATGTTTTCTATCAGCTCTGTATGATCCTTAGGCAGGATGTCCTTTATAAGTCTTCAAATCACTGATTTATGCTCATTTGCATTTCATATATAAAGAGACCTACACACTTTTTTCCTCTGAATATCATAAGGAGATGAAGGCCGATTCTGCCTGTGTTTTCACTGCAGTTATATTAACACAGCTCTTTGTGTCTGATGTGCTTTTCAGACATGTAAAAACATGTAGGATCAAGACTAAAGGAACAAGGATTTTCAAAATGTGAAGGCAGAAAGAAGTAGGCACACAGTTTATTTCCTCTCTTTCTGACCAAAAATCAGTGGTTGACGCAGGGAGACGTTGCCTTGTCCAAACCACATCTATCTCACTTATTGTAGATGAGTGAGATAGATGTGTAGTTATGTTGCCTTCAGTTTCTGCTGTTAGTTTGTTGTCTTTATTTTATGTTCTGGTTTATTTTGGTCAAACAAAGAAACTCCTCTCATGATATACAGTGGGGATGAAGTTACAAAACTGACAGACAAAGAAAGAGGAAGAGGGTTGTAGTTGAAGTGAACTATGAGCTGATGTCAGTGTTGGTCTGATACCATTGAGCAGCAGGATGGAGGAAACGTCTCTGCTGTGTCTGCTCTGTAAGCTCACTCTGTGTTTTTCATTCCTCTGCTGTCTTGTTGAATGTGAAACTCTGAACTAACCTGAGTTTAATTTCTCTTTAGTTCTGATCTCACTGCTGAGCTGCACCACAAACCAAGGTCAGTAACCTTCTTCTGTCACACTGTAAACCTGACTCACTCTCTCGGGACACTGTGGGAACATGGTGCAGCTAACTGCAGACAGACCTCTTTTTTGTTGAATTTTGTTGTTTGTATTATTTTCCTAAACCTCAATCACTCCTTCCAGCAGTTAAAAGTCAAACACTGGGTCAATTTACCTGGCATTTGAGCTTTTTGGACTTTCTTTGGACTTACTAGTTACACACACATGCATTTTTCCTGTTAGTGTGTAAGTTGTTATTTGAGTTCATAGTTGCATTAGTTTTGTTCCTCTTTCAGTTCCTTCCTTTGTCTTGTATGCTTTGATTTACTTCAATTGTTTAGTTGTCTCATTCTCTCAAGTTTCCTTTTCTTTACGTATACTCTTTGTCAAAGTGTCTGTTCTCCCAGTTATAATATGTCCAGCCTTAGCACAGGTTCCAGTTTTTAATTGGAATGCTTTCGGTTTCAATAAGTTAATATTTTTTGCTTCACAAGTTTGAACTTTATATTTTACCTTTTGCACTTCCTACCATCAGCCGAAATAAACGGCTTGCTTTCAGTTAAACTTAGCCTGCCTCGAGGCCTCTGCATTTGGGTCCTCACTCCTCACACTCAACCCCATGACAGTAACTGACCACTTTGGACCCAGCAGATGCAGATGTCGTTTTTATGGAGGAGAACAATGTGGAGTGTCACGGTTCAATTCTATTCTATTTATATAGCGCCAAATCACAACAACAGTCGCCTCAAGGCGCTTTATATTGTACAGTAGAGATCTGCTGTACTATAAGTATGTACAGGCTGTAGTGAGTGTACAAGCTATGTACAGGTATAAACAGGATATAAATATGAAAACTATACAGAAATATGAAATATGAGCTATGCAAGTTATAAACAGTTGTAGAATTATAATTATCCTATTGTACAGAATGATTGTGTCTACAGCATTTACAGTAGTGCAGTTTAGATCAGTGAAATATGTAGATAATTCCTACAGAGGCTATATAAAGTGCTAGTGGTTTTGAGTGGTGGTTTAGTTTTTTTCCTAAGGTCTTGTTTAGACTCCTGTGGGAAATCTGTGTTGCAACCTATGAAGTAACCGGAAAGTCTATTTCAGGGGTGTCAAACTCAAATACACAGTGGGCCAAAATTCAAAACTGGAACAAAGTCGCGGGCTAATGTTAATATTTATTGAAATATATTTATTCCGCCAGATATAAGAATGAATCTTTTCTTATGGACTCAAACACGTTTTGCTGAAAAACTGAATATGGAACAAGCAAAGCTTAATACTAAACAATATATATATTAGCTGTATAATACCAGTAGGCTAGCTCTAATAGTAATTTGGTATGGCTTCGCGGGCCAAATGTAATTAGGCTGCGGGCCAAATTTGGCCCGCGGGCCAGAGTTTGACACCTATGGTCTATTTTAACCTCAGTGTCCTAACTTTCCAACTAGCCCGATGGACACCTCCAGAGAACTGTGACTTCAAGTCGGGTCAATGCAGCTCACGACTATTGTAATTGGCCAGTTTAGCACAGTCGATTTGTCCTGTGCTTTTCTGGCTACTTTTTTTCCTACAATTTTTGAATTTATCAAAATTATCAGAATTAGACTAGGAATACTAAAAATGTTGCAGATGAAACAAACCAAAGGTCAGCAGAAATTATCTTCCATTTGTATGAGGTTAAGGGTTGTAAAAGATAGCGAGGCTTTGAGAAATACTGAAACCAACTAGCTAAAATTATACTGATCTTTCGAAACAACCTGAAACCCAAACTGTACAAACGGAGAAATCCCTGTACAACAAGGAAAGAAACATTGAGACTGTTAAAGTAAACAAGCTGACAAAAACAGTGTACTTCAGCAAATACTATTTTCCCCTGTGTTAACATATGTGAGGCTGTTTCAGTTGCTTAGTAATCCAGTACAATGCACAATAAACAAATGTATGAATATAGTGAGAAAAGATGGGCATGTCTGGATGACTGGTTCTCAGTCATCCAGGTCATCGTAGTCTGAGGAGCTTGGAAAGAAAAGCGTCTGTATGTTTCACCTCTCATCCAAGAAGCTTTTTTAGATCATGACAGATTCAGATTGTGGCCTACAACTGTTTTCACACCTTGGCTCGTGTGAATAGGTAGAGGATGATGAGGGGTCCATGACCCTCTTGTGGGACACACCCACAGAGCTTAAATCTGGGACTGTCCACCTTTTGACCTTAGAACTGAAGAAGCTTCTCAGATAAGAGGTGAAGTGTCTTCAAGCAACTTAAAGAAGTCCAGATGCTTTTCTTTGCAAGGTCCTTAGAAAAGATGAGCATTTTTATTTTAATAACCACAAACGTTTTTAGCTGTTTTGGTGCTTAATCATTTGCCTGCCCAGTCTTTGGTGTCAAAGTGTGTTTTTGTTTGGCCTTTCAACTTTCTGGTAGTTAATGTCATCGGGTTTGTTGTACACACTGTCAAACAAAGCTAGAAGCTCCTGTGGCTTTGTGCATGGACCTAGGCGCCAGAATCCAAACACTTAAGCAATGGGCCGATCAACTTTCTCATGTTTAATTTTGAAAATAATATTTTTTTTAAAAATAAAAATAGTTTTCCTTCGACAAGAAAGGACATATTTTACAAAAGCTATCACTGGCTAATTCTGGGAAACTGTAATAACTGTAAGTCCATTTCAAACTGATAAATACCTATTTTTTTTAAATCAGAAGAAACAGAACTTTTTCAGCAAAGAATGAAGAAACTTTCCTAAAACTTTATTTGATATGCATGCTGCTATGGATAGATGACATATGCATTATTTTTCATTTAGTCTGAGTTTGACGTTTTGGTTAAATAAATCTGCATGACTTTCTCGGTTTTTGAGATATTTTCTGTCAGTAAGAAAAGGAAAGACGAAAACAGATGAAAGTTAGAGCTGGAAATTGTTCTGTCTGATTTTCTGATATAATTTAATACAATCACAGCACAGAGCCGATCTCTCTCTCCTGTAACTCTTTGGAGCTCATCCAAGAGTCTCTTTCTTTCCCTCTATATGTCAGTAAATGTTTGATTAAAGCAACTTTTATGAACACTTTTGATCTCAGTGTTTAAGTAAATGAGAAGCGTATATTGCTCTTCACAGCAAAAATAACAATGAATCAGATATTATCCTCTTTATTTGTCCAAGTGTATATGCTTCCACAGAAACCATCGATTCGAAGGAGCTGTTCAACATAGTGTCAGAATTATTGAAAAATGGCTATAATATATTATATATCATCTCCTGTTCCTCACAGCTCGTCTGACTGTGAGTCCCAGCAGCTCTCAGCTTTTTGAAGCAGACTTTGTGTCTCTGAGCTGTGAGGAGGACGACAGCTCTGCTGGGTGGACTCTGAGGAGAAACACAAGCACAGACAAAAGAGCTGAGTGCGGAGCTGTGTGGGGAGAAGGACCAGGATATTTCTGTAGCATGAAAGTTATTCCTGAATGGGACACTGGAGTTTACTGGTGTGAGTCCAGAGAGGGTGCCGTCAGCAACATGATTAACCTCACAGTCACTGGTAAGCTGAGTGTGTGGAGTTTGTGTTGATGATGATTATGATGATGACAAAGCTTTTATTTGTCACTTGCAGTTGCCTGTAGCAAGATTGGACCTCTTCCAACCATACATATATTACACAAAAATCACATTGGCGAGACAGGTCAGAACAGGTAGTGGAAAGAAAACAAATGAAATGTAGGACACAAGAGGGCAGTGGAGGAGAGAAAAAGAGAACTCTACTCAGACTGAGCTCCTGGTAGAAGATCAGTATGAGAACAGAAAACAAAAACCCCTCAGCACAAAAAGCACATGAATCTTCACACCATGACACGAAAACACATCACATCATCAGGAAGCTAAAGGGGTGGGTAAATGGGGTGAGAGTGCGCCGGTGTAGACCGCAGCATACGGTCCTGCGGCATGATGCTGCACCCTTCCCATCGCTCAATGAAGTATACATTATTATTATTATTCCAACCATAAACTTATCCCTAACTTTAACAACAACCTTAATCGTGTTTGATAGAGTTTTCCAAAACTATTCATGAAGAGAAAGTAAAATAAATATACATGTGTTGATTCAGTCCAAACAGTTCTCATGTTTCCTCCTGTTTCTGAACGTGTAGCATAGAGATGTGTTGTCACATAGCGTAATATGTTTCGTTTTGGGATCGGGCACTAATGAACCCAGTTACCAGATGATCAAATCCATCTTCTTTAGGTTTTAGAGAACAAGACTGAAAGACTCTCTGAGGGTTAAAGTTACACGAGACGAGACAAGGCCATCAGAAGCCAGGCATTAAAGTGTTGATGAAGCTGTGTGTAAATGGATGAAATGCTGTAGTTTGTCTCTGTGTTGAGGTGGATCAGTGATCCTGCAGAGTCCTGTCCTCCCTGTGATGGAGGGAGATGACGTCACTCTGCTCTGTAAAACAGAGACCACTCCCTCCAACCTCCCAGCTGCTTTCTATAAAGATGGTGTCTTCATTGGGAATGAGACTACAGGTCACATGACCATCCAGGATGTTTCCAGGTCTGATGAAGGCCTCTACAAGTGTGACATCAGCGGTCATGAAGAGTCTCCATCCAGCTGGATCACTGTCACAGGTGAGGAGCTTCACTTTTATGTTACCTCTTTTTTCATTATATATTCACATGTGGTTGAAATAACCATATATTCTCTCTGCAGAAAAACATATAACCACACCTCTGCCCCCTGACTCGTCCTTACTCCACTTTGTGATTAGACTGCTCTTCCACCTGGTGGTGTTCTGTCCATACGTCATCTCCACTCTCCTCATGGTGTCTTTGTATCGAAAGAGAGCTAAAGGTAACACTGAATCATTCATTAATTAATCAATATGCTGAAATCTCTATAAATTAATGGCTGAAACACTTCATACATTTTTACAGGAAAAATCTTCCGTGTCCCGATCCTGCCCACTCAGCCTGAGCAGCGACTGGACGATGAGCATTATGATGTCATCTCTGATGTCACCACAGAGTATCACTTCTGAATCAGAGCTTTGGTGCTTCTCTTTAGGTCTCACTAATGTTGTCCTCTCCACCTCTGTTGTGAATCTTATATGAATAAAAGGACTCTGATGTTCATCTCTGGATATTTTTATGTAGATAAGCAGCAAATGTTCCCAAGAAAATCTACTGGAGCTCTCAATAGAAATTATATTGACTTATGATTGTATGCCCTACACTCAGTCACTACAATCAATTTTAGAGTTTCTCCACCTACTGAGCCCACTTTAACCTCTGACTGTGCACATTTTACTGTTTACAGGCAAAGTCACCCTCTACAATGTAGGTGACTGAAAATAGAGCTAATGAGTACATTTCAGAGCCTGCACTTTTCTACTTATACTTGAGTAAGGAACTTGAATCAGTACTTCAACTTTTACTGGAGTATTTTTTTACAGTAGTGTTTGTATTTGTACTTAATGTCTGAACTTTTGCCAACTCTGCTTGCTCTGCCTCCTTCGCGATCATCAGTTTGAACTACCTGGCGTCCTATTGTTGACGTTTCTGACTGAATTCCAACGGCCAGGTTGTTGCTGCTGCTCACTCACAGATACTGACAGAGTGTAAAAGTGTTGAAATTGACTCTTTCTTATTGGTGCTTTTGCTATTAAAATGATATCTTGTGAAACTCTTTAAACTGTTCCTCTCGTTCGTGTACCTACAGCTCATTTGGTTTTAGCTGTGATACCCCCTGCACTTTTTCTCCATCTGTTTTTGTCATAGCCTCGTATGACAGGTTGTGAGAGGTCCCAGGTCTGAATCCCACACAAGCCTTACATTGTCACAGCCTGGCTCATAAGACCCACAGTCAGTATGAAAGATTAGTTGGTGTTGGATCATGCAATTTGTCGCTAGATACAGATAGAGATACCTGCAAAATAGTGAAAAGTATTATGTTAGCTCTTCATCTACAGAGGATGCTACTTGGGCATTATATGGTCATGATAATAACAAAAATGAGAAATTAATCAAACTGAAATACATTCAATAAAAAATTAATTGGAGTCTAGAAAACAGCAGAATTGAAATCATATTTATCATTCATGACTGTCAGACATTTCTAAGACTCAGTAACAGAGTTGAAGTAGGTCCATGTTTTCTATCAGCACTGTGCTTTAGTGCTGATAGGTAGGATGTTCTTTAAAAGCCATCAGTTTGTGACGTGCAGTCTGATGTTGAGCAGCCAAACAGTGAACTCACTGCCTTTCTGACCACAAGTCAGAGGTTGAAACAGAGAGAAGCTAAAGCTCACCTCCAACTCAAAAACCTCGCAGCTAAACTACAGTCAGCCACAGGAAGACACAGCAGGTTTGTAACAATCTGCAACATGACTGATAAAATCATTATTGTCAATAAAACACTTAAGAATTTATTTTAATTTAATTGTGAAAATGTATTTCAAACAGTGCTTGATGCATTTATTTCACAAGTAAAGGTCAGAGAGTCAGTGAAGGCATCACACAACTGCTAAAGTTGCCTTCAGGTGCAGTTGTAGATTTTGTTGCTGTTGATCTTTACTTCATGTTCTGGTTCAATTTTTTCATTTAAAATTTTGTATTTCTGCTTTATTTCCACCAAATTATTTAACTTTTGCGTGAAGTTCAGAGAGGAAACCACAACACTGGCACCGAGTCACAGCTGAGGAGGAAGAGGAGGGTTTTACTCTGTATGAGAGTGACCTGAACTCAGTCTTTGTCTGATATCAGCGAGCAGCACGAGGAAACGTTTCAGAACTCTGAACTAACCTGAGTTTAATTTCTCTTTAGTTCTGATCTCACTGCTGAGCTGCACCACAAACCAAGGTCAGTAACCTTCTTCTGTCACATTGTAAACCTGACTCACTCTCTCAGGAGACTGTGGGACACATTTATTTAAATAAAATAAAAAAATCCTCTCCCTGTTGCATCACCAAACCTGATTTTCTGACAGTCTTAGATGATGTCACCTGTTTTTCTAAATTAAACACCCACACATAAGGAAATATATCTGTGCAATATAATATTTTTATTCAACACCCAATTGCAGTTAAAACTGAATTTATAGAAAAGAAATGTGTCATTTACACTTCAGGTATAAACATCAGCTCATGTTCTACTGTGTCGTTCTTCAGTGTTTGAGCCAGCTGGAGCAGTCAATAAGAATAAAGCTGATTTTCTGTCAGTGTTTATTAGGACCACATGTTTGTGTTTGTGGGGTTAACTCTCATATAAAATTGCTTCCTGGTGGAGAAACGCACACTGACCCTGTGACATAATGAAGAAGAAGAAGCAGAGAGACGCGTTTACTGGCTGTCAAACTGCTGCTGATCTCAGTTACTTCTTAGGATTGATGTCAGGGAGCAGACACCATTTATAGATCTGAGATCATGTGAACATTATTGTTACGTTAGGACTCAGACATGTTAAAGTAGATGTGATAATTGGTTCATTGCTTCTTGTTTTAGGCTTGTGCAGGTTTTAGTTGCACTGAAGCCAGTTTATGACGCTTGAGCTGAACTAAAGTCAGTGTGTTGTTGGTGATGCAGGGTGCAGTCGCAGCCACACAGTTTATGTCTCTCTGACATCAGAACAGAAAAGCAGCAACAAGTCTCAGCTGACCTGCTGTCACTAACAAGAAGATCAAACTTTGTGTTTAACATCGTCCTCGTCTCTGACAGCTTCAAAGAAAACTCCTCCATCGTCCTGAAGAAAAGGATCAACTTCATCTAACAGAAAGTTTGAGGATTTAAATGGAGGAAACATCTCTGTTATGGCTGCTCTGTAAGTTCACTCTGTGTATTTCTGGAAGATTCAGATGATGAAATCTTTAAAAAGCTCATAAAACACTCTGTAGTTTGTTTTCAGTGACGTTTGTCTGTAATATGAATCTTCTTCACGTGTTTGAATCCAACAGTCTTCCTCCTTCCTGCTCTGATTCTGTTTCAGTCTTTCCTTACAATCAGCTCACAGAGATGTTGTGTCTGCTCTGCTCTCTGATCACTTCATTAAACACCACAAACTCTGAACTAACCTGAGTTTAATTTCTCTTTAGTTCTGATCTCACTGCTGAGCTGGACCACAAACCAAGGTCAGTAAGTTCATCATATGGCGCTGTCACGCAGTTTAAAGTCATTAACATTGTTAGTTGTTACTGCAGCCAATGATGAATCAGGGTCACAATGTGTTTGAATTTAGTCCTCGACTACTTCACGCATCTGTAATCTGACAGTTATGAAATATTAATACAATGAGGGTCACATTTTTCTCTCATTTCTGTATTTATTCATCCATTTTTACAGATAAAAAAGACGAACTAACCTGACAGATCATTAATTTTATGAACATTTCACGAAGGCTGTGAGACTAACAGTTCATTATTTAAAAAGCCCATTTACTGCCTTTAAAAAGTAACTAATTACACACAGAGATATGTTGTGTTGCAACTGTCAGCATAAAATCATGATGAAAAAACATAGATGATGACATGTTAGTGCAGACTTATGCAGACTTGGAGATCACACTGTGATTTTTGTTGTGACTTTTAATAAGCTGAGGTGAAGTTAATAAATGTGATGCTTAAAAAAACCCTGAAATATTCCTGTGATTGTTATCTAGATGGTGTTGGTTGTTTGCAGTAGTGTTCTTAAGAATAATAATTCATTAAATTACTAATTAGATACAAATGCAACGTAAATACCTTAATGTATGCTTATGGTAAAGTCTTCCTGTCATCCCATTAATGAACTGGAAAAGTCAGCAGGTCAATTAATTTTAGTTAAAATACACTAAATTCCTCACAGCTCGTCTGACTGTGAGTCCCAGCAGCTCTCAGTTCTTTGAAGGAGCCTTTGTGTCTCTGAGCTGTGAGGAGGACGACAGCTCTGCTGGATGGACTCTGAGGAGAAACACAAGCAAACGACAGAGGACTCAGTGTGGAGATGTGTGGGGAGAAGGTGCTGGTTCTTCATGTAACATCACTGTGTTCCCATTGGACAGTGGAGTTTACTGGTGTGAGTCCAGAGAGGGTCCCATCAGTAACATGGTTAACCTGACAGTCACTGGTAAGCTGAGTGTGTGGAGTTAGTGTTGATGAAGCTGTGTGTAAATGGATGAAATGCTGTAGTTTGTCTCTGTGTTGAGGTGGATCAGTGATCCTGCAGAGTCCTGTCCTCCCTGTGATGGAGGGAGATGACGTCACTCTGCTCTGTAAAACAGAGACCACTCCCTCCAACCTCCCAGCTGCTTTCTATAAAGATGGCTCCCTCATCAGGAAGCAGCCTACAGGTCACATGACCATCCAGCATGTTTCCAGGTCTGATGAAGGCCTCTACAAGTGTGACATCAGCGGTCATGGAGAGTCTCCATCCAGCTGGATCACTGTCACAGGTGAGGAGCTTCACTCTGATTTCATCGACATATTCACCTGAACAGGTGGGATTCTCTCTGCAGGCAAACATACAACCACACCTTCATCCACCACCTCAGCACTACCCACTGACTGCAGCTCCCTCCA
Source organism: Diplotaxodon limnothrissa (assembly GCF_057381915.1). NCBI lineage: Eukaryota > Metazoa > Chordata > Actinopteri > Cichliformes > Cichlidae > Diplotaxodon > Diplotaxodon limnothrissa. The sequence goes on from NC_140598.1 coordinate 30,880,705, forward strand.
GCTTGCATTCAGAGTGGTCCTCCACCTGCTGGTGTTTTGTCCATACTTTATCTCCACTCTCCTCATGATGTCTTTATATCGACACAGAACCAAAGGTAACACTGAATCAATCCCTTAATATGCTGATGATTATATTCTTTTCATCTGAACTCTTCATTGGTTCACATCTGATACGTTTTCATATTTTGTATGTGCAGGGAACAAACTTTGCATCTTGAACCTGCCCACTCATCCTGAGCAGGGATTCGATGATGAACATGAGGATGTAATTACTGATGTCACCACAGAGCATCGTTTCTGAAACAAACTTCTGTTGTGTCATCTGAATAAATGGGCTCTGATGTTCATCTCGGGATATTTTCATCTAGCTAAACAAATAAATTGATCTTTTTTTTTTCTTTTTTTTTTTTGCCTGTCCCGTTTGGCTCTTTTGCCATCAGAATTATTGTCTAAAGGCAAAGAAAGATGCCCAACGGATTTACTTTACCAAATGGACCATCCCAGCCTTGCCGTAATGGTCTATTGAATTCACCTTTTATTGTTTATTTTATTCTATTTTCACTTGCTAAATACAGGACAGACTTGACTGGGAAAGGAAAAGGGAGAAAGGAAAACAGCAGGAAAGAGGAACTGTCATAGAGGGCAAAAAACATAAACCAACAAAACAGACAAAAAATACATATATCAATCACCTGGATCACCTGTTGAGAGAGAAAAAAGAGAAAACAAGCAAAAAAGAGAACAATATAATAAACAACATCATCGTGATGATCTATGTGAATATAACAGTAAATACTAAATATTAAACATTATTGTGCAGCACATAAGATCAACAGAACACAGTGTGCTTTGAGGTAGGAGCCAAAAAGGGTGTAGTTTGTGGGTGTGAGCACCCGTGTGTTATAACAGTAAATACTAAATATTAAACATTATTGTGCAGCACATAAGATCAACAGAACACAGTGTGCTTTGAGGTAGGAGCCAAAAAGGGTGTAGTTTGTGGGTGTGAGCACCCGTGTGTACACCTGTGAGCATGGACGCGCTTGTATTTAAAAGGTTCCTTCATGTAATGATCTGCTAGGGAGTGTGGGGGGGCCACAGCCCCGTCCTCCAGGGCATGAAGCAGGTATGGAGGAGATCAAAACTCCAGACATCCAGAGGCCCTCAGAACACAAGAGACCAAGGAAGACCAACAGAGGGGCAGCCGCGCCACCGTCCCAGTAAGAGCTGAGGAGAGTCCCAGCTGAGGGCTCACTCAGCAGCCGCGGAGCAGAAGCCAGGGGGAGTTGCAGTGACGTGCCCGTCTGGCAAAGCTGGGTTGCAGTCAGCTGTGCCAGAGTGACCGAGCCCCAGGCTGAGAGGCCGAGGACACCCGACCCCCGAAGAGGCCCGAGCGAGCCCCAGGCTCCAGGCCCCGACAAGCAGCCACCAGGAGTGAGCCGGTGTGTACCTGGACGCCCACCCCCGGACACAAAGAACCACCAACGCAGCGATGTCTGAGGGCGTCTGCCACTGGCAGGGGAAGATCAAATAGATTGATCCTAAGAGGCGGATTTTCATCATATACTGTGTGTGTTACTGGAGCTCTGTAACTAAGGGATTCTTCAAAGCATTCAGATTATTTCTAAAAATTCAAACCTGCAGATGCTTTCAGATCTGATGTTGGAGAAAAAACACCAAACATCTGCTATATAGATAATGTTTCCTCTGGATATTTCCTCAGTCCCTCTCCTTCCTTCTCAGGTCCATGGACTGTTCACAGGCCTGGGTCTTTGCTCCAGTACTTTTTAACTTGAAATTTAAGTCATGCTTTAATTCTTGCCATATTTTGTTTTGTATTCTAGCTTAAATCTCCTGGTTTGTTTGTGTGTTTACCACTGCAGCTCTGTAACTACTGTTTTGTACAAATAATCCAACTTATTTCTAAATGAAACCTGCAGATGTTTTTAGATCAGGTGTTAAAGGAACATGTTTTGGTACATTCTGTTTTATTTTGGTATTTCCTGTTTTGTCCTCTTTTCTGATGAGCTGATTAGACTCCTGCTGTTTCCTGAAACTACCTGGACTTTGGTTTGCTGATTCTTTTTTTTATTTAACCTTTGGAGTTAGTTGGATCTTTGCAACGTAACCCTTAGTAAACATTCACTATTTGTTAATTGGCTCTACCTTGGAGTCTTTATTTGAATCATAATGTACAGCACAGTGTTTTGAACAAGAAATGGACCCTGAGGACTCGTGTAGAGGATGACAGAGAGGACATGATTTACACCACTCTGGTGTTCACTAACTGCTTTCTGGCATAGCTCAGCTAATGGACTCGTTACTAAACAATCTTTATACCTTGATCCTATCTGCTCGCTCTGAGCAGGGATTGAATGATACGCATGATGATGTTGGCGTCTCACTAACTTTGTCCTCTCCATCTCTGTTGTGGAGATTATTAGAATAAATTGAGTCTGATGTTCATCTTTGGATCATTTTATCTAAATTAAAAACCAAATATTCTTTCATAGAGGAAGATTTCTATCATCATTACTGTATGTGTACGACAGCAACTCTGTAACTAATTATTGACAGTAGCATCCAGTTTATCTCTAAATGAAACCTGCAGTGATATTTGAGGAATACATAAAAGAGTTATTGATAAGGACTGTTTTATTATAGTATTTCCTGTGTTGTTATTGAAATCAATGGACAATCTGGTTGCTCAGATGAGGATATGCATCATGCACTTTCCCTCACAGATACTGACATGTTACTTTAAATAGTGTCCAGTAGATGGTAAAAATAACATCATGTGACTGGGAGTGGATTCATTAATCGCTTCTTATCTTCCTGACTGAGCACAAACCTCTGAGAACATTGAGGATTAAAATACAATTTTAAAAAGCTAATGTTAAAATGTACGATTTGCTAATGCTGACAACTTACAGCTTTCTCTGTAATTCGCACATTGAACTTTCCTTACATTGTCCAACTCATGTGATAGAGGATTCTATGTGGATATTGTTGCAGCAAATGCATGTGTGTCTGTAAATGTCATTTTGTGTGTGCACCTAAATCCATGTCTGTACTTGGATTGCTAAATGTGTAGAGGATTTCACAAACATGTGACTCAAAGTAAGTAAATGTCCGTGTTTTTTACTGTCTCTATTTTTTGTTTTTAGGCAGAAAGTCAACAAATCACTGAGTTGTTAAAAATCTTTATTTTCAGATATAGACACTGACAGTATGCTGATGATGATCCTCTCCATCTGTGCTTTACATCTGATATCTGTAGAGGAATCCACAAATGTGTAAGTTTACGTCAGGTAGTGTCCATGTTTTCTGTTACCTCTGTGTTTTTTAGGTATTGTCCTTTGAATGTCAACAAATCAGTGAATTTTTAGCCCTTTTCGTTCATGTCACAGCGTCTCCTATAAACATTATTGGTAGATAATGTTTGACTCTGTGTTTTCACTGTAGGTACATGAACACAACTATCTGTATCCAACACATGTCTGCTTTACACCTTTCTAAATGTTAACTAGAGCATGATGTGTAGTCTGATGTTTTGCAGCCACTCAATGTGTTTACTCTTTTTGACCACAAGTCAGTGGTTGGAACAGAGAGATGCACAAAACAACTAAAGTTTGCACAGTTAACGTGCAGTCAACTACAGGAAGACACATTACATTAGCATAGTCGATATATTTAAAATGTAATTGTCAAGAAAGAGCTGCGTAACTTTCCCTCCAAGGAGGTGAGATACTCAGTGAAGACCTCACACAGGTACTGATTTTGCATTCAGGGTCAAATGTCAGTTGTAGATATTGTTGCTTTTAATTCTTATTCAATAATCAGTTGAAACGTGTAAAACTTTGGTTTCAAGGAAGCAGAGAAATAAACACACAAAGCTTTTTCACACAAGGTTTTTTTCTAACCACAAGTCTAAGACCCAGAGACAGAGAAAGAGGAAGAGGAGGGTTTTACTCAGTGTAACCATGAACTGATCTCAGAGCTGGTCTGATGTCATTGAGCAGCAGGATGGAGGAAACGTCTCTGCTGTGTCTGCTCTGTAAGCTCACTCTGTGTTTTTCATGCCTCTGCTGTCTTGTTGAATGTGAAACTCTGAACTAACCTGAGTTTAATTTCTCTTTAGTTCTGATCTCACTGCTGAGCTGCACCACAAACCAAGGTCAGTAACCTTCTTCTGTCACACTGTAAACCTGACTCACTCTCTCAGGAGACTGTGGGACACATTTATTAAGAACATGGTGCAGCTAACTGCAGACAGACTCCTCCTCAGTCATTGTCGGTGTATCTAATCATGTTATTATATCAGTCTAAATGATTAGATGTCATATAAATGTGAGGTGCAAGAATGAAAGTGATAATTTCCCATCACTGAAAGTGAGCAGAAAACAACTCACAATGTGAATTCAGTCAGTGTAAAATATGTCTGATAACAATGTAATGTATGTGTCTCCTCTTCTTCCTCACAGCTCGTCTGACTGTGAGTCCCAGCAGCTCTCAGTTCTTTGAAGGAGACTTTGTGTCTCTGAGCTGTGAGGAGGACGACAGCTCTGCTGGATGGACTCTGAGGAGAAACACAAGCAGACGGCAGAGGACTCAGTGTGGAGATGGGTGGGGAAAACCAGCTGGATCTTCCTGTAAGATCAGTCACATCTACAAATGGGAGACTGGAGTTTACTGGTGTGAGTCCAGAGAGGGTCCCATCAGCAACATGGTTAACCTGACAGTCACTGGTAAGCTGAGTGTGTGGAGTTAGTGTTGATGAAGCTGTGTGTAAATGGATGAAATGCTGTAGTTTGTCTCTGTGTTGAGGTGGATCAGTGATCCTGCAGAGTCCTGTCCTCCCTGTGATGGAGGGAGATGACGTCACTCTGCTCTGTAAAACAGAGACCACTCCCTCCAACCTCCCAGCTGCTTTCTATAAAGATGGCTCCCTCATCAGGGAGGAGCCTACAGGTCACATGACCATCCAGCATGTTTCCAGGTCTGATGAAGGCCTCTACAAGTGTGACATCAGCGGTCATGGAGAGTCTCCATCCAGCTGGATCACTGTCACAGGTGAGGAGCTTCACTCTGATTTCACCTCTTATTTCATCCACATATTCACCTGAACAGGTGGGATTCTCTCTGCAGACAAACCTACAACCACACCTCCACCCACCACTACAACTATTCCCACCGCTCCAGATCTGACTGCTGACTCCTCTCTACAGCTTGTATTCAGAATAGTCCTCCACCTGGTGGTTTTCACTCCATATATCATCTCCACTCTCATCATGATGTCTTTATATCAATGCAGAGCCAGAGGTAACACTGAATCATTCACTGACAAATGAATGTGCTGATGATTAAATCCTGTCTCTTCATGAATAAACAGCCGATAGATATTCTACATTTGTTTTTTGTTTTTTTCAGGAATTGGCATCAGTGATTCAACCAAGCCCACTCTTCCTGACCAGGGATTGGATAACGAGCATGATGATGTAATCACTGATGTCACCACAGAGTATCACTTCTGAATCAGAGCTCTGTTGTGTCTCTGTGAGTCTCACTAACTTTGTCCTCTCCATCTCTGATGTTGAGATTATTTGGATAAATGGACTCTGATGTTCATCTCTGGATATTTTTATGTAGATAAACAGTAAATATTCCTGCTCACAGGAGGAGACCATCATGTACTGTGTGTGTGCATCACTGCAGCTCTGTCACTGAAAGACATTTTCAGGTCAAATATCAGAGAAAAAGACAAAGTCACGCTACTTCCTGTTTGATTTTTTATTTCATGTTTCCACATCCTACCTGATCACCTCACTGGAGTAGCTGGTGTCCTGATGGTTCTGACCAGAATTAAATCTACCCGTCACACACAGATGCTGTCATAGCGTTTTGGTGCCTGACTGTAAACACATGATCACATGACTCAGACTGGACTAATGCAGTTTTTGTCTTTTCACCTCTTCCTGGATCAACACAAACTGTGAATTTTTCAGTGAGCCTTGAAATTGACTCTTTCTTGTTGGTGCTTTTTTGTTATTAAAGCCACATCCTGTGAAACATTTCAAACTGCTCCAGTTGTTCGTGTCACTCTTTAGTATCTGTACGTACAGCTCATGTGGTTTGTGCTGTGATGGCCCCCTGCCCTCTTTGTCCCAACTCTTTTTGTCATAGCCTCATATGAAATGAGAGGTCCTGGGTCTGAATCAGGTGAGTCCGCACATTGTCACAGCCTGGCTCATAAGACCCACAGACAGTATGAAAGATCGACTGATTTTGGATCATTTAGTTTGTAGCTTCAATTATTTCACAGAAGTGTTTCTTGTTGTTGTCATAAGTGATCAAATGTGTGCAACAGGGTGGAGCACGCATCAGCTGCAACATGCTACATCCATAGAAATATGAGTGAAAGTACAAATCAAATCAAAGCAGGACTGAAATCCTAATTTTACTGTTCATGACTGTCAGACATTTCTAAGTAGGTCAGGGTCAATGTTTCAGGACCACCACATGTAAATCACATTTGATTTGATAACAAAAAATTTGTTACACCACAGCACTTTACAGGAAGGGCCAGAGTCGTCTCTATTTTTTGAGGCGACTGAGGTCCTTCAACATCTGCCAGAAAATGCTGAGGATTTTCTATGAGTCTGTTGTGGCCAGTGCGATCCTCTATGCTGTTGCATGCTGGGGGAGCAGGCTGAGGGTCGCAGATGCCAACAGACTCAATAAACTAATCCGTAAGGCCAGCAATGTTGTGGGGATGGAGCTGGACTCCCTCAAGGTGGTGTCGGAGAGGCGGATGTTGTCCAAGATAAAGACAATGTTGGATAACACCTCCCACCCACTCCATGACATGCTGGTCAGTCACAGGAGCACGTTCAGTGAGAGACTGAGAACTAATTAAATATATATATTAAATAAATATATATATATATATATATATATATATATTGTTAGATTATAATATTATTTTATGCCATGTTAGACCCCTAATTAAAGATTGTGAATTATTATGTAGTTTTAGTTTGCATCATTCTCCTGAATTAGAAGAAGCTGATAACTATTGCATTAGTTAAACTGATTTGCATTATAGGGTATAAGGTAGTACCAAAATAAAGCTGTGGGAGACCTGGGGAGTGTCATCTGTACCTGCTACTGTTGGAATAATAGTTTTTCTTACATCTGAACTGCGCAAACACAGAGGTCATCCCACATATGGTTCGCCCATCAGGGGGACAAAGGACCTCAGGAGTGAGAAGAGATGAACCCGGCCACACTGAACTGAAGGGTGTTGGTGAGGTCATTATTCTAATGACCTCATCAGGGGGAATTGTTAGATTATAATATTATTTTATGCCATGTTATACCCCTAATTAAAGATTGTGAATTATTATGTAGTTTTAGTTTGCATTATTCTCCTGAATTAGAAGAAGGTGATAACTATTGCATTAGTTAAACTGATTTGCATTACATTAAACTGCTGACTTGTTGTGAATGAATGATATTGTTTTATGATGCATTATACTGCTGAGTTATAAGAAATACTGTTTGCAGAAAGTCATCGCCTTATTTGTCTGATTAGAAGAGAACAGAACATGCTGGAGTTTTCTGCCCCATCTCAGCAGGAGCAGATAAACAGGGAGCCAAGGTCGTAGCTTAGGCGCCGTGTGAGAGAAAGCATGTGAATGTTTAGGCTTTTTATGATGAGGTGGAGGCACCAGAGGCTATAAAAGTTTGAGCAAGGCTCCACCATTTTGAGATTTTGAGGCTGTCTGCATCAGTGTCCATCTCCCACGTGTGTGATCATTAAAATCATCGTTTGACTCAACCCGACCGGACCAGTGTTGTTATTGTGGTTTTTCTTATGTCTCCATCCCCAATATTTTTGAACCTTAACAATATATATATATATATATATATAAAATATATATAAAAAAAAAATATATATATATATATATATATGAGTCATTCCTACTATTCGGTGCCATTTCAGTGTGATCACTCTTCATCAAAAAATACAAAATTTTGAATTATTTTAACATTTCATCTAAAAGAGGGATTTTCAACCTATAAGAAAAATGTATTGGTCCAGCTAAGGATATTATATTATAAT